>NW_026055700.1:0-482285 GCF_023758065.1 Alternaria ventricosa
GATCTGAGATGGGTGGGTGGGGGAGGAGGAGGGGAGGAGGAGGGGAGGTGGTGGAAGTAACATATCTGCAAGGTCTCCTCAGTCCTGTAGAACCACTCAAGTAGATGACTACTGTCGCAATCCACCCCCACTACTAGAAACGTCATATCCTGCTAGATCTCTTGCTCGATTCCCTCAAATATGCGACAAGTATTCCAAAGTTGTATTAAGTGTCCTATAGTTTAGTCGATTTTTTTAGTTTTTAACAGCAACTATAGTACTATCTTAACTATAAGTTTAGTATAGATTATATACTCTATATAGCTACCTTAAGAATAGTTAAGTATAAAATTTTACTTTTTCTTTAGTAATACTTTCTTATCTATTAACTCTAAGCTATATACATTAAGCTATATACGCTATACTATTTCTAATAATTACGCCTTTTACTTTTAAGTAATAAGCTTTTACTAGCATTATAACTAATAAGCTACTAAAGAACTTTTAGTAGAATCTCTAATATTATTAACTTATTACTAACTACTTAGCTATCTTTAATTACGTTTACTTTACTAAGTAGTAATACTTTATTATTACTAAGGTAAGAGCTATATTTATCTATAGTAACCTAGCCTATAATGTTAATATTAGAGCCTTTACTTTTATAGAGTTATAGTTTTTTAAAGCTATATACGCGTAGTTTACTATTATAATAATAGCTACTAATGTTATAGAGGTAGTAAGTAGAGAAGAATAGGTACACATAATTAGTATATTTACTACGTATTACTAATAGTATAGAGTTAAGCTAAGATAAAAATATAGCTTAAAAAGCTTCTAATAAAATATATCTACGCAGAAATTTTAGTATTATAGATTTTAAGTAAGCTAGCTAGCTACCTAAAATCTATATAGCTAATTAGAGTATAGCACAGCTCTTAGCGCTTCTTACTAGCTACTACTATAATAGTACTTCTTTCTTTAAGTAGAGCTCTAATAACGTAGTTAACTAAGCTTATATAAGTAGTAGTAGTAGAAGTTCTTTATAACTTTCTAAGCGTTCTTAATATAGTTAGCTAGTACCTTAGTAGGCTTATTATAGCTAGCTTATTTTATAGTATACTTTAGCTAAAGGCAGCCTCTATAGCTATAGCAGTTCTAGCAGAAGTCTAAGATATTCTTAACTTCTTACTTCTTAACTCTCTTAACTTAAATAGAAGAAAGTAGCTCTTAGTACTATTTTAGTAATAAGTCTATAGCAGCTAAGTAAAGAAGGCTAATATAGAATATAAAGTAAATTCTTATAGAGGTAAACAGCTCTAGTTAGTATATATATAGGCTAATAACTTTAGTAATCTTAAAAAGGCCTAAAAATTTCTAGTTAAGCTTCTTCTATAGATAAGTAGTCTTAATATTCTAAGTATCTAACTAGACTATATTATTCTTAAAAAACTAGTAAGTAGGTGTATATTTCTTATTAGTATACTTCTTATACTAGGCTTATATAATATAGATCTCTAATTATAAGTATTTATAAATAGTCTTTATCTTTAGAGCTAAGTCTTTAGCGTCTTAAGTAGTAAGTTATTAGCTAAGTTCTACTAGTTTAAATTTAAAGTAGAAGTAGAAGCTATAGTTTGTAAAGAATAGCGTAGTGTAGATACTCTTATTATTAGTATTATTTACTATAAATTTAGCTAGTAGTAGCTATCTTACCTAGTTATTCTATAAGTATAAGACTTAACTTTATAAGTATTATTCTAGAAAGAAGTTTACTCTCTCTATTTACTTATTAGTCTCTAGATAGTATATAGTTAATAAGAGAGACTATATCTCTAGGCGTTAGGTTAAGTAGCTCTAGAATTTAAATATAAATTATAGCTCTTAGTTTAATATAATTATCTTAGATAGGCTATATAGTTTTTAGATATACTTTATAAATAGTTATACTACTTCTTCTACGTTATAGGTACTATTACAAGTAATAAAGTACTTTATCTTAGTAAGTCTATCTACTATAACTAAGATAGCGTTAAATCTACTACTCTTAGGTAGGTACGTAATAAAGTCTATAGATAAGTCTTACTAGGCTTAGTTAGATATTAGTAATAGTCTTAGAACCTCTTACTTTACTTCATATAAAGTAGTTACTTATCTATAAGTATAGTAGTTCTAAGTTTATTATTTAATATAGTCTAGTATTCTAGACTAGTAGTACTTCTAGAATAGTATCTTATAAGTCTAGAATTAGCTTATATAGCTAGCTATAGAGCTCTTATAGTATATATATAGTAGCTTAGTATATAGCTTAGAGTTATTAAGTATATATAAGTAATCTTAGTAATATAGATAGCTTTTACACTCTATATACTTAGTAAGTATAATTCTCTTATAATAGCTTTAACTAGTGTAGAGAGCTTCTAGAATAGAATTTAGTTTCTTATTATTTTAGTATTCTTTTATTACTAAGTCTCTTATAGTTAGTAGTAGTAAGAGTGTAGTTCTATTAAGTAGTAGTATTAGATAGGCTAGTTCTAGCGCTACTAGCTCTAGGCTTTCTATAGCTCTAGCGCGCGTAATAAAGAATAGATAAATAAGGTAGTTAATAGTAAAGTAGACTCTCTTTTTAAGTTTTAGAGATACTAGTAGTATTAGTAGTATATTTCTAAAGTAGGTAGTAGCTAGAATAAGTATTATAGTAAGCGTATTTAGTAGAGTTAGAGGCTAGTTAAAGTTCTTCTTCTTTAGTATAACTTAGCTCTAGTACTATAAGCGTTTATCTCTCTTCTTAGGTAGATTCTCTAACCTTTTAGTTAGTGTGTTAGGCTTTACGCCTAGCTTTCTAAAGTAGTATATAATCTAAAAGTTAAAATAAAATAGAAATTTAGACTAGCAGGCCTATTATTAGTTTAGTAGCTTTATAGTAGTAAAGTATTTAAAGTTATAATAGTCTATAATAACCTTAATTAGTAATAGAGTTCTCTCTAGCTTAAGTCTCTATTTCTTAAAGTAGCGCATAATTATAAGTAGTTTCTTATTATAGATCTTATAGTTATACTTTATTATAAAGTACTTCTTAGAAAAGAACACTATAGGTTATAGTATTCTATTATCTCTATACTAGAATAGTACTTTTATAGAAACATAGTTAAACGCATCTATCTTTAGAATAATATCTTTTTTTTAGTTAAATAGAGCTAGAATTAGAGCTTTAGTAAACGTAGTCTTTAGATAGTTAAAAGCTTTCTAGTAGTTATTACTTTAAGTAAAGTTAATACTTTTTCTTATAAAAGTAACTAGTAAAGTAATAATTTTTAAAAAGTCTTAAATAAACTAGTAGTAAAAGTTACTAAATCTAATAAATACTTATATATTAGTTAGATAGAATAGAGTATTCTATTCTTAGATTATCTAGATCTTCTTTAAATCTATATAGATACTTTTACGTTCTATAATAATACTAAGAAATATTATCTCTTTCTTAAAGAATTTACACTTCTAGATCTTAGTATATAACTTAGCTTCTTATAGAGTAGTAAGTACTAGTTATAAGTAGTTCTTATATTCTTCTTAGGTTTAGCTATAAATTAAGATATTATCTAAGTAAGTAGTATAGAAAATATCTAGGTATTCTCTTAAAGTATTATTAATAAACCTCTAGAAGGTAGCTAGTACTTCTAATAAGCTAAATAGTATTACTAGGCTCTTATATAAGCTAAATTAGATTTAGAACATAGTTAAATACTTTTAGCCTTTCTTTATATATATATTATTAAAAGTAGTAATAATATTAATTTTAGAGAAGTACTTTATCTCTTTTAGATTATTTAGACTTTCTTTTATAAGTAGAAGTAAGTAGTAGTTTTTTATAAATATATTATTTAACCTCTAGTAGTCTATATAGAACTAGAGGCCTCTATTAGGTTTCTTAATAAATAAAATAGATAAGATAGTAGGTAAGAAGCTTAGCTAGATAAATTTCTTCTAGAGATTCTTTTTAAGCTATTTCTTTAAGGCTTTAAGTTCTTCTTAGAATATTAAGTATAGTAGTCTAAAAAGTAGAGTTTTACTCTTTAGTAAGTAGATATTATAGTTATATAAGTAGTATAGTAGAAGCTTCTTTACCTTCTTAGATAAGAAAACGTTCTAGAAGTTTTTTATCTTAAGTAGTAGTAGAGTCTTAGAGTTTAGTAGTTTAGTTTAGTTAGCTTAAAATAGATAGAGATTAATTTATTTAATAGTAACTATAAATATATAGTAGTTTCTTTACGTATATATAGCGTAGGCTTTAAGTAATATCTTTATAATGTCTTAGTTCTATAGTAGTTTTAGGTAGTCTAGTAAGTTAATAAAGTAGAACTTAAGTAAAACTTAGTATAAAGTGTAGATCTTATTTAGTTTTCTTAGAATATTATAGTATCTCTAGTAGTATTTACTTTTAAATATTAAAGTATAGCTAGTAAAGCTAATTCTTAGGTTATACTATTTTAGCTAAGGCATTCTAAGAATTATAAAGTAGTACGCTAGCTATATTATATTTAGGTAGATAGTTTCTATATAGTCTTCTATTCTTATAGTAGCTTTAATATAGTACGTAATAGTACTTTACTTTAATAAGTCTCTATTAAATATTATAATACTAAAGAGATTCTTTAGTTTCTATAGAAGTAGCTTATAGCTTTTAGCCTAGCTTTAGTCTATAAACCTCTTACTCTTTATACTAGAGTTTATTATTATATACATTAGTATTATCTTCTCTTCTATTCTTAGTAAGATAGGTAGAATTATTATATTAGACTTCTAGTTACTTTTCTTATATACTAAGAGTCTCTTAATAGATACTTTAGAAAGGTAAACTAAGAGCTACTAGCTCTAGTTGTATAACTTTAGAGCCTAAATATAACTTAGTTTAAGCTTATTTTATTTAATAAGTAGCTTAAGCTAAATAGTAGGCTAGCTATTTAGTAAGTAGAAGAATGTAAAGAGCTAATAGAGTAGGTAATCTAAAGTAAGAATATATAAAGAGACTAGTAAGTAGTAAAAAGACTAGAGAATTAGTAAAGTATAAAGAGGTAAGTATTAGGTTCTAAGTAGTGCGCTACCTAATAGCTCTTTAAGCTATAGTAAAAATACTTACCTCTTTTTTAGTAGCTATTTAGTATAGAGGTCTTTTATAAGCTAAAATCTATAAATTTATACATAAGTATAGTATTTAGCGCTACTAGGTAGAGAGAGTTTACTTATCTATTCTACGTATCTAGGCTAAAAGTAGGCTTTATAGTAAAGACGTAGCTTACTAAAAAAGTTCTAATAAGTAAGGCTTAGTAGTTATAGACAACCTACTACTAGTACTATTAGTAATAGTTATTAAGCTTCTATAAGTAGCTAGTATAAGTAGAGAACTTTTAAAATAGAGCTAGGTTATAAAGTAGTATATTTTATAATTTCTAGAATATTTCTTAAAATAGTAAAGGTGTAAGTACACTTTCTAGTATATCTCTCTCTAGAGCTAGTTACTAGAATTTAGAAAAGTAGGTACTAAAATTAAGATTTTTCTACTATAGTTAGAAAAGCTTATTCTAGATATTCTAGGTATAATTTAGGTCTCTAAACGTCTACTCTAAGTATTCTAGTATTTATAGGTAGTTAATAAACTAAGAGATACTATATTAGATCTTAAGTAGTATTAGCGCGTACGCGCTGCTTATAAAGTAGTCTATAATATAAGTTATTTAGTTAGTAGCTAATAAGAAATAGTTAGTATTTATATTTATTTTATTATATATCTATTAAACAAACTACTAAAAGTTACTATAAGTTCTATTAAACTTCTTTAGGTTAGGTATCTTCTTACTAAGGCTAGTAGTTCTAGAATATAAAAAAGTAGTAGGCGTAAGTAGTCTTATTAAGTTATTTATATAAGCTTTAGCTATAGCTTAAAAAAGTAGAGTAGTAGCTTTATAGAGAGTCTATATAGTAGAGCTTATAGTAGTAGTAAAGTAAGACTTCTTAATCTTAAGCTAAGTAATTTACCTCTAGTTAGTAGTAAGTTACTTCTTCTAGTAGTAGATAATTCTATTACGCTTAGTAATAGAGATTTAGAGTTCTTACTTAGTAGTATATATATTACTTAGGTAGTTCTTAAGACTCTATAAGTACTAATAATTATTACGTAAGTATAGTAGCTAGAAATTAAAGTCTCTTTATACTTTAGCTATAAAAGCTTTAGCTAAGTCTAAGTTTATAAAAAGTTTAGAGTAATCTATAGTAAGTCTTATAAAGATAAGCACTTATAAATAGAAGCTACGTAATATTATAGAAGTAGTAAGTAGAAAAAAATAAGTATACGTAATTAGTATATTTACTATATATTACTAATAGTATAAAGTTAAACTAAGATAAAAACGTAGCTTAAAGAGCTTCTAATAAGACATGTCTACGCAGGAATTTTAGTGTTATAGATTTTAAGCGAGCTAGCTAGCTACCTAAAATCTATGCAGCTAATTAGAGCACAGCGTAGCTCTTAGCGCTTCTTGCTAGCTACTACTATAACAGCTAACGCGCTTATAATTAGATTAACATTTATAATTAGTAATATTTAAAGAAAGCTTTATAGAGAAGCTAGGCGCATCTTACTTAGCTTATAAGCTAAGCGCATAAAGAGAGTAGAGAAGAAAGGATAGAGTAGGTAGAATAGCAGTAGCGTAGCACCCTAATTAATTAGTTTAGGTAGACAGCACTTCCTAGGAAGATACTGCCTCCAAAGTTGTATCTTGTCTTTCCTGCAAGCATCCCAAACTAGCAAATTACGCGACCCCACTAGCGCGAGCCCTTCGACCCTTGTCATCCGTCCAGTCAGATCCCGGAAGCGGGCCCGCAGTAAACACGTCCCTCGGCGCGCGCGTGTCGCAAACAAGCGGATTGACGACATTTGCGACAACGGCTACGACGGCAAGATAACAGACAAGATGGCGAGCGCAAAGCAGCAGGAGAATATGCTGCTTACTGAGCACTTTACTTGGCCTCCTATTGTACGTATGGTTCCTGGGTAATGGGTAGAGGAGGGGTGGGATGGTGGGAGGGGACGTGGGTGTAGGCAGTGTGGATAGACTGGGGATTGTGTCTGCAATGCCTCGAAGACCACTCTCTGCACATTGATCCACTACCTCCGCTACCCCGGCTCTTATAGATCAATCCAACAACTAACATCGATCCTAGTCCCTAATCGACGACATAATAAACGCCATAAACGAAGTCCTCTACCGCTGCACCGACTCCTTCGAAACCGGTCTCTCCTCCGCTGACCCCTCCCTCCTCGGTTTCGCCGACCTCTACGCCTCGCAAAACCGCACACCGGCCAAAGACGAAGACGGAAACGATGTATACCCAGAAGCGCGATTGGAAATCGAGGAAGGGGTGCTGAAGCTAGAGACACTCATGGAGAATGCAGTGGACAAGAACTTTGATAAACTGGAGATTTGGACACTGAGGAATGTTTTTGCGTTGGGCAGGGGGAAGGGCCAGGATGAAGGGCTCGCGGAGTGGGTGAGGTTGGGGCATTATGAGGTATGTTCGATAGGACGGTGGTAGACAGTGGTATTTGGAGGCAGTAGAAGGACAGGATGGATGAATTGACACGACGAACACAACACTAACACAAACTAGAACCTCGAACCGCCCTCCAAAAACTCGACCCTTACCCCAGAAGCCCTCTACACCCTCCGCCGCAAACTCATCGAAACACAAAAGTTGAACGCCGCTCTCCTCGCTGAGAAAACGCGCAACGAAACGCAAATAGCACGGTTACGCGCCCTCCTCACACCATCTACGTTGCCGAAACGTGAATCCCTTGCCTCGACAGGAGGAGACAATGAGCAGGAGGGACAAGCAGCGCCGTTCGCCTTCCTAACTCACGCGCCTGCTGCGAAGGACATCGGCATACAATCCTTACCTCACACTCACACAAACGGAGAGAAGAATTCCGAGAAGAACAGCAACAGCGACACAAAACCCACACACACGCCCCTAACAACCCACACCACCTTCACAACAACCCAACTCCCCTACCTCCGCCAACTCCTCGCAAGCCTAAAACCGCATTTAGCAAACACCGCACTACCCAGCAACACCTCCTCACCACATACCCACGTCCAGCCTAAGGATAAGGAGGAGTTAACACGCGAACGCAAGATTTACGTTGAAAGTCAGAGTAAACGCGTGTTGGAGAGGAGGGGTGTGGATACGAAGGATGGGGTTGAGGGGGTTTGGGAGGGTGGGAGTAGGGTGGGGAGTGAGGAGGTTAGGGGGTTGGAGGGGTTGGTTGAGAGTATGGATAGGGGAGGGCGTGATAACAGGAGAGGGCAGAGGGAGGAGCAGCAGGAAGAGGAGGGTCTTGAAGGGATACAGGAAGGGGATGAGGATGAGGATGCTATGGACACGAGCTGAGTTGGTACGGGTTGGAATGGGCGTTTTGGCGTTTGGGGCATATACCAGTGTGAGCAACTGTGTTGGAAATATCGAAATCACGTCTCATGACTACCTCACATCCCTCTCGAGGATTCTTCAGCCAGGTTCTTTTTTTTTGTCGTTTCCATTTGCCATCATACATGAGACATTCGTGTCATAGAAGACATTAGACTTGCAAGTCAAAAGCTACCCTCCGCCCCATACGTCTCCGTTACATGTGTGTGGCCTTGAAATCAGTCGCGAGTGCGCTCTCTCGAACAGACTGAACCCGTGCTCCACCACAAGGCTAACACCCACACACCCACACAGCCGCTCTCAAAGCACCAAGCCCTCAGCGGGTCATAATGCCCAGCTCACCCCTAGTACTCCACGACCTTAGCCCTGCTCCTCAGCTCCTCAGGCACCTCCTCCGGGCTCACAATACCCATGCGCATCGCATCGCCCCAAACAAACATGGCGCGGTCATTAGCATACGCGAGGTAATCGAATTCCTCTTCATCCTGTGGTTTGAAAAGGTCAGCATCCTGTTCCGCTTGCGTCATGTTTCCTTGCGTAGTAGCCCCTTCCTCCGTCGCTGTCTTTTCACTCACGATCCCTGCCCCCGACTTCTCTTCTGGTCCTCCAGCCTCCGCCTCCGCACGTATCTCCGCCGTCGCGCTGTCGAGCTCGGCTGCTGCGCCGCTGGGGTTGTTGGTGGATGCATCCGCGTTTGCTTGTTTATCCAAGGCGTCGAAGTCGGGGAGACCGGGGACGTGAGCCTGGACTATGCCCCAAGCTACCCACATGGCTGAGTTGGCGAGGCGCCAGAGTTTGGTTTCGGCGAGGAGGCGGCGGGTTTCTTCTTCGATTTGGCGTTCGGCGGTGGCTTCTTGCTCTTGGTACTGTGAGCCGGGTGGGGCGCGCGAGTCGAGCATGAAGGCGGAGATGTTGCTGGGGGCTGCGGTGGCGGCTAGGGCGGTTGTGCTTCCTGAGGAGGGGAGAGGGCCTAGGTGGGGAGTAGCAGGGTTGGATGTGTAGCCTCCGGCTGCTTTGTAGGAGGGGTTGTGCATTAGGTATGCTCGGATGAAGCGGTGCTGCTCCTCGACGGTTGGGTAGTACTTGGTGTTACACCTCCACGGTACATCGGCATCGTGGTAGTTGTATGTCCATTCGGTCTACCTTTTAGTCAGTACAGGCCTCAAATGTGTGAGGAGTAGTGAAGGATTCAAGGGGTAACCGAAAATATCTTACGAAGTGGTTGGCAAACTCCAGACCAGGAAGGTTCGCATTTGCATACTCAAAGTCGATGACCACAAGCTGCTTGTGCTGGTTTGCTGGGAGCAGTAGGGGCGACTCGCCCTCTGGCACCATGCGGAGGATGTTACCATACTGGGTCTACACAGGGTCAGCTCAAGAGACATCTGTAAAGTAAAATGACCTACGTCATTGTGGGCGAAGATCATGCGCTCGTTGATCTTATCTGCACCACCGTACTGTTCCTCCAACCACCTCCTGTACTTCTCAACCATCTGCCTGAAAACTGGCCACTCCATACCACATACGTAACCTCGCTTCTTCCACTTGTCGCCAGGGCCTAGCGCAGGGTCTTGCTTGCTCTCGCGAACCTGATCGTCAAGCCACGTCACGATCTGCTCGCAACGGTCAACCCACTTATCCCAGTTTTGCCATACGAATGGACCAGCTTCTCGCTCTTCTTTGAGAAGATCAATGCCCTCGTGTAGTTCTCGCATACGCTTTGCGATCTGCTTTGAAGTCTCTGCGTTGCGCAGTTCCTTCGCGGTCAACGGCTTTGCATGGAGGAACTCCTCGAAGCGGCCATTGGTGAAGGTACCAAGTAGACGCGGACCAATTCGCTTTCGAGCGAGGCGTGTGAGGATCTGTAGTTCAGACTCTCGGTCGATCAGATGTTCCACCTGAGGACCGTAGATACGTAGTAGAAGCTTACTAGAGAGTGTTAGACTTGTTTCGCTTACGTTCAAGGCGACTCACGGAGGAGGGTTCTTTGGCTTAGGTTGACCATCCTCACCCTGCTCTTGAAGTTGCAGATTCTTGGGAGGCGAGACAACGTAAACAGCGTTTGTCAATGCGCCACTCAGCCTCTGCACATCAATCTCATTGCTCTGCTCCATGGACACCTTGCGCCATCCTTTGAGCTTCAGAGTATGAGCCAGACGGAGGATTTCAGCTCGAAACTTGGTCCATGCCTCTCTCTCCTTGCGTGCTTCTTTGTCAGATAGTTGTGGGGCCGATTCGGCATCTGACTCGTCCACGTTGTATGCCATAGTTTTCGAATTATCCAAGATGGCCTCACAACTCGGGACCAGCTGGTCTACGGACTCGAAATAGTCGGTGTCAAGGGAAATGGCGGAGTGTCGCTTCAAGCCCGTAGAGGACCTACGGAAGTGTTGCATCCTCTTTTTAGCGTCGGCCGGCTTCATAGCTAGAGTCTTCTCGAGGATGTGCGCTAGTTGGTCGAGAGAGTCCTCACCGTGGGATGACGAAGAGCTGGTCCTAGTAAGCGCGATGGGCTCTTCAGTCGTCTCATCAGGCACAGTTGATGTCTTTTCCTGGACAGCGCCCTCTTTGGCGGCTTTGCGTTTCGCCCTCCGTGCATGACGTCGACTTCGCTCGTGCTTGAGCCATGTGCCTACCTGCTTCAACAGATTCTCGTGCGCATGCTGTCCATGGGGAGCATCGGTTGAGCTATCGGAAAGCAAGGAAGACAAGGACGGATTACCCTCAGCTGGTACTCCTCTGGGGGTTGACGACAGACGCTCGACTGAGGGCCGTCCAGACAGTTTCTTTCTACTGACACTTGCGGGGTAGTGTTTTGCAGGTCTGTCGAGATCCAAGTAATCCCTCTGGTCAAGTTCTTTGTTCTTCCCGATCATCAGTGGAGAGATGGCAGTGTCGTCGGGAAAGGACACAACTGTAAGCGCATGGTTAGCAGTTGTTTGTTACGCACTTGGTAGGTAAGATGACAGTGTATCAGCCAAACATCGTGTTCATTGTTCTCGGACTTGCAGTCGCTCGTTTTGCTACATGCACATAGCTAAGCTATAGCCAGATAGCTTGCGTAGTATTTGAGATTCGACTCAGTGTTTGAGCAAGAGAGTTGTTAGTCACTGCGGAGTCACGACGGTCTACAGCTACCTCGCTGGTAGAATCACGATCCCAAAAAAAGTGATATGAATTCATCGCCAGAGCTCGAAGCCAAATAGTAAGAAACCAAACAAGAACTGACCTTTGGTAGAACGCGGCGACGCGCCATCCACTGGAGTAGCGTTCTGCGAGAGGGCAGACGAGTCGCTTCGGTGGGGGACGCTGGGCCGCGACTGCTCATTGGAGGAATCCGCCATGGTGATTGCCTAGAATGTGCAGCCTGGTGTGCGGAAGTGAAGTAAGCAGGATCGACCGCGTGGTAATTTGTAGCTCCCCAGACGGGTCCGAAGGTGCTGTAGTGAGGCCTCGAAATAAACGTGCCCTACTTGGTGGGTAGGAACGGCGGGTTGTTTGGTGGGCGGTGTTATCGATACCTAGTGCGGCAGGAACGCCAGAAAGTACACGCGAGCTCAGGGTCCACGTGCCAAGCTGATTGGCGGTAAGGATCGCTGGTGGGAGAAGACGAGGTGAAGAGGAATGTGAAAAGTCTCGAGGCGTCTATAACCAGATCTTGATTGAAATAGAAGTTTCAAAGGTAGAGCATCATCATCGCTGGAACAGACGGCAGTGTGGTGTGTAGCTGGCTCCTACGCTATCTCCAGAGCTATTGGGCAGCTATCGGCCTCCGAGATTCCAGTTCCCAGTCTTGGCAGTCTACGTCAGGTTTTGGTACGCCAGAAACTTGGACACGACGGTGCTGTGGCGAACTGTAGAGGTTGACGGAGCATCACCTCCCCTTGCGAATTGTTTTCAGGTGCTCAACAGTACTTAGAGGTTGTCGTAGAATGGACTCCCCCTTGAACCGATCAGACCTCTCCGAATCGCGGTACTTCAGCGTAGCCAAGACTTGAGAAAGATTTGATCGGTTCAAAGAAGAGTCCATCCTCCGACAACCTCCAAACACCGGGACAACGTTAAAAGTGTATATACAAACTGCTTTTCATTGCAGTTCTCTGCCATGTTCCCAATCAATGCAACTACCAAACCCATTCCCAGTACCAGAACGCCTCGCTTTGAAACCCAATTACATATCGCAACACGGGAGGTTGCGTTGCGTCCTTCCAAGCACTAACACTAGAACGCACACGTGACTCATTTGGCCCATTCCACTGTCTCCAGTGCAAGCATGACCAGAAGAAGAGTCGACGGCAGGATCCAGACAACGTAGCTCTGGAACAGGATCCTCGACATGGCGCCCATGTACACGTTGTTGATCTGGCAGATCTGTGCCAGCTGCAGCGCACTCGGTGCACCGCTGAGCAGGAAGCAAACAATGATGAAGATCGGGTCGTCGAGGATACTGACAGGCACATACTTTGCGGTTAAAGCAAGCATAGGTGCCATGAGAAGCGTCGGGATGAGCATGCGACTGACGAGGGAGGCAATAACAAGCTTCTTCTCAACACTTGGGTCTTCCATCGAGTGCTGGTCCTCCTTGGGTAGAGTGTTACGGGCAAGGTTGGCGCCCAAGACGACCAAGATAAGGGGGACGGCAACTTGTCCGCTCTGGTTGACAGCGCGCGTCACCGAGTTGCTGACGAACGTTCCTGGGTCGAAGAAGAGGTGTTGTAGCGGAGGGATGGAGGCGACAAGGATGGCGATCAGCATAGCCCAGAGGGGAGGGTTCATAAAGTCCCAGACGCCCTTGAAGAACCTTGATAAGACATGGCCGATCTTGGCAAGAGGTCCCTGGAGCCATGTGGGAAGAGCGTTGAAGACTCTGTTTCCAGCGCGAGTTGTAGAGACGGAAACGGTGCTGGCAGAGCGCTTCAATGCCATGCCAGCTCGCTTTGGCATTCCCTTGATGCCCTTGGGAGCATTCTGCTTCTTCTTGTGCGCCTCGAGAACACCGTTGAGGTGACCGTTGGCATAGCCGTTGCTGCTTCCGCTCATGTCGCCTTGACCCGGGACAGTTGCGTTGCCGTTGGTGGGTGTGATGAAGTCGGTCTCTGCCTGAGCGTCGCGGTTGAACAGAGAGTCTGAGTCGGACTCGTCGGAGTCAGCGGAGGTAGCATAGCTGGTGACGTTGCCAGATTCGTAGTCAGAGTGCGAGTCATCGAGGAGACGTTGCGCCTCGTCATCGCTGTACTCTCCGTTCTCGATGGCGCTGTTCTTGCCGCCATCTTCGTCTTTGTAGGAGCTGGCTGGCGCTAGGAGCACGTTGAAGCCCCATGTCCATCGCACGAGCTGGCCGAGTTGTTGGAAGATGAGTAGGTAGAGGATACCGCGCGCGCCGACATCGTTGTCGTTGTCGCCTGGAACCTTGTCCCAGTGCAGACCGGACAGTGTTTTGGAGAGGGAGATGACGAGGGAGATTGGAAGCGAGTTTGAGTTTCCGAAGACCTGAGTACGTCAGTTTGTGTTGTTTGCCTGGTTGAGGAACATGACATACTGCCATGGCGACCACAAAGTTGGAGGCCCGTTTGTTGAACCTGCATACTTTCGATACGATGAGTGCGGCAAGGTAGGATATGAGTGTCTGTACGATGAAGATTACGGGGATGACGGCCAGATCAGCCAGCTTTTCGGCCGTCAGTTGCGATGCGAGCTTGGTAAAGACTGGATGTGGTTAGCTGAGGTTTGGAGGTTGTGAAGAAGCTCGTTCTCGCGTTGCACCCGCGAACAGACCCATGCAGTTCAAAGGGACTCCGCAGTCTCTCCATTGCTAATGTAGAGCTCGAGAAGTACCCCATGAATATAGTCTATGCAGGTGTGACTGACACAAACGAGCGTCATCGTTATCGGAGGTAGTGACTTACTAAGGCAGGGTGTAAACAGCTGCGTGTTGAGGTTGGCGAGGAACTTCTGGCTCTCCGCGTCGAATTGGCCCATTCGCGCGACAATGTAGCCAGGCGCGCTGACGCACACAACCTCCATGACAGCCTCGAAGACGAGCAGGGTGAGGTTGGCGAAGTCGGGATGCGCGCTGTGCTTGTTGCTCTTGAAGACATTGAACATGCCATTGTCGCCGTATTCGTACGACTGAGAGGCCATGGCGACGAAATCCGAGGAGTAAGTGGGAGGGCTGCGCAGGCGCAAGGCCTGGGGAGCCGAGAAGAAAGGCATGCCGATGCCAGAGGTGTTGTTGGGAAGGCGCGAGGGCGCGATGGGCACGGAAACACACGACTTATCTTGAAGCGCACCGCGTCTTGGCTGCGGACGCGCTATGGGCGGAGATCGACGTCACAGCCCGCTCCAGGTCTAGCGGAAAGGCAAGTTGAGCCGCGAGCCCTGCAGGAACTGTACGAGGAAGTCTGAATGGGTTAAGGAAGTCGTTAGGAAGAGCGATCGCCCAGCTACACGTCGCAAATGATTCACACACGGCCGTGGTGGGCTAGAGCTTATCGTCACCCAGCGCCTAGATGGGACTCAGGGCCTCTCAGCATCTCCCGCGTCCCTGCGCCTCAGGTCGGCGGGCTGGGCGGCATGCAGCTACATCGAAAACTGGCAGGACATCGGCCACACCGAATGCTGTCTTGACTGATGGGCAATGCATCAACTCACGCAGCATTCGCTAGGTTCCCCATGGCTTGGTCATTACCGCATACTGCTTCTGCGCGCGCAATCCTGCTGGCGAGACTCGGTTCGGGGCTGCTTAACCGCATGTAGATGCAGTCCCTGCTTGCGCATTCCCATGTCTGAGGCCAGGTGAAAGCAGGCTTACAGGCGGCCGGCGCACGCAAAGCAGGAACTGTCCCTAAGCCACCGCACTAGAAATATCGCGGGAGCCCCTTTTGCCAGCTGCATCTCCGCTGTACGCCATGGTGGTTACCGTGTGGCCAGACCCATCATTGTGAAATCATTCCAGATTGCAGCAGCACCAGTAGTTGCGCGCTACTCTGTCGTCTCTGCAGCATCACGTCACAGCTCCAACTTGCACGCTACCAGACAACCCACAACCACGACACCTCCACCAGACTACCAGATCCGCTGAGATCGCCGCCGTCACTCCCTCCGCGGTGTAATCGCAGCCTCTGAACTCACCTCACACCTGCGCCTTTTATTCCTATCTCCCTACCCTCTTCCGTTCCCTCGCCCTAGTACCCCGCCAATATCAGGCCGCGACTTTTATCTGTCTTTCGCCATGGCCTCCAATCCCTCCACCCCCGACACGGGAGTCGACGCCGATACCGTCTTCGATAGCCCCTCGCCCTCGCCCGCACCCTCGAGTCCTACCGCCGATGCCACCCCGCCTGACGAACCCGCTGCGGAGCGCCCTCCTCCCCGAACTGCATCCACGACATCAGCCGCGACACCTACCATGACATCCTCCTCAACTCCACTCGGAAACATCAACGCTGCCAGGAATCCCCGTCCTTCGAATCCTCCTACAATCTCCAGCCGAGGCAGCGGTCTCAATGTCTCCCAAGACATCCTTGCCAGGATACAGGCAGTGCATCTCGGCAGAAAGGGCGCTCCGCCGACTGGTCTGCCTGGTAGAGGGCCTGCGCCTCAGAGTCCTGGCCCATCTCCCGACAGCCGCAACCCCATGTCGCCGGGTCCTCACCCAGGAGGTGTACCCAGCAACTTCCGAATGCCTGTGAGACCGCCTGCGACTAACTTCCAATCGGCACCAGCAGTTCCTGGTCGTGGACCACCTGCCAAGCAGTCTATAGCAGAGAAGCGCGGCATGAGATTCCCAGGCGGACTCCCAGGTGGATTGCCAGGCTCGTCCCCAACTGCAGGCGGTGCTCCTCCCGCCGGCAAGAAGAAGCCCGGATTGACCCTCTCGCAGATGAACGGAGGACCCGAACCTGATGCAGGCGCAGAACCGAAGAAACAAGAAACTCACTTTGACAAATTCTCTCAGTTCGTCGATACCAAAACCGGCAGTCTCAAGTTTGCCGGCAAGGCCATACTCAACTCTGACGGTGTCCAATTCGCAAGCGGTACCTCCTTCAACATCTCCCTGGACGAAGTTGATACACTAGACGAGCTTGGCAAGGGAAACTACGGCACAGTATACAAAGTTAGACATAGCAGACCGCGAATGCGGAAGCCAGGGCAGGGTCTAGCGGGTAACAAGGCTGCGCCAGGCTCGCCGTCGCGAAAGGAATTTGGCGAAGAAGCGAGCCCTACCAGTGCGAAGCCAGCTGCGGGGACCGGCATAGTCATGGCAATGAAGGAAGTGAGGCTCGAGTTGGACGACTCAAAGTTCGCTGCTATCATCATGGAACTCGACGTCCTGCATCGCTGCGTTTCACCCTTCATCGTCGACTTTTACGGTGCTTTCTTCCAGGAAGGTGCGGTGTACATCTGTATGGAATTCATGGACGGAGGCTCCATAGACAAACTTTACGCCGACGGTGTGCCCGAGGGCGTTTTGCGCAAGATCACCATGGCCACGACTATGGGTCTGAAGTCACTCAAGGATGATCACAACATCATTCACCGAGACGTGAAGCCTACCAACATTCTGATGAACACCAAGGGTGCGATCAAGATCTGTGATTTTGGTGTCAGTGGAAATCTCGTCGCCAGTATTGCCAAGACCAACATCGGGTGCCAAAGTTACATGGCACCTGAGAGGATATCTTCCGGTGGCATCGCACAAGCAGGCGCCAACCCTGGAGGCGGCACATACAGCGTACAAAGCGACATCTGGAGTTTGGGACTGACAATCATCGAGTGCGCTCTGGGGCGGTACCCATACCCACCAGAGACGTACAACAACATCTTCAGTCAGCTGAGCGTAAGTTTGCACAATGGCTTCGTAAATCAACCACTAACTCTCTCTAGGCTATTGTCGATGGTGAGCCTCCGGATCTGCCTGAGAGCGGATACTCTGACGCGGCGCGCAACTTTGTACGAGGCTGCTTGAACAAGATTCCCAACCTTCGGCCAACATATGCAATGCTGCTTCAACATGCATGGCTTGCACCTCTCGCGAAGCCCGACACAATTACAGAAGAAGACGAAGAGGAGGTTGAAGCCGCAGCCGAGGCCGAGGGTGGCGAAGCAGCAGGCGACCAGGGACCTGCTGAGGCGATCGAGCCTGTAGAAGACCAAGAAGTCGCCGACTGGGTCAAGGCTGCCATTGAGAAGAGGAGGAGCGGCAAGATGAAGGGCGTCGAGAAGCCCGCACTGCATGCCGCACCTCTTGATGCAGCGACACAGAGCCCGTCACCTAACGGTACGAATGGGCTAGAAGAGGCGGGCTCAGTAGAAGCCGCGGCATAAACCTCTCGAATGGACGAAAATATTCGGCTCATTCACGAGAACATCAGGCCGCGCCAGGAGCAGCCTTATGGGTTTACGGCGTTGTATAGGCGTATTGCATGGGACGATTGTCGTGGAGCATTGAAATCGGGCCATTGAGCGTAGAGGACACATGTACCTAGCATAGCATACACCTTGTCCAACTGGACGAATAACACACTTCAAGTCGCCGACCTGCAGTCAGTGGATTTAGTGATGAATCATCTACGGCTTTGTTATCTGCTTACAGAACCACGTCTTCACAGTGGAGGAGATGATGTGGGCGCTGCATGGTTGGGAGTGACGTAAGCGGAGAGCGCTTTGACACGTGATCGGAACCCCTGCTTAGCCAAGATTGCTCGCGGCGGCCATCTGTCGTGGTGCGG
This sequence comes from Alternaria ventricosa, assembly GCF_023758065.1. NCBI lineage: Eukaryota > Fungi > Ascomycota > Dothideomycetes > Pleosporales > Pleosporaceae > Alternaria > Alternaria ventricosa. The sequence goes on from NW_026055700.1 coordinate 18,192, forward strand.
GAAAGAACACAGTGGTCGGAACAACTTCAATAAGTAGCCACGACTTTCTTTCGTACGCCGCCCCCACCTTCTTTGTAATGCCACCGGCCTAGCATCACTTTTTCTTCCCTCTGCTGGAATCGTTGTCGACAAACCCCGCAATCACCTTCAGTCGCTCTCTCGCGTACTCAGACACGTCCGTAAGGACAGACATTCGCCATGTCCGGGACAGATTACAACTACGATGAACAGGTACACTTTGCATGCGCCACGAATATAAACAAATGCTAACATCCTGCAGGGCCAGTTCTTCCCCTACTTCATCCTTACCGTTACCACTCTCGTCACCGTTCCGACTACAATTTCATTCTTCAGATCAAGCAAAGGTGCGCGCTCTTCGCCACTTCCACGCAACGCCATACTAATATACTACCAGAGCTCGAGAATACTGGATCGCGGATAGAATCCGACTTCACACCCGAACATGCCGATCTCATCCAAGGACAGCGCAAGAAGCAGAAGCGACTCGAGAGGAGGATAAAGCGGGGTCTTCTTATGGTGGGCGGATGGGCGATGAATGCAGCCATGATATACCTCATCAGCACTACTACACGAAGCACGCCTGATATCTGGGATCCTTATGAGGTGCTGGGTATCTCTACGGTACGACTGCTGCTGTCGCGAGCTTTGGACACATGCTAACTTGCACATCAGAGCGCCGACGAGAGGGCGATCAAGAAGCACTACCGAAAACTGTCCCTCACTCAGCACCCTGATAAGGCACGCCCAGACCCCGAGAAGAACATTACCATACAATCCATCAACGACCATTGGGTAGACGTCGTGAAGGCGTTCAAAGCTCTTACCGACGAAGACATCCGCCGGAACTTCCTTGAATTCGGTCACCCCGATGGCAAGCAAAGTTTCAGCATCGGCATTGCGCTACCTCAATGGCTCGTGACGGAAGGAGCTGGCAAATACGTTCTGCTCATCTACGCGCTCGCCCTCGGTGTCATTCTCCCATACACGGTCGGAAAGTGGTGGTACGGAACACAGAAGCTGACCAAGGACAAAGTTCTGGTGGCCAGCGCTGGCAAGGTCTTCCGCGATTACGACAACGACCAAGGCGAAGTGGGTGTCATACACGCGCTCAGCAGTGGAGAGGAATTCAACGAGGTCCTTACTGGACACAAAGCGGAGAACGGTCTTTCGAAGCTCGAGCAGAAGGTTCTCTCTGAGAACTCTGGATCTCTCATTGCGCAGACACTCACCAAGAAGGACCGACAGAAGCTAGACGATCTGGAGGACAGCCGGAGACGCAAGGTCCTGACTTTGTTGTGGGCATACCTTGGTCGCGTTGAACTGGATGACGAGACTCTGAACGACGAGAAGTTCGAGGTTGCGCCAATCGCACTCCGACTCAACGAAGCTTACACCGCCATCGCTCTCGCATACGGCAACACCAAGGCGATACTATCGGCTTACAGGACCTCCCAGAATCTCATCCAAGCTCTACGACCAGGCGCATCACCGCTTGAGCAGCTGCCACATTTCACACCCGATGTTGCCAGCGCGGCTGAGGCTGCGCGAGCAAAGTCGCACTTGACCATCCAAGAGTTCATGCAAATACCCGACGCTGAACGTAAGTCTCGTGTTGTCAAGTCTGGTCTCCTATCCCAAGAACAATACAGCACAGCGATGACTGTGGCCTCGCGCATCCCAATGTTCCACCTCGAAAAGGCATTCTTCAAGGTTGTTGGTGAGCGTTTTGTCACACCTAGCAGCTTGGTCCAGTTCGTACTCAAGGGTCGTTTCATCCCGACCGCTGCCACCAACGTCCCCGAAGTCAACCCGAAGGACCTGCTAGACATCGATCCCGCGGAAGGCGATGTCGCAGCAATCACCGGACGTAAGAACGACCGTTCTGGAGAGAAGCCCATCCAACCACCTCTAGCATTCGCTCCATACTACGCTCGCGACCACGCGCCAAGATGGCATGTATTCCTTGCAGACAGCAAGCAGGGACGTATCGCCGTACCACCATTTACTTTCTCGACTTTCGACAAGCCCATCCTTGATGAGAGCGGTAACCCTACCTACAACGTACAGACTCTTAAGATGCAGTTCGGCGCACCACCACAACCCGGCAGCTACACCTTTGTCATGCACATGATCTGTGATAGTTACATCGGTATGGACACCAAGATGGAGGTTACCCTTGTTGTCGAGGATGCCAGTAAAGCGGAAGAGGTAGAAGAGGAGGATGAAATCAGCGAGCCAGAAGAGGGTAAGACTGATATTATCCCAGGCTTCCGTAACAAAGCTAACACAACTACAGATTCATTGGCAGGCCAAATGCACCAAATGAAGACCGGAGCCCCACCAAAGAAGCGGAAACAGATCACCAATGACGACAGCAGCGGCAGTGACACCGAAGGCGACGTCGAATCCGAGAGTGAAACCGACACTGACACCGATTCGGATGATGAGTAGAAACCTCCATCCGGTCTACCAGTAAAATGGTTCTCAATCTCTTTTTGGGGCTATGAATTTTGTGTTACAAGAGACTAGTTGCCTCGCACTATCGAGTTGGCCTCAGTTCCTCACTCTTCCTACAGGCTCCCTTCGGAGCTGAGGAGTATTCCTGAGGATTCTCTTTATGTCTTGACACGTCCCGCGGCAAGAAGGCATTAGTAGGCGTTCTGGAGAAGGGTTTATATACAATGGCGCGCGTTTTGAAGTTGGAATGAGGGACTCGGTTCTCTCGAATTTCGATTGCTGTGAGCGTCTTTTGGTACATGGATTGCAAAGACTCGGTTCATTGGAGAGGAAGAACGAGGAGCGCGATTACTACATGCGTGTAGTGGAGGGTTATCAGGAGCATTGATGCGTGTGTGTAGATATCCAGGTCAGAAATTGACGTTGAGTAACCTTTCGATATCATCACGCTTTCTTCGTCTTCTGCATTCTCTCCCTGCTTACCTCACGCAAGGAAAAAAGCAAACAGGTCTGCATCCTGCATCGAGATGGAAACATGCAAAGTGGGTAGCCCGACGGTAGCGTAGGCTGCAGACCTTTTTAGTTCTGCCCTTGTATGAGGAAATCTTCAGCATTCCCTTTGATGAGATCAGTAATCAATTCACCCATCCGTACTGCGATGCGGTAATCCTCTTACGACTTCTGCACTGCTAACAGGGCAAACAACAAGACACTCTGGCGAATGAGGAGAAGTTGCAAGTACGCAATACTCTACGATGAAGAAATTGGAAACTCGACTAAATATAGACAGGAGCAGTCAAGATTCTTCTCCGAGCAAGCCTGAGCAAAGGCGATCTACCTGGCCCAAACCGTCGATCAAGCACGTAGCCTCAGGAAGACAAGGCATCCGAGAAAAGACGAACACCTGGCCTGGCCTTAATGCATTGGCCATATATACCCCTTGTCCGGATCTGCGACTTGGGTGGTTCGTCAGATTCGGTTCCACGACCTGTGGGGTTTCAGGTGCGTCTCGCGTGCGGCCATCAACCACCACCTCGACATAATCAATATTTTGAGTCGCTGTCACATCGCTACTTTCCGTCGTACAGAGTCAGGGTAGTAAGAGGTGGTGAGTGGTGATATAGGGTGTTGTGATTGGGAGGTTAGGAGCGCATATGGGGGTTGTGGTGGTGCAGTGGCATCGACTCGTGGGTATCAGCACGAAAGAACGTGTTTACTATCGGCATGAACAGCAAGGCATGCGCATCAACACAGAGAAAGAAGTTCTTATCGACAAGCAGAGCAAGTGTGACGGTAACTCGGGTATCGCATAGTGGTCTTACGACAACGGTTCGTGTGTACGCGCACAACCACCAAGCATCCTTTCCATCTCCACACGCAGATCAGCATGCCCAGCGTAACCGAAAATCACCGAAAGTACTGCCTGAGGAGGTCGCTAAGGCATGAAGCTGCAACCCCAGCCTTGGCTCCCGATCGGATACCACGGCTCCGCTAACCTAAGGCTCATACAACAAGGCCTCAGGTCGCAAGGCAATCAGGACAAAACAGTCAAGCAAATCTTGGCAACCGTTTTAGTGCACATCATCTGTCTTGGCAAGATACGGGAGTGGAGTGCGCCGGTAGCAAAGTGTGCCAGTGGCGAGTTACTGAGGCACCCAAGGCTACGATGGTACGTGTGTCACATCTCTACGGCAATACAGGGGCGGCAAAGGCAAGTACCGACATATCGATGTGTTCCCTGGGCATTAACATGGTCGTTTGTGATGATGGCAGTGGTTGGATAAAAGCTGAAGGAAGGACGCATGAGTTTACTTTCTCATCCCACACTCACTGTTCTTCCGGCCTTCTTCAGTCCTTCCTTCCTTAATTCCCGCTTTCGATTCTTTTAGCGACTTTGACAGTCTGCTTATTACCACTTTCTTTGAACCTTTTATACACACACGTCTGTGACGTTTAATCTTTTACCTTCTCTTAATCACGATACTACCGTCTTTACCCTTTCAGGACTACTCCATCATCAACATGTCTATCAAGGCTATTGCTACTATCGCGCTTGCGGCTGGTCTCGCTGGTAAGTTCTCCAAATCAAACACTCAACCATATATCACAGCATACTAACCCACCCTCACAGCCGCAAAGCCCATCAACACCCCTGCCAAGCGCCAAATCGGCTTCAACTCCGTCGTCAACGGCTTCAACGGCAACGACGGCGCCTTCAACTTCATCGACGGCTTCAACAACTTCAACCAGCAACAACAAGTAATCCAGATCCAGCAGGAGAACCTCCAGATCATCGACAACGGACGTCAACAAGCCGTCGTCCAGCAAGTGGAGCAAGTCCTCATCGTCGACCAGGTCAACAACGGCTTCAACAACGACCTCAACAACCTCTTCCGCAAGAGCAACTTCCAGAACCAGTTCCGCGATGTCGCCACTGTTACCCTTGTTGTGCAGGAGATCCAAATCGCCATCGACGACGGCCGCGGCAACCAAGTTCAGCAGAACATCTTCGCTCAGTCCGCTGTCGTTGCTAACCGCGGCGCCCGCGAGACACAGACTGTCATGGTCTTCGACAGCCGCACGCTGATCGCCCAGGACATTCTCGGCGGCGACGCCTTCGGCAAGCTCGGTGGCTTCGGCGGTGTCGCAGGCGCGACTGGCGCGTTGGACGGCGCAATGCCCACCAAGACGGCTGGTATCCAGCTCTTCGGTGCGAAGCCCACTTGGTCTGCTGTTGCCGAGGACCCAGCTGCGACTCTCGGTGCTATCTGGCAGGGTGCTCTCCAGGACCTCCAAGATGCGCAGAACGACGAAGCGGACAACAAGCTCAACGAGCAGATTGCTGCTGAGGAGTTGAAGGCGCTTCTTGAGGGTCAAGACGGCCAGGACGACAACAAGGATGGCGAGGACAACGCCGACGACAAGGCCGCTGAGGAGGAAGCCAAGAAGGCGGAAGAGGAGGCTAAGAAGCAAGAGGAAGAGCAGAAGAAGGCTGAGGAGGAAGCTGCCAAGGCTGACGCTGAGGAGGCTAAGAAGCAGGAAGAGGAGCAGAAGAAGGCTGATGAGGCTGCTAAGCAGGAGGCTGAGCAGGAGAAGAAGGCTGAGGAGGAGGCCGCGAAGAAGGAGGCTGAAGATGCGAAGAAGGCAGAGGAAGAGGCTGCTAAGAAGGATGCTGAGGAGCAGAAGAAGGCTGATGAGGAGGCTAAGGCACAGGCTGAGGCTGACAAGAAGGCCGAGGAGGAGGCTAAGAAGGCGGAAGAGGCCAAGGCTGCTGAGGAAAAGAAGGCAGAGTAAGATACTCTAGAGTGATGGCTCGCGCTATCTGCAGCAGAGCGACGATGCGCGGAATATGTATACCCTGAGAGGCTTTTGTTAGTTGCTCTCTTACCTACCTAGGTAGTTCAAGTGCTGCGTTTGCAGGACCGGTATCAGCGAGACTGGACCGCGAAAATTGGTTACGAAATTGAATGAATAAATTTCCTTCTTTCACTACACGGCGCACTAGTCTAAATGCATTTACGGTGACGGGATGAGCTCGTGTTGATGTACTCACCTTCACTAATAGTGAAATGTCAATTTCTGCTGATTGTGACGACTTTTATCGGGTTATCTCTCCACACTATGGGCTTCGCATTCTCTCCCGATGTTAAATTATTAGGCATCGAGACTACAAACATGCCATCGCCTCCTGTATTACTGCGCCTCTACTGCAACAAGATTCGGCTACTGATCGGAAGCATACTGCTTTTCATCTGCCTGCATATATTGTTTGGTTGCTCAATCTTCAACCTTGTCCCATCGGGTACACCTGCTACCCCAAATCTCGCCAACGCTATACCCGAATCCATACCCTGGACTCCTACAAGATTGCAAGCAGACCTGCGCATCTCAAAAGCGACCATATTATACAACTTCAGGCAACATGATAGAGACAATCTCGCCCTCGACGAACTCCACACCCAAAACCTCAGATACACAAGTCACATTCTCCAAACACCTATTGTGCGAGGCGCTCTGAACAAGTTCCTCTACCTCCAGTCTCTCATCATCACCGAACTTCAAAAACCAATCGAAGATCAAAAAGAATGGATACTCTACCACGACCCTACCGTCATCCTCGCAAATCAACACATACCACTCCACCACTTCCTCCCACCCATCACGGATGTCGAAACATTCAAGACCCTCTCTATCATTGCTACGAAATCCGAAAGTGAAGAACTAAGTGCCGCGGTCTTCTTCATTCGGGTTAGCGGCGGCTCACTGCGTATCTTGACTGAAGCCATGGAGATGATATACAACTTGCCAGACAACGGAGATGAAAACGAGGAATTTAATGTGGCAGCGACAGTCCTCCAAACTATCCTATCCCGCCCATACCATCTCGAAAAGGCAATCTATCAACCCGCTGAATGGTATAATAGTACCTCGTCTCTCTTCTACCAGCCCTACTATCTAACGCTGGCGCATCGTCTCCTCCCCGTCCACTACACCCAAACTATACCAGGTGAAAAAGAAGGAAGCAGTCTGATGTTCCCTGATGCAGACACGGTACACCGTTTTTGGCACGTTGTGCGTGAAGCGCGGCGCGTGTTGAACGAAGCGAAGGAAAAGGGCCATACGAGTGAACAGGGAGAATGGTGGGAGATGGTAGCGGAGGTTAAGGAGTGGGTTGATGGTAGGGCTTGGGATACGGAGGAGTTGGAGAGGAGGGTAAGGGTTTTGAAGGAGGGGTTGAATATCGACTGATCTCTTACAAGCTCTTGTGTTGACGATACTTCTCTTTTTTCGAGAGGATCTGATTGGATGGGTACGTATGGAATTCGGAAGTTGTGAGTCGCTCGTCTGCGTCGCGTCACCGCACTACCATCTGATCTCTTACAATTGAACATGGATACGGTGACAGTATGTCCACGGTCCGGTGTTAATATCGTGAGTTATCTTGCGGGTTATCTTGATCAGCCTGCTGTTCCGAGACGTGGGCAGTTGGAAGGAATCCGCGGCCGGGATGAATGCTTCTAATCTGGGCACATGGATTCCAACGAGCTTGGGGAGATGACGACGTAGGGCGCAGGCCAAGTCGGACGACTCTCCTCCGGATGGTTCTCCTCTTCCAATCATGTATGATGGTTCAACTAGGCGTCTCGGGTAGCACGGCTCCATGTAGAGTAAGCGAGGCTTTATCCCCGGACTGCATGCTGTCTATCTCTTCATATAGTAACATGTCGCGTGCCCACAGTTCGAGATGTAGAGGACTCCTCTATACTCACCGCTCACCATGCCGCCATCCCCAGAGATAACACCACTGCAAGACACCGCACCACCAACCAACCCCTCCAAAAAGACCACAGCACCCAAGACCAACCAGCCAACTCCAAACAACGCAGCAGAGCCCTACTCCGCCTTCCCACAATCCACCCGCACCAACCTAACCTACATCCTCGGTATAATCCAACTAATCTCCACCCTAACAACAACAATCTACTTCCCGCTCATCCCCACCCTAAGCACCCACTTCTCCGTCTCCATCCAAGCCATAAACTTAACCGTAACCGTTTACGCAATCTGCCAAGCCATCTCCCCGGGTATATTCGGTTCACTGGCAGATTCCTATGGCCGCCGACCCGTACTACTCGGTCTCGTTACTATGTACACGCTAGCGAGTCTGGGTCTCGCGTTGAACAAGAACAATTATCCGGTGTTGATTACGCTGCGAGCGTTTCAGAGTATAGGTGGTTCGGCGACGGTGCCGATAGCGTATGGGATTGTGGCTGATGTTGCGGTGGTGTCGGAAAGAGGGGGGATGCTGGGGCCAATGTTGTCGACTTGTAATGGGATTTCGGCGTTTGGACCGGTTATTGGTGGGGCGTTGGCGATGAAGTCGACGGGGCATATGGGCGTCTTCATGGCGCTGTTGGGGATTGCGGTTTTGTGTCTTCTTCTCGTGGGGTTTGTGCTGCCGGAGACGTCGAGGGGGATTGTGGGGAATGGAGGGAGGCCTGCGACGGGGGTTTGGCGGACTTGGATATCGCTTCTCGGACGGAAGAGTAGCGATCAGGCGGTGTCCACTGTTACGGAGCGAAATGCGATGCCCAGGCCTTCCCAGACACTCTCGAGAATCTTCGACTCGATACGCATGATCCGTCATCCGGACGCTGCCGTGATTCTCTGGATGGTCGCTTCGTCCTACGGAATCTACTATACCTTCCAAGTGGCCCATTCCGTCATCTTCAAAGACCTATACAACTACAACGAGCTACAAATCGGACTAAGCTTCCTACCTGCGCTGGCTGGCATGACAATCGGCGGGACGATAGCCGGCAAACTCATGGACATAAACTACGCGCACCACGCGCGTCAAGCCGAGATAGTCGACCCAGCAAACATCTTGGATTTTCCAATCGAACGCGCTCGGTTCAGGAACATGATTCCGCTGATTCTAATCGAGACAGCACTGGTAACAGGCTATGGATGGACGGTGCAACAACACACTCACGCCGCTGTTCCCCTTGTACTGGAATTCTTCGTTTCCGCACTGGCTACACTGCTCAGTCACACTGCGAATGCGCTGCTCGTGGATGTGTTTCCTGAAGTACCGAGCACGGCGTACGCGTCGGGTCAGCTTGCTCGTGGCGCGTTTAGTGCTGCGTCTGCTGCTATCATTGATCCTCTGGTGCGCGCTGTAGGTCGCGGGTGGTATTTCACCATTTTTGCGGCGTTTACCGGGACGGGATGTTTGACGTGTGTGAGCTTGGGTCGGTGGGCTGGTATGAGGTGGCGGCGGAAGAGGTATTTGAGAGCGAGTCGCGGGTCAGGAAAGAGCGCGAGTAACCAGGGAGTTTGAGATTGAGTCCCGTCTGCTGGCAACTACGATCATCAGGATCATCACCCAGGATTGGAATCGGGCTCTGGAGTCAGAGAACTTGTTGTGTTACTTTTTCGACGCGCCTTTGAAACTCAGATGGCTGGCATCGCGTCTGAGGTTGGCGTTCAGGCATCACGCTAGCCGCTTGCAGCTGACACCTGGGCATCGAGCGCGCCTGCGGTAAGAGATACGTGCGCGCATCATCCCGAGGTCATATCACTAGGTCACTTCAGAACAAACCACATATCTCATTGACTAAAAATCAATTCGTCGGGACGCCATGACTATTTGGCCATGCTCTGGAAAATAGGTCCCATATGCTCCTGCCAAGTATCCACAATCTTATTCGCAGGTCCCGCAGCAATCATCTCATCTCCCATCTTCCACTTCCCTATCGTTTCCTCCGTAAACTCCTCGACACTCAACGCAGCTTGGTTCTTCTCCTTCTTGTTGTCATCTGGATCTTTCCTTTCACGATGCAAATCCGTCGCTACGGTCGGCGGCGCAATCTCAATGACCTTGACTTTGGTATCCTTTAACTGAGCGCGTAGATTCATTGACCAGAAGTGCAGCCATGCTTTGGTACCGCAGTATACGGGATTGACGAGGGAGAACGGAACGAAGCCGAGGACGGAGGATACGTTGACGATGAGTGCCATTGGCTTGGATTTGAAGTGTGAGAGCAGGTGCAATGTAAGGTGCATGGGCCCACGTTGGTTGATGTCGATCTCTTGATCGGCCTTGCTTCCAAATTCTTCTGGATCCATTTCGTTGACATCGAGCGGTCGCTGTACTCCCGCATTGTTGACGAGGCAGTCGAGGTCCGGATGTTCGGTAATCAGCTTCTTGATGAATGCTGGGATGGATTTGACATCTCCAGTGTCAAGCACGTAGTAAGCTGCTGCGCCGATTTCTTTCGCGGCTTCTTGGAGTTTTGACTCTGTGCGGCCGGCAATGATGACTTTCTTCCCGTCTTTTATGAATTGTTGCGCAAGGGCCTTTCCGATGCCGCCACCTCCGCCGGTCACGAGGGCGGTCTTGAAGTCGTAGTTTGTGGACATGTTGATTTGAATCCGAGGTTTCTCAAAGACGAATGGAACTTACAAGTGTAGAATGGTACAGCCCTTACAAATTGACTGGCTCAAGGCCATAGCGCCGGTGACGTACACCTACGTCGCCGTCGCTGATGATGTATGTACGTCATGACCCCATTTCAATACTAGAATTTGCTCCAGGGCGCAGCGTGTCGGCGACTACGCCGGTGCGACAGAATACTTCTAAAAGTCGAGGTTTGATCAGAGCAAACTCAACCGTGCCACCTGGGCACAGCGATTTACTCAAGGTAGCTAACTAATCGTGTGCATAATCCAACCACTGTCAACGCTCTCGTTTACCAAGCATGACCAAGGACCCACAGTCCTTGCGCCTTGGACGCACGATGGAAGGAGCGCAGCCGCACTCGGGACGGCTGCATCCACATCCCCATCTTCAACTCCTCTTCAACCTCATCCACCTGACAAACGTCTGACAAACCCCAAAACGTTTTTGCGCTTACCTTCAGGCCCACACCGAAATGCGCGAATCACGAACTCAGGACGCCGTTCCATGCGTCATACGGTCCAAATCGGCTTGGCGTGATGTGGGGTAGCCACGCACCAGATCGCGTCGACAACGCCGGGATGTGGGCGGTGCGACACGCCGAACAGCATTGCCGTAGTGTGAGATTGCTAGGGTGCGCGGGACGGAGCGTTTGTAAGGCCGTCTTATATTAGATGAAAGCCACATTCGCGACGTGTAGAGCATATCTTGTACCCAAGCAAACCTTTGACCGGGGTAATCACACGCGAACAACCAACTCTAGCGACAACGGCAAAGAGACTACAAGATGACGGTTCCAGAGACCCCAGAGTCGAAGTGCGATGTGTTAGTCTGTCGGTATCAAACAATGCGAACATGTAGCTAATGAGTTCTAAAGTCTTATTGTCGGTGCTGGTCCAGCAGGGTAACGATCACCACAACAATGGGCATTGTTCAGAATTGACCGAGTCTTAGGCTGATGCTCTCGGCTTGGATGGCAAGATGTGGCATCAATGCTCGTGTTGTTGATAAGCGCGGCACAAAGATCTACTCGGGACAGGCAGATGGTTTACAGCTCCGCAGCCTGGAGATCTTTGATAGCTTTGGTTTCGCGGATAGAGCTTGGAAGGAAGCAAATCACTTGATAGAGGTATGCACATCAACCGATTTCGGCTTGAGTAAACCTTACTAACCAATCATCAGTTTTGCATGTGGGTATGTTATCACACTCGATAAACCCACCACCATCCCTAACATTCGTAGAATCCCGGCGAAGATGGTGTGATACGCCGCTCAGACGGAGTTCCAGATACACCACCCGGTCTCTCACGATTCAAGGAGATCGTTCTGCACCAGGGACGGATTGAGAGGTTCTTCCTCGATCATATCAAAAAGCACTCCAAGGATACGCTACGCGTCGAACGCGCGGTGTTACCAGAGTCACTACACATCGCTGAGGATCGAGTTGATGACCACTCGCCCGACAACTACCCTGTTACAGTCCAGCTCCGATATCTCACGGAGGACGAGGCCAAACCAGCGCAAAGCAAAGGATCTGGAGTCAACGATGGTCTTTTCAGGAGCAATCTGGCCGAAGACGACACTGGAGACCTTATCGCCAACAGCCAGCAGAAGCAAGGCAGCACTGAGACTGTCAAGGCGAAGTACGTCTTAGGCTGCGACGGCGCTCACAGCTGGACGCGAAAGCAACTAGGATTTGAGCTCGAAGGCGAGCCCACCGACCACATCTGGGGCGTCTTGGACATTATCCCCATCACAGACTTCCCGGACGTTCGCAAGCGTTGTGCCATTCATAGCGCGTCTTCCGGATCAATGATGATTATTCCGCGTGAGAACAAGATCGCCCGCCTCTACATTCAGCTCACAGAGATCAAGCCCGACGCCAGTGGCCGAGCGGACAGGTCGAAGATCACCCCTGAAACCATCATCACAGCAGCACAAAAGATCATGGCGCCGTATAAGCTGACGTACGAATACTGCGATTGGTGGACAGCATATCAGATCGGCCAGCGAGTCGGCAAGAACTTCGATCACAAGAGCCGTGTCTTCCTGGCTGGTGATGCTGTACATACGCACTCACCGAAAGCAGGTCAGGGTATGAATGTCTCGATGCAGGATGGGTACAACCTAGGCTGGAAGCTAGGTCTGGTCGTGAAGGGCATCGCGCATCCCTCTATCCTAAAGACATATCAGTCAGAGCGAAGACGTATCGCGCAAGACCTGATCGCATTTGACCACAAGTTCTCCCGGCTATTCTCCGGTCGACCAGCCAAGGACGTCATGGACGAAGAAGGCGTCAGTATGGATGAGTTCAAGAATGCTTTCCTGAAAGGTGCGTAACATCATTCACGCCGACTACTCCCTCGCTAACCCTCCCTCCAGGCCAACTTTTCGCAACCGGTCTCTCAGTCGACTACGGCACCAGCATGCTAGTCGGCAAACCGGGCTCCGCCGCCGACCAAGGCGACGGCACAGATGTCTCCTCCTCGTCCCCCGTCATCGGCAAGCAAGAGCTATCCTCAGAGATCAAACTCGGCATGCGCTTCCCCAGCCACCAAGTCATCAACCAAGCCGACGGCCGCGCCTGGGAATTCCAGCAGAAGCTTAAAAGCGATGGTCGCTTCCGCATCATCGTCTTCGCTGGCGACGTGACCAACGCTCAGCAGAGCGCCCGTCTAAAGACCTTCTGCCAGGCCCTCGAGTCGTCATCGGTATTAGCGCCGCATCTCGGTAAGAACATCGAGGTACTCACGTTACACTCGTCCAAGTGGAAAGAAGTAGAGTTGCTGCGCGACATCCCGGATATCCTACATCCGTTTGATGCAAAGACGGGCTGGGATTACGACTCCGTGTATGCGGATGACGCGAATCCGTTTGAGGGCTTTGGCGATGCGTATAAGGGGTATGGGGTTGATAGGGAGAGGGGGTGTGTTGTTGTTGCGAGACCGGATCAGTATGTTGGGTATATTGATGAGGTTGATGGGGAGGGGTGTAAGGGCGTTGAGGGGTATTTCAAGGGCATCTTTGCGTTGTAGTCGGCTAGCGAGATGGGTAGTCATAAGAACTCAATACACATATGTTAGTTTATGGTATCATTTATGAAACCACTCGTTCAACGGTATCAAACATCAAAGTAACAAAGCGATGAATAATATTTACTCTGCAGAAAATAAAACACCAGGCTTCTAGCCCTCACAAACAGCGCCGCGTATCCCAGCGACGATGTGGTATCTCATCCACCCCCTTCTCTCCATCTTGATCATTGCTCAACAAAGAACTGATCTAAATACCAGCCTGCTGCGCGAAACCCAGTCTAGGTCCAGAGCTACCCATCTCGTGAACAATGTACTTGCTCTTAAGGAAGATGTCACCGAAGATGCTAAAGCCAATACCGTCATCAGTCTGGATACCACCGAAGCAAGCACCAGTACCATCATCGAGAGGGGCGTAGTTGACGTATTTACCAGGAACAGTCTGCTTGACGCCACCGACGGTGATGGAGAAATCAGGGAGGGTAGCAGTGCAGGGGAAGATGTAACCACCCTGTGTAGCATCGTTCTTGGCTCCACTGACCTTGGCGTAGTAGGCCTTGACGATGGCGGGGTCGGTGTAGATGAGGGTTGTGCCGGTGTCGAGGATACCGGAGACGGTCTTGGTGGTGGTGGTGGTGCCGACGCTGTAGGCGGAGGCGCTGAAGCCCCAGAAACCTTGGCTGTCGTCGGCGTTGACGTAGGTGATGGGGCCGGTGTACTTGCTCTTGTCGATGTAGCCGAAGTCGTAGGTGCCGGCGGCGTGGTACTTGAGTTGGACGGCGAAGAGAGGCGACGCGAGCTGCGACTTGACGGTGTCGAAGAAGGTCTTTTGCTGCTGGGGTTGTACTGTGTTGATGGTGGACATGGCCAGGCCGAGCAGACCGTCCGTGTCGACGTCTTGTGAAAATTGCGCGGAGACGGAGGTGGCAGCCTCGACCGCTTGGCTCGTGGCTGTCACGCCGCCGACGGTGACCTTGTCGGCGTAGACCTTGCCGGAGGCACCGGAGCCATCGCCGTAGGAGATCTTCCAGGAGTAGCCGCTCTTGACCTTGGAGGCATCGACCTTGTAGTAGTCGTGGCCGGCGGTCTGGGAGCTGGCCTGGAGAGACGAGAAGACCCACCTGTGGTTACATTAGATGTGGGTCTTATATGAGGATAGGCACTTCGCCCCCTCGTGACTTACAAGTCAGCGCTTCCGGTGTCGAAGTCAAGGTGGACAGTGGTGCTGCCAATAGTGACCGGGCTCAGGTATGCCGAGTCATATGCGTCATTGGGAGCGGCAGGCACTGATCCACTGGCAGCAGCAGCGGCAACAACAGTGTTGCTAGCCCTGTTCTGTGCAGCCTCAACAAGGCTTTGGGGAACAGCCTTGCCGTGCTTGCGGAGGGCCTTGATCTTCTGCTCGGGTCCGTTCTTCAGGTAGGTAGAGCGAGGAACTTGCTCGACCGAGAAGGAGTTTCCCTTGTCTGTATCACGTGTTAGGTGGGAGCTTCTCATCAAGACAGTGTTTGACATACGCAGAACGGGAGTGGCAACAACAGTGCTGGCAAACGCGAGCGCCGCCGTGAGGTGGGCGAATGAAGGCATGATAACGATGGACTATCTGATACGGCGGAAGAGCGAGGGGTGAAAGGCCAGTGGTAGCTGAAGCCTGTATGAGAGGCTTGAAGAGAAGACGAAGCCGGTACAGAAGCAATAGAGGCGAGGAGATGCCTTGACTTTATACCAAGCAATGCCAACAAGGCGCGGCATAAAGTCTTGTCCATGACGATGATGTGCTCGTTACCCTGTTCGATCTGTCTACGCCGCCCTCTATTGGCATCGTAGGCGTAGTGTAGGATCATAGTGGGGTAAACGATCAACATTGAAATTAGATCCCGCAACCACTCATGGTAACGAGTCCTATCTTGGCAGGTCGATCATGCTCGCAAGGCGGTGGCGCCGCGTTTCATACATTTACCTGCTACATTGAGACTTGGCGTCGGTCACGCAAGTGCATGCGGAGCCGGGTGTTGGTAGATGGGCGCTTGGGATAGGCGACGGCCCTTGTAGATCGGATATTGCGACTGAAGTGACCATCTTGCGCGAGTGTAGGACCGAATGCGTGGCGGCGTGTCCGTAGTACTACATCGTGTAATTGCAGGCTGTGAGGTTCCGCAGGCGAAAGCAACGGCGGGACCGAGGTATGTTTCGAAGAATGTGGCAAGTTAATAGTACTGTACCGAATCTTCATGGCTATTGGTGACTGCTGGAATGAAAGTTGCCATAGTATAGCGTCCCTTGTTCGCTAAGTGGCGGGTTAGTGCTTCCCCAGTGTCGTGTAGTGCGTGTGCCTGCCAGTCAAGCTTCGAAGCGCGCTACCAAGCATGCCACTTTCACGCTTGGCGCTATTATGCTGCAGGGAGCGGGACAGCCACAGCCGTTTGAAACGCGGCCTGGAGATGGCCTGAGGTGTGTTGGTCATGCAAACACGGACATCCGTCAGTAACGTCAATGTCGTCAACGTGTGTCCATGCTTTCTACACCGTGGCTGCATGGCTGTCGTTCGCCTGTTGACACATGCTTTGGTATCGATAGTCGCATGCAAACGTGCCGTAGTACCATGGATAGCTCGCGATCAGCAGGCCAACTGCCGGCGAACAGCGCAGTCACATCTGCCCTTGCGCCCGATGTCCAGCCTCCAGAAACTCGCCGAGTCGTCCAGCCGATCGGTAGCTGTTAACGCATGATTAATTAACAGCGTAACTTAGCAAACAACGCGATAAGAGCGGCGGCGGACTGCATTAGGTAGGTGGCGATGGGTCGTGTGGTTGAAGGGCGGGCGTCTGCAGACGGCACATGGGAGAGGTTGAGTGTAGGCCCGGCCCTAGTGGACCTTCCCGCTTGGCCTAACTAACCCTTTCATGTCGCAAAGACACATGCCACGACCAATCATCAGCATGGGGCACTTTTGCCCGCAAAATCGCGAATCTCGAGCTCGGCCAATTGCGCATCACAAGGCCGCTTGCGCTTCCAACCTGCCAATTCAGGACGTGATCCGCAACATTCCAAGCACACTACACCACGGAGCAGGATGGTATCAAGCACCATCAAGCTTGGTCACGCATGCCGAGGAGAATGCTTAGCACCACACTTTGCGAGTTGGCGCTCCCCCAGGCTGGACTGCGGAATGTTGTTCATGTCCTATCAACGTTGGAGATGCACTGCTATGCCGATGCTCGGGGGTTTAGAGTTCCTTATCACCTGCCAATTGCGATGCAAACTCATCGCTGGCGCATGTCACTCCACGCCATGTGTCGATCGTAGAGGATGGTATCAAGCAAAGCCAAGCTGCTTGAGGAAGCTTGGTACACGCAGGCACTGAAATTCTCCGATACTAGCTGTGGGTTGGGCATCTGGAAAAGGAAATAAAAGTTGGCGGCTGCCTTATCTTCGAAGCAAACTTGTTGCGGTCAACAACATGCATTTCGCCGCAAATCAAGACCAGACCCCAGTCTAAGTCCAAGTCCAAGACTGGATCTGGGTCTGAGTCTGCGTCTGCGTCCAAGTCAAGACGCATTCTCCTCGCAAATCTACTCTGCGTCGGCATTCCCAGTAACAGCACTCTCAAGCTTCTTGAGCGCCGCACGATACGCCTTCTTCTTCCCATCCGCCGTAACAGCACTCTCCTTCCACTCCATTCTCTTAACCTTCTTACCCCCCCTCTTAATCCCATCCCCCTTAGCCACCTGCTTCAAAAACCACGCGGCCTCCGTCTTCGTGAACATCGTCCACGCCTCACCCGGCTTACCCGCACGCGCCGTCCGGCCCACGCGGTGCACATAACTCGTAATGCTGGTAGGAAGATCGTAGTTGATCACGTGAGTAATATCAGGGATATCCAAACCGCGGGACGCGGCGTCGGAGGCGATGAGGATTTTGGTGGCGCCGGTGCTGAAGGATTTGAGGAGTTTACGGGAGGCGTCTGCTGTTAGGGCGCGGGTCATGGTTTTTATGTGGGTGGCGAAGAGGGGCATAAGGGCGCTGAGGAGATGGGATAGGCGGGATGCGCTTTCTGTGCTTTTGGTGAAGATGAGGACGCGGCCGGTTTGTTGGGATATGATTGCGCGGCTTTCTGAATCAGACGAAGAGTCGCTGTCTGAGGATGAATCCGAGTCTGAAGAATCTGTCGAGTCTGAAGATGGCTTCGACAGTTCCAGCGTGCCTGGGTAGACGTAGTTGAGTAGTACGTATAGCAGGTGCAATGGTTTGTTTGAACCATCGCCGACATGTACTGCAAACTCTTCCAGTGTGGACGGTAGCTCGAACACGTTCTCTTCTGTCTCCAGTGGTTGAAGTTCAGTTGTCTCATCTTGTACGACAACCAATTTCGGTCGCTTTAGCTTGAGCGTGCCTAGCTTCGTGAGATCCTTTTCCATTGTCGCGGAAAGAACAACTTTGGTGAGTTGCCTTCGAGCAGGTAATGCCATGGACCAGATGGAGTTGGCGTCGCGCTCCCGCTTTCGTATCCGCTCTTGGGCGTTCATGAAGTCCACAGGAGTCTCACCGTGAAGGGCGTCCATGAGCACGGTTGCCCAGCCCTGGAAGTTCTGATTCAAGAGCTGGTCAGCCTCGTCGATGACAAGCCAGCGCACGCTGTTGAGCAGAAAGCCGGTCGTGTGCTCGATGTGCTCAACTAATCGACCGGGAGTGCAGATGAGAATATCCACGCCCGAATCATATTGTGGAACGTGATCGAGAGGCATGGCTCTCAGGTCGTCGTACAATCCTCCGCGCTCCATGAAGCCTGTCTGATATTGTCGAGAAGCCTTCTCCTGCAGCTCCTGTGCTCTCCTTGGATCGTATTGCGGTCGCATCTTGACGAGCTGCTTCTGCTCCGTCGCAAACGCGACATTGCCCAACGCTGTTCCTACTTTGATCTTTGTTCCAGCGCACAGGTCCTCAGCGACTTGTAGGGCTTGGTTGACGAGCTGCCGGCTTGGTACTACGACGATGGCGGATAGGACAGGTACAGTACGGTCTTTGAGCGCTTCGATAATAGGGAGTAGATATGCCAGCGTCTTTCCAGAGCCAGTCTTTGCCGACACACATATATCGCCCAAGTGTTGGTCAAAACCAGGGTGTAGCAGAGGTAGCAATGCTGTTTGTACAGCCAAAGCGTCCTTGAAGCCTTGTTTTTCGAGCTTCTTGACATATTGGGGATCTACGCCCAGTTCAGCGAACGGGACTGTTCTCGACGCTTCGACGGTAGTAGGCTGTGCGAGCCAGGTGGGAAGGGTGGAGAAGGTGGGTTCGTAGACGGGCTCGGGAATCGGTGCGGGTTGCGGCATAGGCTCGAGATCATGAAGCTCTCCTTCTTCTTGCGTATTCTTCGCAGGTTCCTCCTCTGCATTTTGACTTTTGGCTTCAGCTAGCTTCGCTGCCTTTTCGAATTTGGAGAAGACATTCTTGTGCTTCTTCGAAATCTCATCATCCTCCTCTTTGGCGGCCTCGGCTTCGCGTTTTCTCTTTTTGGGCTTCTTGATGGTCTTTTTCGCCTCTGCTACCGGACTGGTTTCTACTGGCTCGGGACTTGAGGCAGCGGCCTCTTCATTCGTAGCAGTTGCAGGGCTGGAGGCCTTTGCGACAACGGGCGCGGGAGGTGAAGGCTGCTTCTTGGCGACAACCGCGGGCGGCACGTAACGTCTTTGAAACATGGTGTATTCGATGCTGCGCGAGTTCAGGTTGCGACAGCTTGAAATAGCGCCTGGAAGGATTCGCGATGGTTGCGACAGGCGGATGGTGAGTTTAGAAAATCTATGGACCCTGGAAATTTAGTCGGAGTTCCAGCCACGCCAAACGCCGACGGTGACGCGCCGAGGCCCTGAGTTCGCGACAAAGCAGGTGCTCCCCGCCAGATACACCCATGGTACCTTCCAATTGCGCCCAGGCTTGAGCGCCATGTATCCTTCTGAGCAGACTCGAGGTGCCAGTCCTCACAATCCGACATCATGCCGTACAACATCGCTATGGTCAGCGACAACTTCTACCCTCAGCCCGGTATGCACCTAGCCGCGTCTTGAGACTCGGCGCAGTACTCATCAATCGTAGGAGGAGTCGAAAGTCACATGTACCAACTGTCCAGTGTAGGTCCCCATCACTAAGTCTCATTGTGTCCAATCCTAATACCTCCAGAAACTAATCGACCGCGGCCACAAAGTAATCGTCATAACACACGCCTACGCTGGCCGGACTGGCGTTCGCTACCTGACCAACGGCCTCAAAGTCTACTACGTCCCCTTTTGGGTCATATACCGCGAAACCACCTTCCCGACCGTCTTCTCCTTCTTCCCCATATTCCGAAACATCGTCATCCGCGAAAACATCGGCATCGTACACGGCCATGCCAGTCTTAGTAGTCTGTGCCATGAGGCCATATTGCATGCGAGGACTATGGGGCTGAGGACCGTTTTCACGGATCACAGTCTCTTTGGGTTTGCGGATGCGGGAAGCATACTTACGAACAAGCTTCTCAAGTTTACCTTGAGTGATGTGGATCATGTCATTTGCGTTAGTCATACTTGGTATGTCTCCATTGGTACTCTTTCCGGGGCTGGCAGCTGCTAACACATTGTAGCAAAGAGAACACTGTCCTTCGAGCCTCGCTAGATCCACTCATGGTCTCTGTCATACCCAACGCGGTGGTCGCAGAGAACTTCCGTCCTTTATCCCACGATTCGGTCGACCCTACGCACACGAAGAAGGCGCCTGGTCCGCGACAGCCAATGCGCCCTGATGAGATTATTACTGTCATTGTCATACAACGGCTATACTACAACAAGGGCACCGATCTTCTAGTCGCTGCTATACCCCACATCGTTGCTGCGAACCCAAACGTGCGCTTCATCATCGCTGGCAACGGACCGAAGGCTATCGATCTCGAACAGATGATCGAGCGGAACGTGCTGCAAGACAAGGTCCTCATGATCGGTCCGGTCCGCCATGAAGAAGTCAGAGACGTCATGGTACGGGGACACATCTACCTCTGCCCCTCATTGACAGAGGCGTTCGGAACCGTTATCGTAGAAGCTGCATCCTGCGGACTCTACGTTGTTGCAACCCGAGTCGGAGGCATCCCTGAAGTGCTGCCAACCCATATGGTTGAGTTCGCGGCACCCGAAGAAGACGATTTAGTCGTAGCAACAGGCCGTGCCATCGCCAAACTGCGAGCTGGAAAGGTCAGGACGGAGCTTTTCCATAACCAGGTCAAGCAGATGTACTCCTGGACCGACATTGCGCAGCGAACAGAGAGAGTCTACGACGGAATTAGCGGCGTAATCAGTCACAGCGATTTCTACCAAGGCGCAGGAGCAGCTGGTGCATGGAGTGCAACACGTGGTCGTGCGGGTGTGCAGAGCTTCGCACTAATTGAGCGGCTGAAGAGATACTTCGGTTGCGGCATCTGGGCTGGCAAACTCTTCTGCATCTGCGTCATCGTCGACTACCTCATCTACCTCGTTCTGGAAATATTCGCACCCAGATCACGCATCGATATATGTTATGATTGGCCAAAGAAGGTCATGCAAGCCAAAGGAGAAGTCAACAAGCTGCTCGTACCCGACATCGACCCTGAAAAGGGAACTTTACTCCGAAAGAGAAGCTCGAGGCATCGAAAGCCGAAGAGAGAGGAACCAGAGGATAGTTGAGAGACGACGTAAAGACATCACTTGAAAAGAGCGAGATGATAACGTATCAACGGCTTTTGTGATTTGAATATTACGATTACTGTTCGCCCAACTATGAGCCATGAACAGAGAATCGCGGAGAATGGTATATGCTAACTACTAATCGAAGCCCGTATCCAGATAGGCTTACTATGCTCCTGCCGGAACGCTGAACCGGTACTCCCATTCCGTGCCCCCAACGCCGATGAAAATGCTTTATACAGAAGAAGACGGAAAAGAAAAAAGGAAGAACAATCAGTCACCCCGCCATGACTTAAGCGTAAAACCAGTACTGCGCACTGTACTCCACTGTAAAACTGCCCTCAATCCCACTGCAGTCCTTAGGCGCCATACCACCCGCAGTGTGTATCCGGTAAACCTCATTGTACGCCCAAGCCGCCTGGCCCTCAGTCGTAACCGTAGCGTTCAACTTGAGCCACGGCACACTACCCAGACCATTCGTCCCCTTGGTCGCAGTCGCGGGCGCAGCACTCTTCGCATTAACAGCACACTCCACACGACCGAAGTCGTTCTTGTCAGTCTCAAGCATGAACAGAGGGACGCCCGCGGCGGTGAACTGGTGGTGGCCAGAGAGACGCTGGTCTGCCTCTGCGGACGTGGGGATCGCGTAGTTGAGTGCGAGATCGGTGACTTGGCCGAGGATGTTGACGTTGAGGCGGGCGGCGTCGCAGGTGGCGTTAAAGAGCGTGGCAATGGCGCCGGTGGCTTTGGGGATGGTGGAGGAGGAGGAGTCGGCGCAGGTGTAGTTTTGGGTGCCCCGGCCGATGGCGATGTGCCGGAGGGATGTGCCTTTTGCGGGGGCCGCGAGGGGGGTGGGTGCTGGGGCGTGTTAATATGGGTTGTTTCTTGGATGGTTGGTGGTGGGGATGGGGGGACGTACCAGCAGGGAGAGCAACGTTGGATAGATCACATAGTGAGTCTGTCTTCAACAGCTCCTTGTAGATGACCGCGGGGATGTCCCGCCTTGGGATCAAAGCTGCTATCGAGTCGACGGTCTGGCTGGGAGCGGCGAAGATGGTGGCTGGTGCCAGGGCCAAGACGAGGCTGAGGGTGTTGGTGAAGATCATGGTTGGGATGTCTTGGGTGTAATATAGATCTTGATGCAGAGTAGATTGCCGAGTCGAAGTCTTGGATGCTTGTGTGATGTTCAAAAAGCCCGCGACTGTCGTCGATGTTTATACCAGAAACCAGACGATGTTCAGGAATGTACTGTAAGCCTTGCCGCCGGTATGATGAGTATTCCGGGAATAGATTGTTGTTGTTGCTGAGCTATTGTAAGACTCGGAAGCGATGAGATCCGTAAGATGAATAAAAACGGTCCAAGCGAAATGAAACAAACGTCAGAAATAACCCTCAAGGAAAGAAGCCCAAAGGAAAGTACGCGACGACGACGAAAGCGGGTCTCTTGTAGAGGTAGGTGAGATGTTGTGTTGGTAGTGAGGTGGATATGGGAAACCGTCAACGAGGCCGTGTATGGCATCTTCCTATATACACAACGTACCCATCGCGCTACACTACGAAACGAACCAGTTTTGCGCCATCGCTATCCCTACTCCCAGCGCGTAGTCGCCCGCTCCACACAGATCCATCCATAGTACACGCGACAAAGTGTCTGCGAAGCCGAGCAACCGTTTACCGCCGTGTCCCACTCGCCCTTCCAGCCACTGCTTTCGCTCGCTTTGCTCACTTAGTCCGCTAATGCAGGCAAGGAAAAGACCCCAAATATAGCTGGCGGGGGTGTGATAGGCTCACAGCGTTTTGTGCAAGATGGGAGGGATGGCAGGTGTGTTGTGGTTCGCTGTTCTGCCGAGCGCGCCTGGGGGTGGTCAGGACGGCCGCTAGCCGGGTTTGGGGGTTAGTGCTGTAAACGCCCGTGGGGATCGGCTGGCGAGATGGCTATTTTGGGGAGCGCGACGGGAGGGGGTTGGTAATTTGGTAATGGGTAGAAGGTTAAGGTGCTGATGCGAGATGGAGATGGAGATGGGCAGATCTGTGATCGTCGGGAGGGGTTCTTGATGATGTGCTGATGGGAGGTGGAGGTTTGGAGTTGGGGCTGTGTTGTGGATGTGGGAGTATAGATAGTTGATGATTGATGTTGAAGTAAGACGGATGTCGCCCGCCTTCCTGCGCTGAGTTTGGAAACCTCACAGGAACATCATGCCAGCGCCAGCATACCTCGAGCCTGGCAAGTTGGAAATCAGCACGCGACCAGGATCTACCTACCTACCTACCTACTACAGTACAGTGCAAAACCAAAAACCCTCACAAACAACCACAATCAAGCTGGACACAGCAACCGCCCTCTCCACACCCAGTCCTTCCACTTTCCTTCCCTCCTCCCTCCATTTCCTTCTCCCACCCACTACCCGCAGAGCCGCCCGTCCTACACCTAGTCACGCAATCATCAGCTGGCAAGTACCCAAGCTACCATTCCTAGCACCACTACCCTGTACCCACCCGTCGCTGGCGTCGCTGGTCGCAGATACCCACCTGCACCTTCCCGCACCGCCAAACCAGATGTAGAAGGTACAAACACCGCAAATAACCCCCGCATCCACAGAAAAAGACTATTAATATACACTGCATGCAGCGACGGGAAGGTAAAAGAAATGACAGCTAATATACCTCATCCGGCTACTCACAGGGATATTGCGAAGGTTGGCCAATGAGAGACCAGAACGGGCCTGGACAGGCCTCCAGCGCTAGCATCCTCGAACGCTATCTCGGCGCTTCGCTATTGGCAGCCAGCGGCCGGCGAACAGGTCTCTGGTTTTCTTCGACTGGCATTGTGGATTGGATGCGTTGTATTTGGCTTGCTGGTCACTGGCTGGGAATACCAATGTCGTGCAGGTGGATTGAGCGAGATGGGTAAGCGGGGATCTTTGTTTGACATTCCGCTCTTGCATGGCCGTTTTCCCGGTTTCTGTTCCTCGATACCCCATTTCGTTGGATAGCAGTGCCCGAGAGCGGTTCTGCTAGAAGAACCAGGGAAGCTGGGGGATGGGAGAACATGAAGGACGATGGCGTGTCGCCATACGTTTTTTTTGGAGATGGCCATTCAGATGCCATGAGGGCAGTGCGCTGTCTGCTATACATAACCGCGAGACGTCCTTCGCGCTTGCGAATGGTTTGCCACTCTTGCGTTCCATGGCACGCTTTGTTGCCGTTCGTTCCTGGTGATTTTTTGCTGGTTGTGTGAGTGTCGAGTCGAGCACATGTTTGGTCTGCTGCGCGTGGTTATCGGACAGCCGCCGGGTGGTCGAGATACCGATGCGCTGCGATATCAGTATGGTTACACGACAGTGGTATTGACATGTGGTAGGCTCTATGCTGGTATGTCCAAACTTTGCTATCTGAGATGTGCCACGGATTTTCATGTGCATATGCTGTACTTGTTCTGCTTTCGTGGTTAGGACCTATCAGTAGACTGTTTGGAGGGTGGTCGACGACGTATCCGCCGTGCTTGATTATTGTACATCTTGTTTCAAGCAATGGGAAGACGAAAATGCATCTCAATTCTGCAAAAAGATGCCAGCGCCTGTAAATAGATTCAAACTCCCACGTTGATCGTTGATCATCGATCCGTTTCTCGATCGACGTGAGACCCATAGAATTGTTGGAGGAAAAGCTCTTCAAATGGTCGCTTCTGAGTCTCCAGGTACAGCAAAGGCTTATTATGGTCGCTGTGCCGTGGACGGGATAGTAGGAACTCGCGACGTTGATAACATCAAATTATTCATCAGTGGTATCAGGGATAAGTGATACCAATGATGAATAATTTGATGTATCATCGCCCCCAGCTCCAAACCCCCAAGGCACATGCGTACACAATAACAACCTTTACCCACCCGAAACCCATTCTAATAATACACCCCATCTCTCCCCCCTCAACTAGTCCCATCATCCTCATTATGCCACACCCCGGGGTCCTCAGGCCCAGGAACCGGTCCACCAGGCACACTCGGCCCCGCCACAACCGCCGCGCCCCCAGCAGCCCCCGCCTCAAAGCTAAACAAGAAATAAAACACCATGAAATGCAGCGCAAGCAGGTATCCCGCAAAGATATTCCGACTCGTCCTCGTCTGAAGCACAAATTTAGTAACGCGCAGAACCATGCGCTCAAAGAGGTGCATGCGCTTCATTGCGCGTGCGCTCTCGCGGCCCCTGAACGCAGCGAACGGACTGAGGTTTGACTCGTAGGCTGAGCGGTATTTGGTGTCGACTGTTGAGCCACTGCCTCCAGAATCGATGTTAATGGCAGAGGGATTGGGGTTTGCGCCGTAACTTGAAGCGCTGGAGGCGGGGCCTCTGTTGACGGCGTTGTAGCTACTCACATATCTAGTCTTCTCGTAGAGGTCTAGGTTGTCTTTTTGTAGCGCACCTATCTCGCTTCGGAGGGAGGAGACGGTTTGGTACGACTTTTGCAGTTCGGCTTCGAGCTCTGAGTTGCGCTTCTTGAAGCGGTCGCGTTGCGCGGTTATCATGGGGAGGATGCCGGAGCCGCCGCCCATGGGTTCCCCTCCCCCTCCCGCACGCAGAGAGGCTAGTGTGGGTGCTTGCGACGAGTTGTCGAAGCCGGAGATTATGGAGGAGGTGGGTGATGAGCGGCCTCTTCGTCCTCCGCCAAAGGAAGATTGCGGGTAACGCGATACGTAGGTTCCTGCAACCGACATGCCAGAAGGGTCGAAGGCGTTTGTGGCTTCTTGTTGGACTTTCTCCAGATCGGCTTCTAGTGTCTCGTTGAGTTGGCGGGACTTTTCCAAGTCCATGTTTGTGTTTGAGAGCTCTTCTTGTAGAGCTTCTAGCCTGCTCTGCAGGTCTTGGTGTGAGACGCGCATGACGGTGAGCTCGTTGCTGAGCTTCTTGTTGCGAGCGAGCAGGAGCTGTTCCAGTGTTTCGCCTTTGCCCTTGCCGGATGTGGTGTTTTGTGAGAGGGCGATTTCAGTGGCTTCATCGTCGTCGTCGCCTGTTGCGAACTCGATTGACTGCCGCAAATTAGCTTGGACTCAACAGCATCATGTGAAGAGCCTACCTTGAGCACTTCCAACTCCTGCTTCACGTTCTCGTAGTCGCCCCATTTCTGCACCTTCTCGCGAAGAGCTTCCTTTTCACTCCGCAGCGACTTGATCTCCCGCTCCAAGCTCCTTGTCTCTGTCTCGAGCCGTGTTCGTTCGGAGTCCTTTTCGAAGCGCGCATTCTCCAGCTTTCGTAAGAGTGATGAGTTCTCGGATCGTAATCGCAGGAAGGCCGGATCGTCTTCAACCGCAACCTGTTGCGCTGGCGCAGATGCAGACTGAGCCAACTCGAGGCGTAGTTGCTCGTTCCGTGCTGTGACCTCTGCCAATCGGTGGCTTGTTCGCTCGAGCTCTGAGCTGACAATCTCAAGCTCCGCCGCAGTAGCACCGCGACCGCCTTCTTCTTCAGACGCTTCTCCCTGACCAAGTCGCTGTGAGACCTCGTAACTGGCCTTGAGCTCCTTCAACAGTCGGTCCTGGTTCTCGACCTTCTCTTCCAGGCTCTTCTCCTTTGACTCCCAGTTGTCCTGCTTCTCGTTCAGCACAGCCGACCATGACGCTTCCACGTCTTTGATCTTGCTGTCTCGGCTGTCCTCGAGGGCTTTCCGTGCCGTCCGCTCCTCCTCCAACTTCTTGTCTGAATCGTCGAGTTGTGTGGTGAGTTTCGCTACCGTCTTCTGTAGGCGCTCGTTCTCAGACGTGAGCTTTGGCACGAGTTCTTCGGAGGTCACAAGCGAGTCGACGGAGGCTTCGAGGAGAGGATATGGGTCGGGTGCTTCAGAGAGCGGCGAGTAGACTTGGAAGAAGGCAGCCTGTACCGTCTTGGACTGGTTGGATATAAGATCAATGAAATTCTGGTATGCTGCGAATCTGGCTTAGTAGAGCTCAGTCAGCTGCGCAAGTGGAGGCTTACACTTCAAGAGGCCCTTGATGTCGCTGAGCTTGCTTGCATCGTCGAGTTTCCGAAAGTCTTTGGTCTTCTGCGCGAGGTCCTTTCTTTGGGTGAGAGTGTCTCTTTGGTGTGCGACAAGATCCGAGGCTACCGTGTCGAGCTGCGGAATGAGAGTGGTGAGGTCGATGTCTGGCGCATTGTTAGCCTAGTCGTATCATATGCGTCACGGGAATTCGCACTTCTCCATGCGCCGATCGCCTTTTGGAACTTGTTCCCCTCTTCTTGCTCTTCTTCTGCGACTGGTTCCTGCCTCTCGGCACTGGGTGGAGTCTCGACCCTCTCATCCATATCTACTCCGCCCTCCATGGTTGCGCTTCAGTCTGTATCCGTGTCTGCGAGTGAGACAGACGTGTAATTGGAATCCAAAAGAACCGGGGTTTATTGCGCGCCTGTCGTAGTCTACTCCCGCAAGCCTTCACGGCGCGTTGTGAATCATGGAATGGAGTTGGTTACGTATGCACCCAGCTTGCCGTGAAACCGCGGAAGGTGCGGCGTTGGGCGGCCCTAATTGGTGGACTGCCGCCATGATAGCTCACCAGGCACCACGAGCGCCAGTCCAACACGCACCATGCGCGCCTCTTACACTTCGCTGCCATAGCCTGCCATGGCGCATGTGAAGGTCGAGAACAATGGCAGACGCACCTTCCCAACCGCCCGCGACACGGCGCCCGCCCCCGCAGGACGGCCCCTACATCCTCCGCAAGCTCGTCGCAAACCTCCCGCTGTCCGCTGATGGCCCATCTACTGACGTGCGCATCACGTGTGTAGAGGTGTGGAACGGCAACCTCTATGTTGGCACCTCCGCTGCCGAGATCATCCACTTCGTCCTCCTGCCGCCCGAGACCGACGATCCCTCCGAAGAGCCCACGGCCATCATCGCCTCGCGCCTAGAACCGCCCCATAACGACAGCAATGGGCCCGGTGTGCAGCAGATTCTCCTGCTCCCCAAGATCAGCAAGGCCTGTGTGCTGTGCAACAACACCCTCTCCATATACTCGCTACCCGAGCTGAGCCCAGACTCGACCTTCAAGCCGATAGGATGTCTGTGGGTTGGAGGTGTCGACTTGAACGAGGATATCGAGGGCTCTGCTGAGGATGGCGTGGTAGTCGTCATCGGCCTTAAGAAGCGCCTGCGACTGGTGCAGATATCCGAGAACTCGCCCCCGAAAGCGATCAAGGCGATTGAATACGGTGGCTGTCTGGTCTCTGTCCGCCGGGACACGTTCTCATGCGCTGCTGATGCGCATTCATATGCCCTGCTGGACGTCGTACACCAGCAGAAGATAGGCCTGTTTCCAATCTCGTCCTTGGATCCAGACGCTGGCGACATAGGCGGCGCTGCTGAGCATCTGGCGACCGTGCCAAATGCGCCTTCTAGAAGCGTTTCCTCTGCTTCACATCCACAAGCTCCCGAGGAGCACCGCGGCCATTCTCGGAGTACAAGTTTGAACGTGCTTGGGCTGGGAGGTCCTTCCAGAACAGCAAGCCCACGGGCTCCGGCTCAACGCTATGGTTTCGACGTGCCCCAATCACTTTCTCGCGACATGTCACCGGCTCCGTCACGCTCGCCTGGCCGAGCCGCCATGGGTGGAGAAGGCGAAAGAGCGTCTAGCCAGTCTCGAGGCGGCGCAACTTCACCCGATAAACCTTTACCACCAGCTCCAACCGAAGAAGAGAGACCACAGCCCGAAGAGCCACTGCTTCCACGACCGCCGCCCTTCATTCCTTTGAGACCCCACGTCGCATCACCAAACCCGAACGAGTTTCTGTTGACAGTCGGCACTACACCTTCCGACCAAGGAGTCGGCATGTTTGTAAACCTCGATGGAGATATGTGCAGAGGTAGCATACAGTTCAGTAGCTATCCTGATGCGATTGCTGTAGACGGCGCGGGCATAGATTTCTCGGCCTCTATGGGCCAGGGCATGAACTCTGAGGAAGGTTACGTCTTGGCCGTTGTACATCGAGAAGCGGAAGGTAGTATGACCTACGGCGTCGAAATCCAGCGATGGGATGTGGATCCTAGCGCTGGGGAAGTTGATAAACATTGGCTCAACTTCAGCCCACTCGGCCTGCCAGTTCAGACCAAAGGCTCACATGTCTCGACGCCTATAGGTATGCGCACTGTAGTGCAGCCTTACGATCTAGTGATTTCGGAGGTAGGCGCGAAACTGACCGTCCGGAAGTTGCAGCTTGCTTCATCTGAGGGAGCATCGAGAGAGTCCAATGAAGTCGAGAAGCGCCAAGCGAATGCGGACCGCGAGTTTGCGGAGCGTCTGTCCAAGTTACAGTCACAGACTGTCGTCTGGGCCGGAGACCAGATATGGTGGACAGTCCGAAACCCTTTAGTGACCCGATTGGATTCACGGATCGAAGCGGCCCAGTATGCGCTCATTGGAGATGCGACACGCATCCAGCCTGACAGAAGAGTCATAGAAGCCATCCTAGGCGATATCCGCGGACAAGAACCGCGTAACGAGTCTGAATATCTCAGTCTCATATACATTCGTCAAAAGGCCTCGCTTATGCTCTTCATGGATGTGGTTTTACGTACAAAGACCAACATCATAATATTCGAAAACGAGAAGCGCAGCACCGAACAAGCGCTGATCGAAGGTGAGATAGATCCGCGTGTTGTCTTGAGCCTCATGCCGATCCTCAACCAAGAAGTTGTTCAGGGCTCAGACGGCATACAAATCTATGGCGGCATTACAACGCTGGTTGAGCACTTTTTGCAACAAAACGATCTCTCGACCATGCCAACGAATGTCAATGGTCCCTTTGGTGACAATCTGTTGCACTTTGTAAAGCGGTACCTTCAATTTTGGAAGAAGCGGAAAGGGATGGCAAGTGTAACAAACGACCCGACCGTGTTCAAGACTGTCGATGCAGCATTGCTTCACATACTCCTACTACTAGACCAAGGAAGTCCAAAGGGTACTTCCAGCCCCGGCGCCCACCGAGCAGAACTCTACGAACTGGTGGATAAGGAAGTAGAGTGCTTCGATCGCGCTGTTGAGCTGTTGGAACAGTTCAAGCGTCTCTTCCTGCTGAGTCGCTTGTACCAAGGCAACTGCAAGGCTTCCGTCAAGGCGTCACATGTGCTAGCGACCTGGAAACGAATCTTGGAAGGCGAGGAAGACAAGGGAGGCGAACTCATAGATGGCGAACATAAGGTGCGCGACTATCTACGAAAGATTCGCGACCAAGCTCTGGTAGAAGAATATGGCGCATGGCTAGCGAATAGGAATCCAAAGCTGGGCGTTCAAGTCTTTGCGGACGATCAGAGTAGAGTCAAATTTGACCCTACTCGAGCTGTCGCACTACTGAGAGACAAGGCGCCAGGCGCTGTCAAAGAGTACCTAGAGTATCTTGTCTTCGGCCAGAAAAAGGTAAGCCCCTCAGCACAGACTCACTCGCTTTACTAACACCAGCTCCAGCACCCCGAGTACGTAAACGAACTAATTGCATTCTACCTCTCTACCGTAATCACCGAGCTCGAAAGCACCCCCTCATCCCGCGCCACCCTCTCCCAAAGCTACGAAACCTACCGCATCCTCGAGCCCCCCAAGCCAACCTACTTCTCCTTCATAACCGATAACGCCCTCGACGCAGAATGGTGGCACGCCCGCATCCGCCTCCTCCAACTCCTGAGCGAAACCTCGTCCTACGACGTTCACACCGTTCTGTCCCGGCTGCAGCCCTACAGCCAAGAACTAGTCTCCGAAATGATCATTCTAAACGGCCGGCAAGAGCGCCACGAAGAAGCGCTGAAACTACTCACGCACGGCTTGGGCGATTACAACACAGCAATAAGCTACTGCCTCTACGGCTACGCATCTATCCACCGCCGCGCCACCCCCGGCGCACCGCCCGTGTCTCACAGCCAGATCCCCACACGGTCAGAACAATCACGCATGTTTGGCCACCTCCTCAGAGAATTTCTCCAGATAGAAGATCTTTCGCAAAGGGTGGAGCGCACCTCTGAACTCCTCGAGCGCTTTGGGGGCTGGCTTGATGTTGCTGATGTGTTGGCGATTGTGCCTGATGAGTGGAGTGTGGATGTTTTTAGCGGGTTTTTGATACAGGCGTTGAGGAAGTTGGTGAGGGATAAGGCGGAGAGCGATGTTGTGAGGGCGCTTAGTGATGCGCAGAATAGTCAGACAAGCAACGAATTGGTGGAGAAGAGGGAGGAGGGTGGGCCGCAGTTTGAGAGGGTGGAGGGGGGGTTGGGGGTACAAGGTGGTGGGGAGTAGGGTAGAGTGTGTAGCTGTGCATAGCAAGCATAGGGAGTTTGGAATTACACTTTTGTTGCGACCTCATTGTTGGAATCTGAATTCACGAGGCTGGTACCAGGCACCTTTAGGGTATGTTGGCGCGTCTCTGTCCATGTGTGAGCTCACAATCAATCTTCATCGCATCCTATTTCAGTACTCATGTCGTACTGTTAAACGAAGATGAGAAGGCGTCTTGGGTTCAAACTGGGGCCTGGTTTTGTTCCGGGTTGGATAGCTGTGATAGCTTTGGAGTATGTTATGCCTGCATTGTTGGTACCAACGCGTTCATTGTAACGATATGTGGCGCACTTGGGTAAATTGATAGATCTCCAGGAGTGAGCGTCGTGATTGATGGTTTCGGAAGTCCACTCAACACCGGCTGGCGCCTGCCTCGCGACGGTCTTGGCATTCTCACACTCGGAGGCACGAGCAACGCCGGAGCATAGCCACCAACGTCTCTCACTTCTCTTGCTCATCTAACTCAACTTCAATTGAACTTCCCCACCCATACATCACTCGGCAACGCTTAGTGACACGATGCAGCGCCGTATGGTGAGTACCATCAATTTTGCATCGTGTTCTCCGATTTGGCGCTAACGGTGGCAGCTCACGAAAGATGAAGAGGCCTCAGCCCAAAGCGAGGACCTAGAGGTGCGCCGCGAGGATCAAGAGAAGATCAACAAGTTCAGTTCTCTGCACCAAAAAGAAGAGCTTCTCGAAGAGGAGCTGAGGGCAAAGATTGTACGATTCAAACCGCCGCATTCGATCTGCACTCGATCTAACAACAGCGCAGAAGGAGAAGGAAGATCTGGAAGAGATCTCAGGCGAACTCGAGCTAGTTGATGAGGAGGAGAAAGTACCGTAAGTTTCTTGCGATGAGCTGAAAATCGGCTTTTCATCTTAGTATGGCCACAGTATCGACAAGCTAATCACAACCATAGATACAAAGTCGGCGATTGCTTCGTCTCATTACCCCAACCGCAGGTCCTTGAGCTTCTGGGTTCATCAACAGAGACCATTGACAGCGAGGTAGAAGCACTCAAGGCCAAGCTAGAAGGTATCCAAGAAGAGATGGGAGAGCTGAAGAAGGCACTCTATGGCCGCTTTGGACGCAGCATCAACCTCGAGACGTAGGCGATGCATATGCCATAGACTTGCAGCGATAGTTCGCCGACGGAGATACATGCAACAAGAATCGAGATTCAACACACGTCCCAGTCTGAAATCGCATTCCGAGATGGATCGAATTCCGAATCGGCGTTCCATAATTCCTAACGCATAACCGTCGGACTTTACTAATCCGCATACCGAAGACCAGGTAGTTTGAGTCAAAGGCGCATCTTTCCTGCGCAAAAACGAAAGAAGATAACGTACGTGACTCATTACAGGTCAATTATCAAACAATGTACCGAGTTCCACTTTGGAGAGCCGCGCATCGGTAAGTTTGCCGATGCACAATAACGTCTTGTTCCCCGTCGGGCCTCGTAGGGCGCACGCAGCTAACACGCAGCTAAACGGTACCCGTCATGCATTCGTAAGTTAAGCCCCGCCTACTCTGCATGCGGTAACGGCTACGATCGACAAACCAGGTAGACGTGCAGCCACGAAAATTATTGATCAGGGGAATTGTGGCGCCTACTTAAACACCTCGGATGGCTAATCACAAGTGCGCGGGGTCGCGCAGTATACTACCCAAGTTCTAGTCTGTTACTACCCGTTTCCCTTCTCTAATTGCATTTGCAAAGTCATCCGTTTTGTCTTTTTGAGTCCTGAATTGCTCAAGAGCAAGCTGCGTCATTCCTCCGGGTATTCCATTCAGCATGGAGAGTGCAGATCTGGAACGAACTTATTCCCGAGAACAACAAGGCTTAGGGCCGGGACATGAGGCCATTACCTCACCAGTCGCTCTTGTCCGCAGTTTCACATCCAAGAGTCAGAGGAGTACGACGAGTCGACAGAGTTCAAGAAATTGCTGTACGCATAACTTCGTCTTGACTGTGAGATTGGGTTGTGGTTTACTAACGGGTCAACATAGCCGGTGCTATAGAAAGCTCGCGTGCTGCGCGACTGAGGGAACTTGAGAAAGATGTTGGCACATCTGACGATACAGAGAAAGAGGATGCGATTGAGAAAGTTGCGTCGAGGACACCTTCAACGTTAAGTTCGCATGGACGTTCGAATTCGCCGTCGCCGGCATCGAGTGTTCACGATGGACATGCCAGTGGGAGGCGTATCATCCGCTTTGAAGATGGAGATCCTGAGAATCCTAATAACTGGGGTCGCGTGAGTTGAACAATGAAAAGTGAGTTGGGAAGGACTAACGAGTGTTCCAGTGGAAGAAGATTTACGCCCTCGTCGTCGCCATCATGAGTGGTAAGCCACCCTAATGTCATGCAACAACGACCCAGCTAAACAACCAAAAGTCATGAACAGCACCATGACCTCCAGTCTAGCAGCCGGAGCCACAGCCCCAATATCCCGCCATTTCAACCAAACCAACGAGTACGCACTCATCCTACCCACATCCATGTACTTAGTTGGCTACGCATGTGGTCCCATGCTCTGGGGCCCTCTCTCAGAATCATACGGCCGCAAAGGAACTATGGTGATCTCCTTCGCCTTTTTCACAATCTTCTCCATCGCCTCAGCGCTCTCACCGAACTTCGCTTCACTCGTCATCTTCAGGTTGTTGGTGGGTGTGGGAGGGAGTTGCGCGATCAGTGTTGTGGGGGGTATATGCGCGGATATCTATCATAATCCAAAGTATCGAGGGAGGAGTATGGCGATTTTCATGGTATGTGGCTCCTATCCCCTTCCTCTTAATGGCCTCTAGCAGAAGGAAGGAAACCTAATCAGAGTATAACAGGCAGCAACAACGTTCGGACCCATCCTCGGTCCCCCAATATCAGGCTTCATCAGCGTGGTATCCTGGAGCTGGGCCTTTTGGATCGGAGTCATACTTGCCGGAGCAACATGGCCGCTCTTCTACTTCTTCGACGAAACATACGGTCCTACGATCCTAAAGCGGCGCGCAAAGCGACTACGCAAGGAGACGGGTAATGAGAATATCATTGCGCCACTTGAATTGGAGAAGACGGATTTGAACCACATCGTCACCGTCATCCTGACTAGGCCACTACGTATGATCTGCTTTGAACCTCTCGTGCTGTTCACGTGCTTATATCTAAGCTACGCCTGTAAGCCAACCTTCCCCTACTATCCCTGCACAAACCTATCTCCTTACTAACCCCCACCCCCAAAGACGCGATATTCTACATATTCCTGCAATCCTACCCCATAATCTTCACCGGCATCTACCACTTCAACGCCGGCGAAACAGGCCTCGCCTTCCTCCCTATCGGCGTCGGCGCCCTCATCTCCGCTGGCATTTACTTGTCGTGGGACTGGTACTTGGCCCGCGCTCAACGCCTCAATCGCCCTTGGTCGCGCAACGAAGAGATGCGGAGGCTGCCTCTCGCTTGCATCGCTGGCCCATTTTTCGTTATCAGCGCATTCTGGCTGGGCTGGACGAGTAGAGAAGATATTCATTGGATTGTGCCCACGCTCGCGGGGATACTGTTTGGAATGGGGTATCTGTGTCTCTTCATGGCTTTGCTCAACTATCTAGTCGATGCATACGAAGTCTTCGCTGCGAGTGCGATGGCGGCGGCGAGTTTATCACGATCTTCGTTTGGGGCTGTGTTGCCTTTTGCGGCGAAACCGATGTATAGGACTATGGGTGTGGCTTGGGCGACAAGCTTATTGGGGTTCTTCAGTTTGGCGCTGTGTGTTGTGCCGTTTGTGTTTGTGCGGTGGGGTGGGAAGATGCGGGATCGAAGTCAGTTTTGTCAGTATTTGAGGAAGAAGAAGAGGGAAGAGGAGGAGGAAGCGGAGAAGGAGAGGGAGGGGTTGAGGGAGAAGAGGGTTATGGTACAACCTAATGAGTTTAAGGGGAAGGAGGATGTATAGGGTATGATTAGACCGTGCTGCATGTCTATGCAAAGCTGAACTCAAAGATCATCCAACATATACCCCCTCCTCTTCTCAGGCTGAGCCTTAATAACCCAGCTATGCAGTACAATCTCATGCCACTGCACCCTCTCCGCATTCTGCATACGAAACACCGGCTCCCTCTCAACCACAAATTCTTTTCCCTTCCTAGGCCCAATGCGCGGAAGGAAGAAGCGAAACAAGACCCAGTACACAATACAGCATGTCAGCATTATCCACGACAACAGACCTGTCGCGTACCAAGGAAGCCCAGGAATGATGTCGTGAACGTCGAGGTCTGAGTACTGGAACGGTGGTATCCAGACTGCGACTAAGGGGAAGCCGCCCGCGATAGCGTAGACCAGAGCAGCAGTGACACTCAGCCAAGTTGGGAGAGGTGATTTGAGAGACCATTTTGTAAAGGTACGGAGATACAACATGCCGACTGCCATGATGAATGTAGGGATGATATCGATGAGGTACACGTATAGGTTTGCGAGAATCCTGTACGCGGATGAGGGCTTCATGGGCCAGGTTACCAGTATGAGAAACACGGCGCATACCCAATGGAGAAATAATGCGCCTAGCGGAGTGGGCTCAGACTGGCTGGAATGGTGTTTCTCGCGGTATTTGCGAAAGAGAATGCGGTTCTCACCGAAGAACTTGGCGAATGGTAGGACACCTTCTTTTGCTATTTCTTGTTTTGCGCGGGCAAGTGTGAATGTCATGCCGATGACGTTGCCGAAGCTGTTGATGGTCGTGAAGATGGCGAGAATTGCGGAAGCGTGATTGTGGCCAATGACGTTGTTGAGGAAAGCGAGGGCTACGTCGGTAGATGTGAGTTGTTGCTCTTTGCTGACCACGATCATCTGGGTGCGGTCAGCGCCGGTCTGGAAGATGACGATGGCTACCTACGTAGCTGACATTGACGAGCATGTGTAAGATGCAGATCATTCCGAGAGCGATGATGATGCCTTTAGGGAAGTTCTTGCGCGGTCTGTGGATCTCGCAGAGTATCTGGATATGGATAAGCGGTAGTTCAACGGGACGTAAGCTTTATCACGCCCATCGAGACTTACGTAGTTGGCTTGATTGTACCCGCCATAGGCATAAAAGACCGCTAGCATGCCTTGCGTATAGCTGTCGGCGTTTCCGTGCGTCCGCGCAAACGAATTCTTGTATTCCATATTGGCTGTTGCGTGGTTCGTATGTGCGACACCGGCCAATACACATATCGCCATGATGGGGAACACACAAAGAATGGCGATCTTGACAATGACGATGACGTTGTTGAGAAGAATACCTCCACGGCGAGTGAACGCGTGCAAGAAGCATGGAAGCGTTACTGCCATTATCGCAAGACATCGTGCCGCGGCGTCCTTGGCTGCACCTCGATCGGTTCCTGGAGAGCCTATTATGTCGTCGCCGAAAGTCAATGCATTGGCCGCGCTCGAGGCAATGATCACGTAGTTGACTGCGTAGAAGGAGAAGACGAAGAACTTGGGTCGCTTGATGAGGTAGTTCACCTAGTCGCGGTCAGTCATGTATCAGTGGCAGGCTTGCGGTTCTACACTCACGTAGTTCATGTCTCCACCATTGCGTACAACCGGCACTCTTTCGCCATCGATCGAATGTCGAGGTGTAGTCAAGCCGAACTCGATGTACAATATGGAG
Source organism: Alternaria ventricosa (assembly GCF_023758065.1). Lineage (NCBI taxonomy): Eukaryota > Fungi > Ascomycota > Dothideomycetes > Pleosporales > Pleosporaceae > Alternaria > Alternaria ventricosa. The sequence continues at coordinate 55,297 of NW_026055700.1, forward strand.
CCCGCGATGGCTGCAAGTCCACCAAAAGCCCAAAAGCAAAGCGTGATCCCCGGACTCTCGGTGGCCTGCATAACGGTCCATGGTGTTCGGAATATGCCGGTACCGATGACTTGTTGGATTATGAAGGCCACTACTGAGAAGAGACCTAGAGGGTTCGGCGTGCTTTTCGTAGCGACAACATCTTTGTCGTTCAAAGCCTCGAGGTATGCGCGGTCTTCTTCGTCTAAGCACAGGCTGCGGTCTCCCGATTGGACGCTACATGATTCGTCCATCATTCGGTACTGAGCATCGATTTGGAGCTGGTGAAGCTTAGGAATCTGGTTGGATAAGTAGTACCTAGCTACAGTAGTAACTGTCCAGCAAGAAGCCGGTAATGGTATCTGAATGACTTATCCCTTGAGTTTCATGGATTAGTTATCACCTGGCATGAGAGCTGCAAGACAAGCTCTTTTCCGCAGCCCTTGCTTGTGGTTTTACTCTTTCCGTCGATTGTTGGAGCCTTTGCACCGCGGAGCTGCTACTCCTTGCTTAAAGACACTTGCCATGTGTACAGCAGCCACTAACACGAGGTCGCTTCGAAATTCGATAGACAGCCACTTTGCATAAGAGTGCAAGGCTAAATCCGAAAGTAAACAAAGCATTGTTTGCTACAGTTGAGTGGATGCAGGGGATGTGTGAGGAAGGGATGCGCGTGTGCCAGATAACGACAGACAGCTCCGGGGGTATCGTCGTCGGTCCCTGAGCCTGCATCTTCTCAAAGCATTGCGACCATCGGTAACATGCCGTGGGACTTCGGTGTACTCAGCTTCATTTGCGGCGCCATCAAACTATCGTGGGTCATATACGAGAAGGGGTTCACGAAGGAGAAGTCGCTGCGTTCGTCCTCCCAGCCACCTCACCGCGTTTTCGCGCTAACCGTATTGTCTTAGCGCAACGGTATCTGGAGTTTGGCGACGCGTTGTTCCGGTTGCACTGGAGTCTCAACACCATCGAATCCATCGTCAGAACCGCGAACACCGGCTTAGAAAACAGAAGGCTTGAGAACTATGGACCTGAGTTATATGATACCGCAGCGCTGACCGATATCGTGGGCAACTTCCGCTTGACGCTGGAACATTGTCAGAAGTTGCTCAATGACGTCAGCAAATTTCGTACTGGCAAAGACGGCTTCATCACCAACATCATCTACAACCTGAATTCGGATGCGCAGGTCAGAGACTTAACCGAGCGGCTGAAATTCCATACCGTCAAGATTGGTCTCGTTCTCGACGCGTTCAACATTCATGTCCAAACACAGCTACGGGATCTCCACAATGAACAACACCAAGACCTTGCGGAGCGAATTCAGGAGCTGAAGCACCTACTTGTTGCTAGTCGCGATTCAAGCACCGACGCGTATCACCCGGTGATCAAGCGGGATATAGAAGTCCCTGCCGAGCTTGCCGAGCGCTTCACAGCGGAGTTACAGCAACGTTCTTTATTGTATACGTTTGACTGGGAGAAAACATCTGACGGACTGCAAGTATCAGTCAGAGAAGGCCTAGAAGCCTTTTGCAATCATTTCAATGGCGTTCGTCCGGATGGAGATGCGACATCATATCTTCGCCTTCTCAAAAGCATATGGCTAATGGACAAGATTAGGGAAGGACACGATTGGTCAAGTATCCAAAGCTCAAATCCAGGCGGTCTCTATGATAGGTGCATCCGGGAAATGGATCGACGACTTCGCATAGAGTGCGCTCGAATCGCTAGCAGTCCAATCGCGCGCCCCCGACTATCTACTATTATGCGGTCTCCCGAGGAAATGCTTGCTATCTGGCCGAGACCTATCTCCATCAACGATAACGTGCACGAAACGAATCTTGGAGTTCTTCTGGACATTTCGCTTGTCTCCGGTACGCAGACACATACCTTTCGCGTAGTGCGTAACATGGATGGGACGTTGGGAATGGAAGATACCACCACGACTATGACATCATGCACTGGCGGCAGTTCCAGGGACAGAGTAACACAAAGACTCAACCTTGACCCAAGGAAGGTTTTTCTGGTCCCTGTGTATGCAATACCGAAAGTCCCAGGCTCGCAAGATGCCTCTTGTAGCGTAAAGCTGCAGAGCTCGCCTGATGACACAAATGGCCTGACTCCAGAGTTTCGCTCATATACCGACTTGTTCAGATTGCAACACCTCATAACGGGCTACAGATGCGTACATCAAAGGTGGGTAGCTATTAGCCTACAAAACCTGTCGCGCAAGCAGCACTTCAACTATATGCCTGTATGAGACTGACACGTGTGAAGGAGAACTGTAATAGTCACATCACTCGTGAAAGGGCAGGGCTTCCCAACGAACGGTGATGCATCCGAAGGTAGACCAAGCAAGACCACCGACGTATTGACTGAGATCGGAAACATACAGTTGTGGCAGAAAGCTTCTTTCGAAAAGAGATCCGCGTCCCAACACCAATACAGCAGGTCGTCAGAAGACCTGTTAAATTCTTCAGAAACTGTATCGGGTGCATGGAGTCCTGAGCCACTCAGCGAACGGACTTTCACCTCGACGTCGAGCATCATGAGCAACATCTCCAGCGCTCATTCACAGGAAATATCCCTGGGCTCTGCAGTCAGGGCAGTACAATTGACACAACCAGAGCCACCGTTACTTGTGGTGTTTCTCAAGCAGCCAGATACAGGGCAGTTATCTTTTCTAGTCATTGAGCTCGACGAACGTACGAAGATCGAGCCAAAAAGCTGCGACTGTCGAAGCACCAAAGCCAGCTGTACAGTCAGTGTGCTAGAGCGATCTGGTACACCACTGCTAGCACGTCGTTTCTATGCGAAGAAGGGGCTCAACAGCTGGAATCTGGCGGCTGTCGGTGCACATTGGTCGTCATCTGACACGGGTGCGGTATGTGTGCGCGACATGTACTGGCTCCGGTTCGAGTTCTCGAACGACGCTGAGCGCAAGAAGTTTCATCAGAATGTCACTGATCTCGTTCGTATCTTCTCTGCAAGGATGAACGACTACCAGAGAGACTTAAGATCTGTCCGAGGAGCTCACATCATCTCACGACCAGGCTGAGAATGGTCGGCATTGCTCACTTCCTTCATCTATCGCATTTGTCAATTTTTAGTCTAATGTTAATAACGTTCCTTCGTCTCAATATCATGTAGTAGCAGTCTGTGGTGATGTTCGCTCACTTCCGATGATCTTGCTCAGCCCTCGTACTAGTTTGAGCCAAGAAAGCTTTTATAAGAGATCATGTTGCTAGATTATGTCTACGCTGCACCTACAAGTATATGCGACATACAAGAGACACACGAAGTTGACGTCAGTCATATGAATGTCTCAGAAAACCAAACTTCCTCAATGCGAACGATCTAGCGAATGCGAATTTAGGCTGAGAATAGCACCTGACGCCCGGTGCTAGCGAATGCGGCACGCTTGGCCTGCGCCACCGACCTCTCGCACTCGTCAACACTTCGCCAATACACTTGGCACTCTATGGTAGAGATATGCATCATTCTTTATAAGAATGGTGTGGACTTCGAAGCCAAATTAAGAGTATACATTGATGTATACGCCAGTACGGTTCTCATATAACACCCTTGAAGATCTTCAAGAACGACGTCCCACATTTCCTTCACCTTGCGATGACGACGCCCTCACAGTCTGGCCAGGAACACCAACCTGAGTTCATCGCAGCTAGTACCATAGTGAATACCAGCAAAGAAGCATGGAAAACTAATGCGCGAAGATGGAAGTTTCTTCTACTGTTATTACCAGGCTTCTATACCGCGAGTATGGATCTGACCATCGTCGCGACAGCTCAACCGTTCATCGCGTCTCATTTCCGTCAGCACTCTTGTCAAGCCCTGCCAGTATGCATGCTCACCATCAAACAGAAGCTTTGAACCAGATAAGCTGGATCGGTACAGCCTTCACCCTCACAGACACCGCGTTCGTCCCCGTGTTCGGTCAACTAGCTGATGTGTTCGGACGGCACGCAGCTCTGCAATCTGCCGTTACTATCATGACCCTGGGCGCCGTCCTTTGTGCAAGTGCACAAGTTTGGCCAGTCTTGGTGCTAGGTCGAGCGCTCCAGGGCGTGGGGACGGCAGGCATGTCTACATGCTCCCTCATCATTCTAGCGGACAACGTGTCTCTAAAGGAGCAAGCGTTCAATACCAGTATCTTTCACTTCTTGATCGGCATTGCGTATGCAACAGGGCCTTTGGTATGACTTTCAGCAGCTGGATTTATCGTTACTAACGAGGTCTGCAGATCGGAGGCTATATGACGAATGTGCATTGGCGATGGGTCTTCGTGCTCTTGTCTGCGTTGAGCGCGATAAGCATCTTCACGATTGCGTTTCTGCGACCTGATCTGAAGAAGGGGAGGTGCTCGATGGCTCATCCGCAGGCGGATCAGACTTCTCTTAGGTCTTTCTTCGATGGATGCGCATGTGTCGATTTGATCGGAGTAGGAACGTTCGTCGCTGGAGTGGCGCTTATCATACTCGCAACTAGCTGGGGCGGCTCAGCTCATGCTTGGGGATCACCAGCTATTCTGTTACCACTGATTGCAGGCCCAGTCTTGCTGGTCATGTTCGTGGTATACCAAAGATACATGGCGCCGGGTCGATATCTCGCGCGACGATTTCCACGGACTATGCCTGTGGTACCATACCAGCTCTTCCACGAGAAGGACGTAACACTAGTCTGTATCATCTCCGCAGCGACAGGCGCAGCTCTCTATGCCTGCTTCTACTTCGCCGGCATCTATTTCACCCTCGTTGAAGGTTTCGATGCTGGAAAAGCTGGACTTCAACTCTTGTTCTACGTTCCAGGGATCGGTGTCGGCGTCTACACCGCCATTATCGTGTGCAACGTACACCCTCGACAGACGATTTGGCCCCTACTATTCGGTACAATCGTAGAGACAGCTAGCATCGGCGCCCTCTCATGGGCTATACGTGCTCGCCAGAGGACCGCTGTCAACGTGCTCATGGGCGTCGCCGGGTTCGGTACTGGGATCCGCTTTATGCCAGAGAACCTGCACCTGACGGGAATGTACCGAGACAAGATCGCTGTCATTCTTGGCCTTTTGAGCTTCGCTGGTCCTTTCGGTGGAACCATAGCTTTGACGGTGATGGGCTCGGTCTTCCAGAACAAGATGTCGGTCTACTTCATCGGTAGCGAAGGCTCGTCTAGATTCGACGTCAACTCACCCACCGCATTGGATGCTATCAGCGACCTCTCATTGGAAAATCTGGAACGCTTCCGATCTGCTGCCGCTAATGCTATCAGCTCGTCGTTTGTTTCCATCTTGCCGTTCCTTGCCTTTAGCATCCTTGCCGCGTTGATGCTAGGCAACGTCTGGATATGCAAGGACAAGAAAGCGATGAAGGCGAGATCTCCCAGCGACTCGATAGCGAATACGGACGTAGCGCTGCAAGGTCAGACGCAGAGTGTGCAGCGGGATGGGAGGCCGGAGGTGTTGACTGGGATCTACCTCTACGCTTTATTGAAAGGAACCGTAGCTTCACAGCGACACTTGGGCCCGCTGGAGGCGCGGTCGGATCATTACGAGGAGAAGACAGACCAGGAGGGTACCTCGCTATGATGTCATAAAGCCATTCCATTTGCGGTTAAATCAAACCCACAGACCACATGCCCCTATCAACACACTGTGACGAAGTGGTTGGTCTCCTAGCCATCCGCGTTCCCACTGCAGCGATCCCTCGAGCAACATGAAAATTGTCTATCGCATCATGCACCCGCCTCAAGACTGGCCACAGTTTTCTTCGTCCGCTTGAGTTGACTCATCTTCGTGATCAGCTCCCCGATTGCGGCCACGGTCCTACCGCGCATGATATCGAAAACCGCAATGTCCGCAGCAAACTCCTTGCCAATCCAGTTGCGCAGCTCGACTGCGACAAGTGAATCCACTCCGAAAGCGTGAAGGGGTTTATTAACGTCAATCTCCTCTGGGGGGATGGACAATGCGCGGGCAAGTTTGCGCGCCAGCGCCTCAAGGACCACTGCAACTCGCTGCTCATCGTCTTCGGCAAGATTGAACAACGCAGCGGCGCTTACGCTATTCTGGGTGTTCGACTGGTTTGTGTTATGGGCTTGCGAGAAGGATGCGAAGAGTGGCCGCTGCAACACCTCAGCTGGTTCCAAATTGCGCTCCAGCAGATCGACAGGAGTTACCAGACCCATGGCAATTTGACTTTTGCCTATCGTCTGCGGCAAGTTGGTACGCTCTGGGTCGCAGTATATGGTCAACAGTGCCAGGAACTCATCCTCCTCAATCTGGCCGAGGCTGCCGGACTTCTTGAAGTTCTCGTGTAAGCGTTCAGTCTCCGCGACGATGCCGATGGTGCGCATAACACCCAGGTCAATGGACGTTGCGCGCTGCTGGTGCTGGACTCGATGACGTGCGAGTGCATCTTGGAAGGTGCAGCCTGCTGCATAGTTGGACTGACCGATGTTGCCTGCGACACCTGCCACCGACGATAACATGATGAAGAAATCCAGATCTCGAGGAAGCACGGCGTGGAGGTTCCATGAAGTGTGGGCTTTGGAACGGATAGTCTGAACCCACTGAGTGTGACTCATGTTGTCGAATGTCGCGTCCTACGAGACTTGGTAAGCGATTTCTCGAGCGTGAGCATTGGGAGCCTTACATTCAGCATCATGGTAGCATTTATGCAACCTCGAATTGGCGGCATAGATTTTGCGCATGCATCGAGAAGATCAGAGAGCGACTCTGCATTGGATGCATCACACTTTGGGGTGCACACGTTGACCCCCCGCTCCGCTAGTTCGCTCACCAGTTCAGCAGCTGCTCCCGAAGCAGCACCAGATCTCGATGGTACGATCAGATGTCGCGCGCCCCTAGAGACCATCCATCTGAGTATGGATCTCCCAATGCCACCCAGTCCTCCGGCAACGACATAGCTGGCGTTCTGGTCGAATTGCCACGATAGACGGCGCAGAACGCGTTTCTAAACTCGTTAGTCTTGATCGATAGTTAAGACCTGATGAGCGTACCTGCACTTCTGCAGAAGGATCGATTTGGATGATGATGCGTCCAGTATTCTTCCCACTCTGGAGATACCTAAACGCGCCCTCAACGTCTGACACCGGGAAAAGGTTCAATGGCCTCGGACAGTGTATGTGCCCTTCTCCGACAAGATCCATCGTCTTGTGGAGCAAGTCCCGTCCCATCTGCTTGCGATTCAAAGCGATATGGCGCAGATCAACCGCGAAGAACGAGACATTGTTTGCAAAAGCCGCCATTGGGAGTGAGGAATTGGCGTTGATGTCAGCTTTGCCAATCTCAACAAACCTGCCGTATGGAGCGACGCACTCCCACGAGGCACGCAGTCCCTCTCCCACAAGAGAGTTCAGCACGACATCAACGCCGTACCCATTTGTGAGACGCATGATTCCCTTCGCGAAAGTCGTGTTTCGACTGTAAAAGATGTGGTCGGAAGGAATCCCGTACAGGTCGATGAGATGCTGCTTCTTGAAGTCAAAGCCCACAGTCACGAATATTTCTGCGCCTATCAATTTGGCAATTTGAATAGCAAGCTGACCGGTCGCGCCAGATGCAGCATGTATGAGAATCTTTTCTCCTTTTTGCAATCTTGCAACTTCGGCCAGGGAGTAATAGGCTGTTATGCCACAGTTTAGTACTGCACACGCTTCTTCGAACGAGACAGCCTCTGGAATCTCAACGGTAGCCCATTCGTCAGCGCGAGGAAACATTCGCATGCATCCAACACCGCAAATGCAGACTCGGTCTCCTGGTTGAAACCGTGTACAGGCGGAGCCTACGCGCGTAACTACCCCAGCACAATCGGAGCCAAAGGTATCTTCTTCCAGGCGACCGAGCGCCTGGAACATATCGCGGAAGTTCAAACCCCACGCTTTGGCCTCAATCTCGACCTCTCGGTCTCCGAGGGGAGCATGATGTTCAGTGTCTTCTGCGAAATGCAATGTTTCAAGAGAGCCTCTGCTTCCAATCTCAATCTTGAGTGGTGGACCGGGAAGCCAGGACTCAGTCAGCATCTGTGGCTTGACCAATGAGTTCAAGTCCATGTTCAGATCCTTCTCTTCTATGAGCCGCCCGGTCAGCATGTGACTATCGCGTAGCACGTACTCCAGTTCTGGCGACTGCGCCGAGGACATTACGTCAAGTACATCCCAAATGGCATCGCATCCGCTGATCCAGTCGCGGACCGTATCCTCAATCGAGAGCGTTACGATACGCTTGTTAGCAAACTCTATCCGCATGGCCCGAAGAAAGCCATCCTTGAGACTGGCACAGGGATAAGGAGAGCAGTCGGTGTTGTTGGGAAGCATAGCAGAAGAGACCCACAAGAGATTCTCGGATGCATGCACCCACTCCCGAATGAGTTGAAATGCTTCAGTCGAAGTGGACATCAAGATATCTCCACTTATATCAGCGAGAAAGACGACGATGTCTTCTTTCGACACTTCGGCAACGCCAATCTGTGTGAATAGGCATATTCTTGTCGTCGCACGGGATGTTCGGGGCTTTCGTTGCAAGAGTTGGGTACCCAAACCATAGTGAGACTGGTTGGCATCGTTGACAACGAACAGTATTCTGCCACCTGACTGTGAGGGTTGAAGGTCTTCGACGGCTGTGGAGAAGATCACACTGCATTGATGTGCAACAGGCTCTTCATAATCGCGAATAACGAAGTCGTTGCCCGAGTACCCGTTCTCTCGTAGCAAGCGATCCCACTCCGGTTCTGTGATCGTTGGTCCTGACGTCCGAAATTTCTCTTCGCTGAGCCACCACCCAGGCAGTATGCCAAAGCCAAAGTTCATGAGAAAGCAGTCTGGCGCTGTAGTCTCATGGAATATGAGCTTACCTCCTGGCTTCAATGCACTCCTGAGATTCTGGAGCGTGGCGGCGAGATTCTTTGTGGCGTGGATGACACTGCCGGCGAGAATTACGTCGTAGGTACTAGGTTGGAAACCTTGTTTTGTTACGTCGCTTTCGATATCAAAAGTCTTGAAGACCATGCGATCTTGGCTATGAGAGAATTTCTCGCGTGCCTTCTCGAAGAAGCCTGGGGAGACGTCGGTGTAGGTGTAGCTAGAGAATGCGGTACCGCCAGTGCGGTTTTCGACGTCGCGAAGAGTGGAAATAATGTGTTCCGTCATAGCGCCTGTCCCTGAACCAACCTCAAGGATCTTCTGTGTTGGGTTCTCGTGCGCCATTAGGCTGAGGTACGAGATGAACTTTTGGTTGTAAACTGGTGCGAACATGGCCTTGTATATGTCTTGAGCGAGGGTCGTCGAGAAAAGCAGTTCAAGCGCGTTGATGTCGCCGCGTACGATGGGAACAATGTGCTCTGCTATCTCGATAAACATTCTCCAGTCCGGGAATTGCGTACTCAGATGACTGAGCTTCTCATTCAGCTCTTCATCCGTGACTTCGTATCGTGAAAGTATCGGGACGTGCTCAAGGTGTAGCTTGAGCCATGCCAGGTATTTCTTCATATGTGTTGGTGCTGTAGACCAGTCCGTGTCTTCCAGCCGGCCGAGGTTGCGGTGAACAACAGCGCGAATCGTCTGCTCAAGTTCGAGGATGAAGTTGACGTGCGTTGATTCATCATCTGCGAAGTGATCAGCTTCACAATACGCCTGAAGTTGGCTTGGCTTCATGAGCGATAACTGCGGCTTCCAGTCAAATCCATGTAGCAGCTTCCTTTCTACTTCGCTCTTCGTTTCAGCACCGAGCACTGGCGACATCTCTAGACGCGATACATGACAAAGCGGTGATCCGTCATCTGCAAGCGCCGTAAAGGAGCTCTCGATACCTTTGATCGTCTTCTTGAACCTTGATGTCGTGAGCATTCTGATGTGGCGAGTCTGAGGGTGTTGCCACCCAGATGCTGATATCCAGGTATCATAGACTTTGTGAGGAATAATCGTTGGTAGTTTGTCTGACATGCCAGTGGACGGCGCAGTAAAGCAGACTTGGCAAGCTGCATCAAGTACGGCCGGGTGCACCACCCCCTCGTAAGAATGTATGGGCGCACTGACGTCGACGCGGGCAATACCGAGCTCGTCACCATCCCAGTGGATGTTGTCTGCCAACGCGAACGCTTCGCCGTATTTGAGGCCCTGGTTCTTGTGCCAGTCATAGAATTCCGTCTTGCTTATAGGAAGCTTGCATTGTTCTTCCGCGGCAACGTAGCTATCGAGCAATGCCTTAGCGTGAGCTCTGGCTTCAAGGCCGCAATCTACTTCCGTGGCAGTCTCTTCGTAGTCCACATGCACTTCAGCTCGGACACACTCAATCCACTCGTTGTCTGATCGAGCGAAAATACGAACTTCTGAACGTGTCGACGTCTTCTCGTAGTCCTGACGAAGCGGGCGTAGCTGAGTCACCACTTCTGTCTTGCTCTTAGGTTCGGAGCTAACGACAATGGGATTCATGAAGGTCGCTTCCTTGATATTGTAGCCCAAAATGACTTGGTCGGTCTGAAAGTGCTGTTTTACGGCTTCTAGAGCCATCATGATCATTCCGGTAGCCGGGAAAAGCGCCTGATCACCTACGACGTGGTCTGCAAGCCAAGGAGTCTCTTCCAGACTAAGCATCTTCCGCCATCGCGGCTCGGAAGGATTCCAGTCCGTAGCACATATGCCGAGAACGCTTCTTGGTGCGTTGTTGCGCATCCGCCAGTCTCGGCTAAGTCGAGTCTCGTGCCAGTATGTCTGCGAACGATCGAAAGGATACTCAGGCAAGTCAACCAGGATCTGCAGGCGTTCCTTTTGAGCATCTTGTTGGTTCGCGGCATCGATTGACGGAGTATATCCATACGTAAACAAGCACCCGATTGTCCTCAGAGCCGACCTGAGAGAAGAATCGAATTTCGACAACAAAGACATATACCTAGCTTGCTTCTTGGTCGTATATTGGCCTAGTGTTTCGGTGGTAGGCCTCTTCAGTGCTGCGTGAGGTCCGATTTCGACATAGTCATGTATAGTGTGATTGCGATCGAGCTTCGGTGCTGTCACGGCAAGGTATCGCACTGCGTCCGCAAATCTGACGGGGGATACAAGATTATCGACCCAGTAACTACCTGTGACCAAGGCATCGGCATCAACTACTGTGCCAGTCACAGAGGAAACCATGAAGATCGAGCTTTGTTGCTCGCCTCGTTCGAGTGGACCTATCGACGAGAAATACTCCGCGGAAATGGCATGCATAGCGGGAGAATGATAAGCTACGCCAGTTCTCAGTTTCTGCGCGAATATGCCGTCTTCATCCAGCCGATCTTTCAGCGTGTCGATGTGGGTCTCATCGCCGGAAAGTGTTAGGTTGAAAGGGCTGTTGACGCAAGCAACGTGGATCGTTCCAGAGAGAGAGGCCTTGACCAGGTATGCTGAAACGCCACTTTCGGGGAGATTGACTGACATCATGGCTCCAGGACGAGGTAAAGTTGCCATAAGCTGATTGGCCAGTCTTCCTCTATGGTAAGCGACTTTACATGCGGACTCAAGTGACAAAGCACCGATACAGTACGCTGCGGCAATCTCACCAGAGGAGTGACCAACCACTGCAAGTGGCGCAATACTGAAGCTTCTTAGTAGTTCCACAAGTGCTATCTGGAGAGCGGTGCAGAGAGGCTGGCTGAAACGGGGCTGATTGATGTTGTTCCCGTGATCCATCTCGTCTAGTCAAGAGTTAGCTTGGACGTCAAAGTGAAGGCAGTCCGTCGTCTTACCCAGTAGCGACCACGGTGCGCCCAATGAGCGAAAGACATTCCCGATCCTAATCAGGGTTGACTTGAAGATGGGAAATCTGAGCAGTTCCCAGCCCATTCGAGCGTACTGTGCACCTTGGCCAGTGAATATCCATGCCATGCCGGCCTCTCGAGCTGAGCGTGTCAAGGTCGAGGTAGCAGCGCTGATGGTCGTGGACTTCTCGCTGGCATCAACGACTGCGAATGCCCTCCACGCCATGACACTCCTCCGAGAGGACAGAGTATACGCGAGGCGACGTAGTTTCTCTTCGTGCCCTGATACGCGCTTGTCGAAGTAGTCTGTATACTGCTGTATTACGAGTCGTAACGCGGCTTCGTCCTTGGCTGACCAGACAAGTAACTGAACACCACCTTCCGGTGCCTTGACACTCTGTGTAGTACTCCCGGTTGTCGAGCCATTAACATGAGCAGGAGCAGCAGTCACCTCATAGTCGCTGGCATGGTCGTTACCGTTCGTGCCATCCATGTTTCCATTTGGAATATTGCCATTCATTTGTGAGTTCTGCAGAGTTGAAGCAACCAATGTATTGTGGAAGCTTTGTTGGTTCATGGACTCGAGAGTATGATATGCATCGTCCAGTATGACATGTCCATTGGAACCGCCAAATCCGAATGAGTTGACTGAGATGCGACGCAGCCCATTGGTCGGCCATGCGATGCATTTCGTAGGTACCTCAACATTGTAGATTTTGGCGTTGATCTTTGGACTGATCTTCTCGAAGAGTGCGCTCGGTGGTATGACGCCCATTTCCAACATCATGATAGACTTGAGAATTCCAGCTAGTCCGCTACAGCCTTCGAGATGGCCTATGTTGGATTTGACGGACCCAACATATAGCGGGTGTTTTTGTGATCGGCTAGCCCGGAAGGTCCTGCCTATCGCCTTCATCTCCGTGGCATCTCCGAGCTGAGTACCAGTTCCATGAGCTTCAACGTATCGCGTAGACTCAAATCCCAAGTTGCAGCTCTTATAAACGTGTCTTATCAGCTGCTCTTGCGATTCCGCGCTGGGCTGCGTAATGCCTGGTGTGCGTCCATCCTGGTTTGAGCCAGTCGCTCGAACTACGGCACGTATGACATCTGAATCTCGAATCGCGTCTGAAAGCCTCTTGAGTACCAGCACTACCGCACCTTCTCCACGGGCGTAGCCATTAGCACGGTGATCGAAGCTGTAGGAGACGCCGTCTGGTGAGAGCATCTGCATGTTCGATAGGTAGAGTGAGATTTCGACGCTGAGAAGGACGTTTGCTCCAGCAACAAGAGCCTAGCACGTGTCAGTACTCTTGTAGTGGCACGATCTCTGAGGGCAGTGTTACCATCGAGCTCTGGCCGCTACGAAGCGACTGACAAGCCAAATCCATCGCAATCATGCTTGTCGAGCATGCCGTGTTCAATTGGATGCTAGGCCCTTTGAAGTCGAAGTACCAGCTAAGCCTATTGGCTAGGATAGAAGGCGAAGTACCAGTCGCGGTATTGGTCGGTGCTTCGTCGGGGTCTCTAGCCAAGATTCTGCTGTAGTCATCAGACATGGAAGCAGCAAATACTGCCGTCTGCGATCCAGCAAGGGTTTCTGGTGGATTTCCAGCTGCAACTGATTAGAGTTCGTAGACAATACTGGCGATGCAGAAGTTGGGTAGCACTTACCATTCTCCAATGCTTTGTATGAAGTTTCCAGTAGCCACCTCTGCTGAGGGTCCATTGATGCGGCCTCTTTCGAGGTTATGGAGAAGAAGGCTGCATCAAAGGCGGCAGGATCTTCTTTGACAAAGTGAGCATTCGTGGAGTATACCTGTTAACTTCTATTAGCATCTGCTGCTCTCTTGACGTTTCGTGGATGTAGCTTACCGTATTATCCATCGCTACGTTGGAGCTGTAAAATGCATCGATGTTGCCTCGGGACTTAGGCCACGGACGACTGAGGCTTCTGCCTCTTTGAAGATTGTCCCAGAAGCTATGGTCCTCATTGTCGCCTTCCGGTAGCTTGTACGATAGCCCGACGATGGCGATGGGCTCCATGGCTGTGAGGCTTCTGCGTAAGTTCACAGTGTTCAGTCACTGTTCAAGTGCGGTGCTGATTCAGTTACACCAAAACATATCGGAAGAGAAAGCGCATAGAGATGGTCATGCTATTTCGAGCTTTCCCAGGTATGATGATCTTGACGCATGCTGGGGTGCGAGGTGATTGGCCGTTGCTACCGATGGTATGGCTATTGGTGGTAAGCCATTACAGCCTGTGGCCCCCAAGGCAGACCTACAGGAAGCGTCAAAATCCTTGGAGGTTATTTCCTTGAAAGAGTCGATGCGCGTGCAGGGATGGCTGCATGCGAGTTGGTTTCCCAAAGCGACCAAATGTCAGCCGTTAATATCGCCCACTGCCACCCACGTACGTTCAATCTGCCGTAGCCAGTCAGCTTGATAAAGCGCCGGCAAGGCAGTCATCCACTGCGCTGGAATCATTTTTCTTTGCTCTACCGCCTTTCCCGTCAATCCAATCTGCTTACAAAGGCAGAACCGCACTCGCATACCATAATCGCTTCACATCATGGACCCAGCTGCGCTCGCACAATCCTCGCCAGAAGAGCAGGCTATATTCCTAGCCGCGCTTTTGGAGGGTCCAGCTCTAGAGCCTCCCCTGGGTACGAGTTCAAACTTCGACCACCCAGGCGGAAGCCATGCCATTGGCTATGGTGTTGTCTTGCTCGGAAGCATTGTCGCTGCACTTGCGGTTCTGCTTCGTTTATGGTCGAGAGCGCTGTTGAAGACATTTCGCATCGAAGATGCGCTCCTGATATCGGCTCTGGTAAGCATCTCAGTATCCAGAAGACGAACCAAACTAAATCGACTGCAAAGGGTCTATATGCTGGACACTCATATGTCTTATACGAACTCGCGATATTCCCAGGCTTTGAAGTTCATCAGTGGAACATTCAGCTCCAAAACCTGTTTCCGATCCTTTACGTGAGTGCGATAGCGATCGAAAAAATGAACCTTAACTGATCCTCAACAGCATGTTCATCTGGGCTCAATCTTTTACGGCTTGGTCATCATGCTCCTGAAGGTAGCCATCTTGCTCGACTGGCTCAAGATCTTCGTGCCTCGTGGGCAGCGCAACGCCGTGTTCTGGATTTCCCATGTCATGATCTGGGCAAACATCCTCTTCTATGGCGTCGGCACCTTGGTCGAGATCTTCCAGTGCAGTCCACGGACCAAGATATGGAATCCTTTGGTAGAAGGCATGTGCCCTATCGACATGAGAAGCCACAACATGGCTGCGGGTATCGTCAACCTCATCTCCGACCTCGTCATCCTAGGGCTGCCGCAGAGGGTGATCTGGCAGCTGCACATGTCGCGCGCCAGCAAGATCGGTATCTCGCTCCTCTTCGGTATCGGAATATTCGCTTGTGCGAGCGCAGCGGTGCGTCTATATTACATTTACAGGCTGTTGCACACATCCGATCAGCTGTATATTGTCTCCATCGCGGGTCTTTGGGGTGTAGGCGAGATGACGGCTGGTTTCCTCATCATAGGCTTCCCATCGCTTCCCAAAGTCGTCAAGGCATTGCCATTCTCGGATTCTGTTGTCTCGCTCTTGCGACAGATAACGCGGCCGGGCTCAAGCGGTCATGCTGAAGGTCAGGCCGAGACGCGTCGCGGGCTGCCGTCGTGGCACAAAGCCGCACCACTAAAGAAGCGTCGCGACCAGTTCGAGGTCAGCGAATTGAGCGAGTACGATCTTCCCGATCGTGATAGGGTTCACATGGGTGATAGGCGCTAGGTAGAGGGTGCATGGCTGGCATCGCGGGTTGGTGGGATCGCATTCTTCGTAGTTCATCACAGTCCTGGAATGGAAAGATGCAGGTGCCCTGCTGTTCCCGGCACAACTTCGGTAAACGCGTCCCAGCCACTCGTGAACCGCTGACGTGAGCCCATTCATCACGTGACGAACACGAATTGCCCTGCGCGTCATGACGATCCTCCCCTATTGCTCTCCTCACTGCTTGATACCCTGCCGACTCTGCAACATTCGCCTGCATGCAAGTAAGAGCTCACCGATATGATGTTGCATGCCGAGTCTAGGTACCCTGTCGACCAGTCACTGCCTGTGGTCGCTACAGCCGCGTTGAGACGCCGCAAGCTGCAAGCTGCAAGGGTAGTTGTGGCCCACGGATAGTGCCACCAGATCCAGCATCTCATTCGCCTATACTCAACCTCCCTGGAGCGTCCTCCTCTCATTGCCTGTCTCACTGCTATAGTCAGATCGACCTGATGGCTGTGTCGCACCGGCTATGCACCCATCTGGGGGCAGGCCGTACATATAACGACTATCTTGACTGTGCAGTGCATCACTCGGTTATTCCTGTTACACATCTGGGCGTCTACTTTACGAAGGTTTCCACAGAATGGGTGAGGCATACGACCCAACGACCATCTTCAGCCCCAGCCGAGAGTTGGCAGCCCGCATAGGGAATCAGAAGCCCCGACAAAAGACGATCCCGTCGTCCTCATTCTATCGCAACCTGGAAGACGCACTAGAAGTTAAGAAGAAGTCACACACGTTCTATTCGATTCAACAGAACCTATGGCAAGCAGCCGAGTCCACAGTCGACTTCATCTCCAACGACATTCTCTCCTTTGGCATCAACGGCATCTTGAAGACAGAATACCTGAAAGAGCTTTCCCGATATGATCAACACAACCCCGGGGCGCCGGGATCGCGACTCGCCGAAGGAAACTACGCCTATATAGAAGAAACAGAGCAGCATATCGCTAAGTTTCATGGCGCTGAAACGGCACTACTGCTGGCTTCTGGATTCGAAGCAAACGTGGCCATATGGACGTCAATACCACGACCGGGCGACGTGATTCTATACGACACCTTAGTTCACGCCAGCACCCATGAAGGTATCGACCAGAGTCTGGCAGGAGAACGAGAGAGTTTCGCACACAACAACATCGAGGACTTTCGCCGCATCTTAACATGGATCATAGAGTCCAATCCGTTGATCCAAAGGGGTGCAAGATCAGTCTTAGTAGCTGTCGAGTCTGTCTATAGTATGGACGGTGATGTCTGCCCATTGCAAGAACTTGTTGATGCCGCGAGGGAACTGGCTCCTTCCGGAAGTGTCCAATTTGTGGTCGACGAAGCCCATAGCAATGGCATATATGGGCCTCAAGGCAAAGGTCTTGTGTGCGCTCTTGGTCTGGAAAGAGAGGTGGCTATAGTGATGCATTCATACGGCAAGGCATTGTCGTCAAGAGGCGGTATGTATCTCACGGTCTACATTAGGGCCATGTATACTCACTTGCGATACAGCTACAGTGCTCGGTAACGAGACGATCAAGTCTACGCTGCTAAACTTCGCACGAACCATCATATTCACGACTGCACCTTCATTCGCATCGGTAGCACTTATCCGGACAGGATACAGGCTGTTAGAGTCGGAAGTTGGAAGAAAGGTAATCATCCTCGTCATATCAATGTCCATGGCGATCGCTCTCTGACACTGCACCAGGCCCAAGCACAGGTCCACGATCTTGTGGATCTCTTCTTACAGTCAATCATATCGCACCCCCTCTGGGAACGCGCAGAACACACCGGGCTACTTGCCATCCCCCTACTAAAGGACTGGGAAGGATCGCCAACGGCGACATCTCACATCATCACAATCCGCACTCGACAACCATACACGTACTGGCTGTATTTCCACCTACTACTAAACGGCTACTGCGTGTTCCCAGTCGAGCACCCCGTCGTCGCCAAGGGCGAAAGTCGCTTAAAGGTTACATTCCACGCCGGCAACACGGAAGAGCAAGTAAGCGGCATGGTAACATCGGTTTTCGCGTGGATCCAGGAAATGATGGAAATCGAGGGAAGCAAGGATGATGCGCAGCGAATTGCCGTTTCGCAAGCTGCCCACAAGGTCTATACTTGGATGGCGCATGAAGGGCTGACTGGGTTTGGCATGCCTGCTTCAATGGTGAGATACTGAAGGTACCTTCATAGGCTTCGCGATTATTACGGATAATTCGTTTCGTCTCGAGTTCGCCTCGGAAGTCTAGAGATTATGCACAATGCGACAAGGGTGATGTAGCCTGGTCAACGGGGCGTTATAAGCATGCGAGGCAGGTGGAGCCAACCGAGTCATCCTTCATATCAACTTCATAAAGTACCAAGATGGCGGTCCCCGAGCCGCGAAGATCATTCCTCCATCTATGTGTTGTATGTAACACGAGATATGCACGTAAGCCGTTGAGGCTTGGCGAGAAGGAATGGAATGGGGCGAAGTAAGATCATAGTTGCAGAAAGGCTGGCGGCAGTTCGTTCTGCCTTCACATGCTAGCGCTTCGGGCCGGCTGATCTTGGATGTTTATATGTGCATTTAGGATTCTCCCGTCGAGGCTTTCTGGCGATCACGATATGCCCAGGTTGTTTAGTCCAACCCAGACCTAGAACTTTTGTATGCTTATTGTTGTTCAAGTATTGGATATACGCAATGACCAAGTCTCACCGTGCTCGGATAGAGTGAGACAACCCAGGCTTTGTCTACACACTCCAAGCTGCTATATTTCTGACTTTACATGCGACATGCAACAGAAAATAGGTAGTCTTCTATAGCCTCGTTATCGTATGATACAATTTCTGGTGTTTGATACAGCCTAATGTCTACATGTGAAGTCCCTAAATCACGCGGGCCGTGCATCGCGATGCAGCGCCGCTGCCTAAACAATTACTGTGCCACAAACGCGCAGAACCCTTACACGGGCCACGGATGAGGTAGCGGCGTTGTGTCTGGCTCACCTTCGCTCCCATCAATTCTCCGGTAACCACTACTTTTTTACATTGCCGTCCGTTTCACAGCAAGCAATCATGGCGCCTAAAGGTGATCTGAGTGGGAAGGTACGGTGCCACTTGTCTAATCCGCGCTTTCATGCTGACATGTGAAGATGGTGTTTGTGATTGGCGGGTCTAAAGGACTGGGGAAGGAGATGTCGAAGGTTATGGCTTCTCAAGGTACGAGCTTGTTGTACCTTTGGTATCGGTTGTCGTTGTTGAACAGCAGCGTATAGGTGCTCATGTGACTATCTTTGCACGCGGGCAGACGCAGCTCGACGAGGCCAAAGATGAGATTCTTGCAAGCAGAAGAGACCAAAGCCAGCAGGTCGCAGCTATTGCTGCAGACCTTGGCACACCTTCGACAGTGAGTAGACGTCCGGCCCAACTACCATAAGGAGGAGGCAAGTCCAGCCTAGCATTCTAACGATACCACTAGGCGTATTCCCTTTTCGCATCACAACCAACAATTCCGGATATTGTGTACTGTGTTGCTGGCGGTACCCCGTCGGAGTGCGGATACCTGCTCGATCTGCAGCCTGAGGTATTCGAACGCTGTATGAACAACAACTACTACTCAAGCCTATACCCAGCGCAGGCGGCAATGAAGCTGTGGACTCAGGATGACGAAGACGCTGCGGTGCCATCAAGTCCAAAACCACGAAAGATCGTCTTCGTAAACAGTTCTGCATCGCTTGTTCCGGCACCTGGCTACCTAGCATACTCCGGTAAGTGGTTCTGCATCGTCATAGAATGGTACAAGTCTTGAAGCCAGCATACTAACTGGTACTGTGTTCATCAAGCCGCCAAAGCTGCCCAACGCTCACTTGCCGACACCCTACGCATGGAAGTAATGCGGTACTCAGGCCCAAAGAGCACATACACCGTACAATGTATCTTTGCACACAACTTCATCACGCCAACGTTCCTGCAAGAGCAAAAGACTAAACCCGAACTTACCAAGCGCATTGAAGGCACGTCGGGCGAGCTTCACGAGTTGGAGAAGCAATTTCCCTACGCTGCGAAGATTGCGCCCGAGATTGTGGCAAATGTAGCGAGCGGCGACTATGCTGTTTGTGATGGGAGGTTCGATCCTCAGCTATTGTGGGCGAATGCTATGGGTGCGAGTCCGCGGCGTGGATGGGGGATCGTGGATACGCTGATGGCCATGTTCATGCTTCTCGCGTGGCCATTCGTGAGGCGCGATATGGAGAAGAAGTGTTGGGGTGATGCGTTGGATGCAAAATAGGACCAAAAATACGAAAGTATGATGGTTATTTTACATCATCAAGGCCCTGTACTGCTTTGCGCAGTGTGATCAATAATCATAATCTCTGACGTGCTGCGTATGCCGGAGCGAGGGCGTTTCCGCCATTTGAGGTTTGCATGTGATCGAGAATGCGGCACAGCTACTGCGTCTTGATCTTCTGTTCCCCGCCTGCACCCTTGCACTCGACACACATTCCGGTCTCATCATGGGTAGCCTGCTCAGTTTAATCCGTCCCATGCCACCACCTCCATCTGATAGCGCACGTTTCGTAAGTCCGGTGTAACGTCCAATCCACTTGTGCGGTCCGCGAACCATCTACAATAGCGTCAAAGATCTCAGGAAACGTATCGACTTCTATGAAGAAATCACCATCTTCGCTTGGCCGTCATGCGGAGGTGTGATAGTGCTCGAGAGGCCCTGTCCAGCAGATTTCGACTTTCTCGGACTCGACCGTCTCGATCCACCGAAGAAGCGTCACGCCACTCGACAAGAGGAAGACGACTTTGCTCAGCGCTTACTATTGCTCGGTGGGAAGTGGTGGGATTCTCCCGCTAGACACTCCCTGTTCACTCAACCCGACCACTTGCAAGATGAGGACGAAATGGCTGCTCTCCCTGAGCCGACGGCAAGGGAAAACGCGTGGGTTGGTGTCGCATGGCCTAGTTCAGGTGGATTGGTCGTAGCTGAGTGGCCGACCATGATGTACCCTGGTGGACGCATGGACGACGTCGTTCCAGACGACGTGTCGAGATTATTCCTGTGTATGACAATGGACGAGAAGGCGGCAGTGCTGATGGACAGACTCGAAGGGAAATGGTGGACAGGAGTCGAGGATTACGAGGGCAAGGCTTTCATTGGCAGCTGGGGAAACCATCGAGGCGAAGTTGGCGGACTTCAACAAACGTGGCCAAACGAGGGAGCGAGCCAGAATCCTGGTAGTGAAGCTCTGCCTGGTCAACGAGTTCTCTCATCCAGAGAATCAAACTTCGATGTAGGAAAATATTGCTGACGTGTCGAGTATACCTTGCCCTTTGACTTTCGAACCGGACGTCAGGCCGCAAGGCGTGAAGAGTCACACCTGCCACGCTGATCGCGGATCCGCCTGAGTCGCATTGAACCATGGTCATTGCAGGCGGAACGTTGGGTAGGCGTGGAGTCATGATCTGATGTGGCACCAGTTGGGCCGACGCGACTGGTCTAGGCCATATCGGGTATAGTGCAGCACGAGTGACGTAGCTGCGATTGGCGGGGAGCTCTTTGCCTGACCGGAAACCTGTACGAGGATCCAGAAGCTTCTACCGACAGGGCAGAACCCACGCCTAGCTTCGAGACATGACGAGAAACCACACGATGTCACTGACGGCTTCCTGACGCCTCGCGAAGTGTTGAGTAAAGCTGCCTTTACCCTATAAATATTTCTCGAGTCCTTTGTGCAACACTTCCTTTCTTCTCCAGAGATACCCAACAACAACACAACGCGTACACGATTCCTGAGTACGAGCTCACGACCCACGATTATTACCTTTGGCTTCGGGCCACATACACCAGGCTATAGTCACGAATCACCATGACTTCATTCGACGCCTACACCGACCGCGCCGCGAAGGCTCTAGCAGACAGCTTCGATCTAGCTAAGGGCTATGCGCACTCACAACTCACACCCCTCCACCTCGCCGTCTCGCTCATAGATCCGCCCAAGGATCTGGCGAACCAAGTCGACGTACCGCCGCCGCCGCTATTCAAGCAAGTCCTCGAACGCGCGAATGGCGACCCACAACTCTTCGAGCGCAACCTCAAGAAGGCTATGGTACGGTTACCAAGCCAAGACCCTCCGCCAGAGCGGACTTCACCTTCACCTGCTATGGCCAAGGTGCTCCGCTCCGCCGAAGACTTGAGCAAGACACAAAAAGACAGCTTCATCGCCGTCGACCACCTCATCCAGTCCCTCTGCCAGGATGCGCAAATGCAACGGATCCTCGCCGAGTCCAACGTACCGAACGTCAAGCAAATCGACAACGCCATCTTGGCACTCCGAGGTACAAAGCGGGTGGACTCCAAGTCGGCAGACGCGGAGCAGGAGAATGAGAACTTGAAGAAGTTCACCATCGACATGACGGCAATGGCACGAGAGGGCAAGATCGACCCAGTCATTGGTAGAGAAGACGAGACACGCAGAGTCATCCGCATCTTGACTCGGCGAACCAAGAACAACCCAGTCCTCATCGGAGAACCTGGTGTTGGTAAGACTACAGTCGTCGAGGGTCTTGCCCGCCGCATTGTCGATGCGGATGTACCGGCCAACCTCGCAGCCTGCAAGCTGCTCTCGCTCGATGTCGGTGCTTTGGTTGCTGGCAGCAAGTACCGCGGAGAGTTTGAAGACCGCATGAAGGGCGTCCTGAAGGAGATCGAGGAGTCGAAGGAGATGATAGTATTGTTCGTCGACGAAATCCATCTCCTCATGGGTGCTGGTTCATCCGGAGAGGGCGGCATGGACGCTGCCAACTTGCTGAAGCCCATGCTGGCTCGTGGTCAGCTCCACTGCATTGGTGCGACTACCCTCGGCGAGTACCGAAAGTACATCGAGAAGGACGCTGCCTTCGAGCGTCGTTTCCAGCAGGTCCTCGTCAAGGAACCGTCCATTCCCGAGACCATCTCCATCCTCCGTGGTCTCAAGGAGCGCTACGAGACCCATCACGGTGTCACCATCATGGACGGTGCCATTGTCGCATCAGCCACCCTTGCTGCTCGCTACCTCACTCAGCGCCGACTACCCGACTCTGCCGTTGACCTTATCGATGAGGCTGCGGCAGCCGTCCGTGTCACCCGAGAGTCACAACCCGAAGCGCTTGATAACCTCGAGCGACGCCACCGACAACTACAGATCGAGATTCACGCGCTCTCCCGAGAGAAGGACGAAGCCTCACAAGTCCGTCTGAAGGAGGCGCGCGCAGAGGCCGCCAACATCGAAGAAGAGCTGAAGCCGCTTCGTGAGATGTACGAGCGCGAAAAGGGTCGCAGCAAGGACATCCAGGAGCAGAAGCTCAAGCTCGAAGGTCTCAAGACGAAGCTTGCCGAAGCCGAACGTATGCGCGACATCCAGACTGCCTCCGATCTCAAGTACTACGCCATTCCCGATGTCGAGCAGCGCATCAGCGAGCTGGAGAGGGACAAGGCCCGCGCGGATGCAGAGATGTGGTCTCACCAAGCTAGTGGAGGTGGTGAGGCTCTCATGAGCGACTCCGTTGGTCCAGACCAGATCAATGAGATTGTCGCCCGCTGGACCGGTATCCCAGTCACTCGACTCAAGACTACAGAGAAGGACAAGCTACTCAACATGGAGCGGCACCTCCAAGAAGTCGTCGTTGGCCAGAGGGAGGCTGTCGTCTCTGTCTCCAACGCCATTCGACTTCAGCGCTCTGGTCTGGCCAACCCCAACCAACCGCCCAGCTTCTTGTTCTGTGGTCCTTCCGGTACCGGTAAGACACTTCTCACCAAGGCTCTTGCAGAGTTCCTATTCGACGACGCAAAGGCCATGATCCGGTTCGACATGTCCGAGTACCAAGAGCGTCACTCCCTCAGCCGAATGATCGGAGCACCACCCGGCTACGTAGGCCACGACGCCGGAGGCCAGCTCACCGAAGCCCTACGCCGCAAACCCTTCTCCATCCTCCTCTTCGACGAAGTCGAAAAGGCCGCCAAGGAAGTCCTCACCGTGCTCCTACAACTCATGGACGACGGCCGCATCACCGATGGCCAAGGCCGCGTCGTCGACGCAAAGAACTGCATCGTCGTCATGACCTCCAACCTGGGAGCCGAGCACCTGTCCCGCCCCAACGCACCCGACGGCAAGATCGACCCCACCACCAAAGAAATGGTCATGGGCGCCCTCCGCAACTGGTTCCTCCCCGAGTTCCTCAACCGCATCTCCTCCATTGTCATCTTCAACCGCCTCACCAAGCGCGAGATCCGCAAGATCGTCGACGTGCGCCTCGGCGAAATCCAGAAACGTCTCAACCAGAACGGACGTAATGTGCGCATCGAGATGACGCCTGAGGTACGGGATTACCTTGGTTCGGCGGGCTACTCGCCTGCGTACGGTGCTAGACCGCTTGCTCGTCTTATCGAGAAGGAGGTGCTCAACAGGCTTGCGGTGCTTATCCTCCGTGGTTCTATCAAGGAGGGTGAGACGGCGAGGGTTGTGCTTGATGATGGACATATCATGGTCTTGCCCAACCACACGGATAGCGAGGACGATTCGGAGATGTACGATGAGTCTGATGCTGTTGCTGAGTTGGATGCGGAGGAGGATATGGATCTTTATGACTAGAGGAATGTGAAGAGGGTGGGAAATTGAGTTAGAGGCATTTCAGCATAGGCGTTTTGGGAACGATTCGTTTGGGAAGAGTGCCTTGGTAGAGGCATCATGATGGGACTTATGATTCATGGTTTGATGATTGTTGATGAAAAGTAAAGGCGCGGGTTGGCGTTTTACTGGGTAGCATGCTTGATGACCGTGTCTTGTACATAGTTAATGAGAACCAAATTTCAAATACCTTCATCTTCATCATCCATTTGTGGTCCGCCATTGGGTTACGATGGCAACATCTCGATGTCTTGAGAGATTACCATCACGCTGTACAAGCTATCATCCTCTTCCACGGGTTACACTAATCACGACACGTTTATGTTCAGGTGTCAATCGACATTTGGCATTATTTCGCCATACTATCACGAGCATCACAGCGGACATGTAAATTTCCCAGTCATGAACTTTTGTCATTCCTTCGTCTAACGTTCCCAAGATGGGCTTACTTGGCCAAACATAAGCTTGCCCAAGCCAGGGTATATTGAATCCCACACCACCACATATCGAGACAGCCTCTAGTAGAAGAAACCGAGAATCTTGCCAGCAACGTGCTTCCTGCGGGCCTCCTCGTGGTCCATGATACCAGCGGAGGTGGTCAGGACGATGTAACCGAATTGACGCGAGGGAAGTAGCTTGACGACCCACTTCTCCATGTCGCGGAGCTGGACGTTGTAACGAGGGGAGATGACACCGGTCTTGTTGATGCGGCCGTTGAGCTGGATGACGATCTTGCCGTTGCGGTGGTCGTCAACCTCCTCGAACTCGCCAATGTAACCTGAAGAGAATTAGTGTATGTTGCGGCGAAATAAACATCAGACGTCATGAAAGGGATCCGAAGACGTGTAAGTCCTCCGCAGTTAATTTATCGGACACTTAAAGCTCATTGATCGTGGGGAGTCGAGATCAGTGAGTAGTTATCAGCCCGAAGAGGTGATGGGGTTGCTAGCGGAGGAATACACGTCTTTGGGGACATGACGCGTGATGTGATAGATGAAGGAGTCGACGTACCGTGACGCTGCATGACAGTGAGGAACTTGACGATGACCTTGGAGGAAGGACGGATCAGGACCTGGCGCTTGCCAGCCTTCTCAGCCTGTTCAGTTGTTAGCGCGTGTCCATGTCAATCTCCAGTGCTGTAGCTTACGTTGTTGATGGCGTTGAGCGCATCGTTGAGGACGGAAGTCTTGACCATGTTGACGGTTTAACGGGAGATTCTCTGTGGCGGAGGCGACTGAGGTATCTGCGCGTGCGTGGTTAGCCTCCAGATGCCAGAGCATGGAGAGTGCCCTTGCAGAAGGGTTCTTCAGCTCGTGTCGAAGAGGAGAAGCAGTGTCGCCCTCATCCTTGCGGACGGCGGCGATTGCATCCCCGGGCTCTGAAGGGCACTCGGGTCCAAGACATACCTCGTGAGGGTGCGGTGGGCGGTAGGGAAGGTCGGTGTTGCGAGGAAAAGTTCGAGTTTGGAAGGCGCAAATTGGTGTGGTGGACCGTGTCCTCGCTAACGGGGCTGGGCTTGGCAGCAACGACGGGACCCTTGCAGGCTCAGTGCACCCAGCGCCAAACTCCAACACCTGCCTGTCCTGCCACACGTCGCATTCACGATACAGAGAGAGGTTGTGTTTGCCGAGCACGGGACAACATATCGCAGGGCATATGGTTTGAACTCCACATATATGCGATACTATCGCGCCTTCACGTGCCCTCGCGATCGCCAACTGTCTTAGTCATGACGTAGCAGCAGTCACTTTGCCTCCCATTAACCCTTACGAACCTCACGTGTAGACATCCGGAAGTCCCCTCATACACTCTAGTTCACCCTTCTGTTTCATCATGTCTGAAGCCTGCTGTACCTGCGCTGCGCTCCTATCCTCTATTCCCCCAACATACGATGAGAAGACCGAGAAGCCGTCGCAGTTCGAGCGCAGACTCGACTGCTGCGGTCGTGCCATATGCGCCAGATGCTTGACGGATAACCCTAGATTTCAAAACTACTGCCCATATTGCCAGATAGCGACAGGGCCATCAGCACTACCACCACAGGGTCTCCGCGACCCTCCTACGTATTCGCCACCGGGCGAGCAAGTCGACGACGAACTACCACCATACTCAGCAGGCAACACGCTGCAACCACCATCTGAGAAGTCGAGGACAGACGCCCAGGACGCGCCTGATGTTCTACACTTTGTCGACCCAAACAACGACTCGATCTTATCGCTATCGCTCCGATATGGTGTACCCGCCGACGCCTTGCGCCGAACGAACAACTTGTATGCGGATCATTTACTAGCGGCGCGTAGGACGGTACTCATACCGGGAGAGTTCTACAAAGGTGGGGTCAGTCTAAGCCCGAGGCCATTAGAGGGCGAGGAGGAAGAGATCAAAAAGACAAAGCTACGGAAGTTTATGGTCAAGTGCAAGGTCGCGGAGTAAGGGCATCACCTCCCACCATATAGTGGACATGTAGAGAACTGACATCCTCACTAGATACGACGTTGCACTCCTTTACCTCGAACAAGCCAGCTACAACCTCGAGCAGGCGATCACTGCGTACAAGGCCGACGAAGATTGGGAGAAGACACATTCTCTAGAGGCCGCGAAGAAGGGCAAGGCGAAAGAGTCGCAAAGCTCAGGGCGGCGGAAGTGGGGCTTTGGAGGTCTCACAGGTCAACTTTGATAGCGCTTCCGAGCCGACTCTCCGCTCATGGCGTTTCGCGGCGCTCCGACAGCTTGGTAGAATAGTATTACCATCGCAGTCAGCGAGCGTGTGTAGATGTTTCGAATGGCCATTTAATATACTGTGCCATATATTGGAAGAACTCTTGTGCCAAGGACATAGAATGCACAATACAGCGTTCACCTTTCCAACAACATCCCATGTGCAGAGCAGTTTGGACGATTCATAAACTTCCACCAGCCTCTCTAAGAAAATCGACTGAGCTTACTATCAGGAGGATCTGCTATTTTCGTTGGTCGTTGCTTCCAAAGTCTCACTCCTCGCGTCAGGCGCTCATAGCCAATCATCGCGCAGAAGAACCCCAGGCTGTAAGCGCCCATACATCTCACGAATTAGCATCTGCACCTCAACTCTGGAAGCGCTCACGCTCCATTCGCGTTTCACACTCTGGTGACCCTGCATTCGCATCCTTCTGTATCCTCATTCGACGGCTGACAGCGCACTACAACCGCTCATGCCCTGACTCTGCCCTACCTCGCTACCAGCGGAACCACAGACAAGCCACAGTCTTTGACGCACGGTACGATCGGCATGCTCATTGAACCACAGGGAACGGCATGTGCTGCTAAATGCACACATGCGGTAATACGGCAAGACCCCATGCAGGTTAATATCGCTATTCTAGGCCTGGTGTGCAGCTTACGCGCTGCGAACAACAATACCCTCACCACAAGCCTAGCACACTGGCGCTGCTAGTCCAGGCCCGACTGATGGTCGCAGCGGCAAGACAGATTGCCGTTCTTTCTTTGCTCTTGTTCGTCTATTCCTGTACGCGAACGCCAGATGGGCTGCAGGGGGTTGCACGATGTGTTCTGTAGGCGTGAAACCCCCATTGCGACCGAGATCGTTTTAAAGACATGTGCCACCCCCAGAGTTGTTTTCCATCCCCATCCCAGGCAAAGAAGATCGACTCGAAGCCTTAGCTTATATCAGGCCGCTTTCTGTTGCTTGCTTGTTATTTCGTTCTCTCGTTCATTCGTCCTTCATTCCGAGAAAGAAAGGTGCGCACTGGTTGACGCCTAGTAATCCATCCGATCTTTATACCATACCTACGCTCCGCGTTTTCGAAATATAAAAAGCGACTTCGAGACCAACGACTATCATCACGATGAAGATCAACCCCGCTCCTTTCCACTTGGCTCAGGCCATCATCACCGGCCTTGTTGTCGTCTTCAGCATCTGCATTCTTGGCACATCGGCACACACCCTCGATGTTTTCAACAGGCAACATCTCACAAACCCTTGGTGGGCGCCGATGTGGCCTCAGCACTTCGACGTACAGGGAACTAAGGCGCTCATTGCGTCGTCAGTCGTGACTCTGGTTCTCTGTGGCGCATTCTTGATCGCATCGTTCCTCCCTCAGGTATGCGGCCGTCGAATAATCTCATGCAAAGGACATCGTTCTAACAAACATCAGCTTGCGCTTCGTCAGAAATACACCCTGCGTGCTCTTCTGTCTCTCGCTACCCTCCTTCCTACTCTTCTCCTCACCCTGATCACCACTATCTGGGCCCATAT
Source organism: Alternaria ventricosa (assembly GCF_023758065.1). NCBI lineage: Eukaryota > Fungi > Ascomycota > Dothideomycetes > Pleosporales > Pleosporaceae > Alternaria > Alternaria ventricosa. Next base: position 83,833 of record NW_026055700.1, read on the forward strand.
GCTCAACAACAACGCGCCGGAAGTCGATACCATCCAGACATGGACCTGCAAGATGCAAAGCTCTCAACCGCTTGATCAGGATCTGCCTGCTGACATTGCCATGCCGGCTGGCATGGGCAACAGCGACTTCAAGACCCTCTGTGGAGCAAGCAAGTTTGCGCTATACGGAACCCTCATCGTGTTCCTACTTGTGGGCGCAAGCATGGCTGTCACAATGATTACCTGGATGGCAGACAAGTGGGCAGCGAGGCAGCAGAGGAAGGAAGTTGAGATGGGCAACATTCCCGTGAACAACTAGGCACATCCCAAGGACGATGTTAATTCGAGAAGAGATGATAACGAGACACGTATACGCGCTTGGAGGCGCGTATTAAGTCGAGAGATTTGATGCATTTGGGCTATGGACCTCTGTCAGCAAGCGTGTCCAAAGGGGGAAGGCGTACCGGTGTATTGGCGTCATAGGTCGTTGGTTGTGACTTTGAACAAGGGTCTTCCTTTCAATGTACTATTAGGCAAATGAAGGCCTCTTTTGCGTTCAATCGCATCTTCCTCACTACGCTTGAGATTGGAATGAGGCATTGTGCAGCGATATTGCGGGGGACTGGGCCCAGATCAGATCGACAAGTCCAATGGACGATCACCCTGGAGTTGAGCACAGGATGCGTAAGCGTGCGTGAGCGGGAACAGGCAATCATGCTGAACCGCTGCATGGCGCTTTTGTGTTTCTGGGTGGGAAGCGTGCGTTTGCTGGACATGGATTGTCTGGAAAGTTGGACGGGCCAGCAAGCAGCCTCGGAGGAGTTGTCGCGCAGAGCAACGGCACGGCAGCGCGCGCGACAAGCAATTGTCTTTGTACCAGCCAGACATTGTTCATGAGACATTGCACGTAGCGGTTTCAGGGCAGCGTTGAGACGACCTCGCATCTCCGACAATTGACAGGTTAGATAGGGAGCGAACCGCAGTGGGGAAGGCGTGAATAAGCCGGTCAACGATCATCGTTTGGTTCGCGGTTCCAGTTCGGCCGTCCAGTCGCGTCACGACCGCTGATCAGCGCGCGACTCCTCACACTGACATCAACTGCCGTCATCCGGCCAGGCCCTCGAGCGAACTTGGGTTGTCGCATTTGCTTCTTTCTCTCCCTCTTGCACTCCGACCGGAGCGTGACTCGGAAAGCGAAATCTACCCGCCGCTCCTCGTTAAGCAGCTAAATTGATCACCCGTCCTGTCATCCCGGAACCCTGTCCATCTTCAGCCCCCAAGGGCTCGAGCGTGCATCGAAGCGGCATCAGAAAGATCCCCTCTCCACCTCAGCGACACCGCATAATCCTGCCTGACCGCGCCTTCCGACCGCTCCTTCCCCCTTCACACACACATCCACACAATTGCACTCCGCTATGCAAGCTCGCCATACGCCGACCGACGAACACCGCAGCAAGAGAAAGTTCCAACCCAGCATCACAAGCTATTTCGAGGTGCGGGACGATTTCGAGGATACCGACGATCTGCGGGGTCTAGATCCGATTACCCGACCGCGACACCAAAACACGAGGCAACACCAGCACCAGCACAGGGAGAAACTCGCCCCCGACGTCCCCGGCCAAGTCCAAGCAGACCTCCTCAGCGTCGGCATGAGAGTGCGAAAGAGCGTGCCGGAAGGCTACAAGATCCACAAGACATCCGGCCTCCCCTCCATCCAAACCACCATGTCGCGGCCCACCCTGGCCGTCAAACCACCCCGAGAGCCTGTATCAGAAGAGGTACTGCACCAGCGCGAACTCCTGCCCTTCTGCGGCTTGAACAAAATCGGCGGCTTCGCAGAACAACCAACAACCAACCCACATCTCTACGCCGCGAACGGCACGCCACCACCTCCAAACTACTTCCCCCTCCCCGCCGAGACCTTCACTCAGCCCTTCTCCTCCAAAGCCTCCACAGATAGCGGATACTCAACGACCTCGCAACGTCCACACAACCCCTCGAAACGCTCATGGCAGGACGAAGATGAAGTCAGGACATTAGACACTACCTTCTTCTTCGGCTCATCATCATCGACAAGGGGAATGGGCATGGGCGTCGAAATCGACGAAGTGCCCGTTAGCCCGCTGAGCGAAACACCGCCCCAGGGACTCAATATGCAGCCGCCACCGCGTCGCGTCGCGCTGCCCAAGTCGAGACGGACAGTGCAAAGGACAATTAGCGATGATGATATTGATATGGATTTTGAGAACGCGGCGCACATGGAAGGAAGGGTGGGTGCGGGTAGTGGAAGTGACTTTGAAGAGGCGGATTTCTTGAGCAAAGAGGTGGATATGGGTGGGATCTAAGAAGATCACATCACACCTACGGTCGGATTTCTTGTCGTCCCAGAACCTCCTCGCTTCTTCGCTTCTTGTATATACCTTGGTTCTGGTCTGGTTACACGGTCTTCCCTTTTAGTTCCTCTCCCCCCGACACGCGAAGCGGTCATTACAAGCGGCGCAACAAACGGCGTTCATGAACAAGCGATGTATGTAATGTCGGCGCGTATACCCGGTTTATCTTTCTTGGTTGTCTAGCTGGTAAATCAATTCTTGTCTTCTCACTATTCCATCAACCTAGCGTATGCTTTCGGCCTTCCGATGACGACGTCGTGCAGTTTCGCCTCTGTCTGTGCGAGTTCGATGGTCCAGTCATTCGGCTTACTCCGGCGCTGGAATAATCCAATACATTCCTTTTGGGTTCAGTGTCGCAGGGCCTTTCTAGGATGGGATTGCGCTTACATTGGGACTGCCAGAACAAACCCTACACCGCGTCTTTCATTCAAAATATCGTACTCCTTAGCCAGCCTCCACAACACTCACCCAGCGACAACCCCCTCCCCCTTCACAACAAGCACTCCCTAAAACTCCTGATTGATCAAAGCCGCACTATCACATCTCGCATCGCCCTCCGCAGCATTAAAAACCGCCTGCCCCTCCACCGTAACATTCCTCGTCGTAAACCCAAAGCAATGACCACCTTCCCAGTCATTACTCGCATCGAAAGTGTTGCGCCAACACACGGTATTGCAAAGAGGGTCTTTGCCGGCCTGGATATCGGCGCGGTTGTCCTGGTTATGCTGCACGCATCTGTCGATGCATTCGTCGAGGCTCTTCACTATGCCTTGCACGTGAGCAGTGACACCGCGGATGTTGAGGTAGCTCCCGTTGCAGAGTTTGCGGAAGCTGTAGGAGGCGTTGTCATGGGTCACGATGCGGAGGGTGTTGTTGGAGGATGGGCAGTCGCGGAGGAGTGTGGGTTGGGGGCTGTATATCGGGCCGAGGATGGTGGTCGTACTGACGGTCTGAGTTGTTGATGTGGGTGGTGGTGATGGTGTTGTTGAAGTCGATTGTATGCTGGTCACGGGTATCTTAGTACTGCTGGTAGAGCTGGTCGAGCTGGATTTGATTGTCGCAAGCGATCCGCCCACTCCACCGCCCGCGGCACTGCCAACAATGATAATGGCGGCAACCACGCCGATCCAGAACGTTTTCTTCCGCAGGCCACATATCGTTCGTGCGGTCGGCTCTTCATACACAGATGTGATGTTTTGATATGGGATCTTGTCTGTGTCTGTAAAAGCTCCAGCGTATCGCGGGTATTTGTGCGTATCCTGGTCAGTACTACCAGCGACTTCCGGATCCGGAGTAGAAGCGACCTCCAAACCAAAATATGGAAGCGACGCCATTTTGAACAGGTCGCGAAGAGGATATTCATGTAAATATCGAAAACGAGGTTGAAGGAGGCGATTCTGCTGTCTCGCTGGGGCGACGCTCTCGGGTCCTTATACTCTGACACCTCGGTGGGTATCCTGCAGCCACAGTAAGCATTGAGGGGCCAAATGTCTTTTTACAGCTACAAATTATAAGTGATAAGGGGTGAATTGTGGAACTGCAATTCTGTCGTTTCGAGATCTACCTTGCTTACATTAATGTTACTTCACCGACGAAGGACTAGAGGAGGCCCTTTATCAACGCACACCTCGCCGCCCATATCAACAGCATAACATTCGCCCAATCGAAACTACCGTCAAACCACCTAGTCGAACTATCCTTCCTCCCTGCCGCCCTGGAAATCTGGAAGAAAGCAACCGACTGTAACGACTTCACCAACGTCACACTCCCAGAAACATGGGCGGACATCTTCGTTATTGGGATGGCCGGGAAGTACGTGTGTAATATTGATTGACCAACGGGTCTTTTGAGGTATACATAGTCTCGTGCCCTGCATGTTTTGTTAGATACGCTACAATGTATTCCTCCGGGTACATTCTGATCTGGAGCCTTCACTGCTTGGTTTCACGCTCACTTCGACCGATTTGGTAGCTCACCGCGCGATTACAAACTCTCTTTCACTTCTCATCAACCCGTGCGTAGCGAGCCCACGCTGGTTCGCGACGCAAATTTGCTTTCGCGATCGCAAACGCTCTTATTCCTCAACCCCATTAACAACACACCGGCGTCAGTCAAAAACATCATGGTCCGTAAGAACGAGACTGAGCCCCCTCGCAAGAGGATGTGCTACTCGACAGCCGATGGTCCCAGGTAAGACCAATGAATACTTCTAACATTTCCACTAAGTACAGTAGTGTCGATTCCAAGCCCATTATTGTTCGCGTTGGCAAGACCAAACAAGAGTACCACGTCCACGAGAAGCTGCTCCGCGCAAGCTCTGAGTTCTTCAACAACGCACTCAAGAAAGAGTGGAAAGAAGGACAAGAAGCTGCTGTTGACCTACTCGATACGGAACCAAAGCACTTTGAGGCCTGGACCAAGTTTCTCTACACCGGTCGGGTCTTTTTTCAAGAACAAGAAGCCGAAGGCATACCCAAAGATTTGGAGACAGTGGCTTCGGAGATACTGACATGGTCGGACCTTTACAGTCTCGGTGACTTCATAAGAGACACGGATTTCAGAGATGCTTTGATCGACGCCTTGATCGACTGGATGTGCGTTATGGACAAGATTCCTTTGAGTCTTTCGTCTTTCGTGTATCCCCATACAACAAATGCATCCGCCCACCGAAGATTTGCAGTTGACGTACATGTCCATGTTTGGGGACGCAAACAAAATCCAATCAAGGTTGAACATCCAGCGGAATTTTTACAAGACGTTTTGGACGCTATCATGCCAGATCTTCACAAGGGCATCGCCAGCAGGAATCCGCGAGAATGGTTTGAGCGCACTGGAATCTGCCAATATCACGACCACGGACAGAAGATTTGCTACAAGGCCAAGCCGTCTTTCCGCTTCTGAGCGCCTATAAATCTCGCGGGTTGGACCAGCAGTAAGTAAACCCTATAGCGAGGCTCGCTTTCCCACCTCAGCATGCTGTGGCCTGAAGGCACTCAGCATGATTTACGTTGACTTTTGTCGGCGTAAAGTGCGTTAAATACCTTTGGGCTACAGTATGCCTTTCTAATTGCTGAATGTCGCCATTCATAATCGACGTGCTAACTAGCTTCAATAGTGGCTGCGCAACTGTGCTTCTCACGACTTAGTACTTGACTCCTGGGCGACCGGTAGAAGAAGGAACGTTTTGGTAGTAGGATGACAACATCGGAAGTTGGAGCATCGGTGCCTTCTGCAGCATACATCAGGTTCAAGACTTGTCATGCACTGGTCTTTGCACCCATGTAGTTGTCAACCCGTATTATCAGTACAGTTCAATACGAGTATACTAGATCTTCGTCTCTCTCTTATGCTGACTGCTATGCATCCATACCACTGTGATCCACGCTCACTCTATGCTTCGCATGACCTTGTGATAGCACGCTCTTTTACCTGTTCTTACCTTTGGGCTCCTTCACTTGTTAGTCTCAAGCTAGGACATCACTACATAAGACTCTCGCTGGCTTTGCACTTTTGACTTATCCCGCCAACCTTCTCCACACTCGCTCAAGTCCTTCATCACTACTTATAATGGCATACAACTCCCTCCTCCGAAAGCGAGCCACTGACGAAGCAGCCAACTTTGTCGAACCAAAAAGACTCAGGCGTTCTATTGTCGAGAGACCCAGGTAAGTACGATCAAGCTGCAGACCAGCGCACTCATCTGACCACAAGCAGCCTCAAGTCTGAACCCATCACGGTTCTCGTCGGCAAGAAATTGAAAGCGTTCAATGTCGACAGAAGTATCCTTCGAACCAGTTGTACTTATTTCGACGACCAAGCCTACACGAAGAAGGGTAAAAACGCCAAACCCAAGCAAGTGAAGCTACCTGATATCACCGTCCGAGCCTTCGAAATATACCAGGCGTGGCTCCAAACCGGCGGTTTCTACATCATGGAGGAAGAAGAAGCCCCTACTCCTCCTTCGACAAACCCTCCCCTGGCAAATGATCGCGCACTCCGTTCTGACAAGGAAGACGATGCCACTGAATCTCGGCTGAAGAAAGAACGTGAGGCTCGTGCCGACGAAGAGGCTGCCAAGTGGCGTGAGTGCTACTTGCTCGGCCATGCGATCGAGGATAATGGTTTCCAAGATGCCTGCATCGACTTGGCCCAGGAAAAGATGGTTTCTGAATCCGGCAAGATGATGGACCTGGTGAAATGCATCTATGAAGCAACAGGCGGATGTTCCGAACACCGAAAGTTTGTCCTTGATACCGCCGCCCACCTTTGGAAGGGGGAAAATTTCATAATTATAGGGTGCAGAAGTTACCCTCGCGACTTCATGGATGATCTGCTAGAATACATCGGTCCAAAGATGCGAAAGGGGGAATCACTAAAGCGGCAATTCGCGGCTGCGTTTTTCCGGGACGCAGGCTGCAAGTATCATGACCACAACCGTCGCGACGAATGTTACAAGGAAACACACCCCGCCTACAAATCAGGTCAATAAGGTAAGCAAGTCGCTTCTTTGGGTTGAGAAAAGGATGCTAGCTGACATTCAGTGTTCTGGGCTCAACAGACTGAGATGTACACCAACCTGTCATTCAGCGATTAATCTTTCCCTTTGAACGTTCAGCTACCGGTGTGGTCTTGCTTGAAGAAGGAAAAGGGGTTCTACATTACACATTCAGACATCAAAAGTTTAGGGAAGCGGTTGGTCATCTTTGCTTTACACTCAGCACTGGAGTGCTATGCGAGTCCATTCAGTTTGTGTGCGTTCTTGCTACGGATCGATGGGTAGTGATCATCTCTGCCCTATTGCGTCAGCATTCCACATGAAAGGCTGCGCCACTTGAACATGATGGGATTGTAAAGATTTATCATTGAACAACACCATGGCAGCCTCTAAGTACTGCGATACGTGAAATTCTTGGTAACCAGTGACACTGAATCACCCATGTCCAAAACTCCGACGCTATGCATATCCCTTTATCGAAACTATTGAGCTCTTTCCCCTCATACCACATAAAACTCCACTCAAGACGTCGACTTCGTCAGTAGAAAGCCAACATTACACTCCTGCTCCTTTAGCACATCAAGAAACACATCATCATCAATCGCGACCGCCATATCATCCACATCCCCATCCTCTTCATTGCCCTCTCTGTCGCTCTTCTTCATTCCCTTGAGGATCTCAGTATCAATATGCCGGTACTCCATCAACATCCTCAATTTGGGCTGTTTGGCCGCGCGTCTAGCCTTGATCTTGGCTTCCTGCTCTTCGATATTGACCTCGCTTGCTTTCGTGAGAGTGGGATAGGGGTCTTCGTCCGAATCTTCGATGTCGTCTTCGAGGGCTTCTGCTTCTTCTTCCTCAGCTTCGAGCTTGACTTCTGGTGAGCCCTTGCAATCACAGGTGCAGCCGAGAATGTCATGGGTCTGGCAACCTTCGCGCTCGTCGAGTCGGAAGAGGTCGCGGAGTTCTTCTTGTGAGAAGGAGGATGCGGAGGCTTTGTTGTCCACGACGGCGTTTGCAAGACCCATTTTCATGACTTGACGCTGGTAGATCTTTTCGTCTAGGCCACCTTGGATGAGAAATCTGTATACTTTGCATGGCAGTTTCTGGCCGTCGCGGTGGATACGTGCCATGGCTTGCAGATCGGTAGCGGGGTTCCAGTCGATGTCAAAGAGTACAATGCGCGATGCACCGATAAGGTTGAGACCGACTCCGCCGGACTTTGCGGAAAGTAGGAAGGCGAAAGACGTGGTCTTCGGGGTCTTGTTGAACTTCTCCACAAGTGCTTGGCGTTTGGTAGCTGGTGTGCTGCCATCGAGACGGAGGTAGGTGTACGACAAGGACACCAAGAGTCGCTCGATCATGTCCAGTGTGGTAGTATAGTTCGAAACAATGACAATCTTCTCCTCAGTGGTGGTGTAGATCCGATGAACAAGGCTGTCGAGCAGTCGCAGCTTCGCACTCGAAGCACTTGAGCTGAGAATCTTGGGCGGTATCAGTGGGAGAAGCGATTGCAGCATCTCCGATGGTGTGTCGTCATTATCTTTCGATGATTTGAGCAACGAAGGGCTGTTGCAGACCTTCTTCAGCACATTGATGAGCTGTAGCGCAATATCTGTACTTCCCAACGCTGTTCTGAATGTCGGTGAGCCCAGTATCGCGCGATAAGCCTCTGCTTGTCCTTTGGTTGGCCTGCAGAAGACAATATGCTCAGTCTTCGGTGGGAGGTACTTTGCAAGCACTTCTGCAGTACGGCGAATCATGAATTGACTGGTGAGGGATACGAGCTCCTTCCATCGTGCCTCGCCCTTTTCGAGCTCTGCTTCACTTGCATCTGGCTGACGGCTGCGCACGATGGGCACTTCGAAGGAACGCTTGAAGGCTGATCGTTGCCCCAGTAGGCCAGGATTGACGAAGTCAATGGCAGTGAAGAACTCGCCCAGATCGTTCTGCAGTGGCGTGCCCGATAAGATGATCCGCCGCTCGGTGTTGAGAGACTGGATTGCCTGCATGGCCTTGTTGTTAGCAGTCTTCAGCCTGTGGCCCTCATCTGCAATGACGATATCGACAGTCCCTTGCTTCATTTCCTCTTGCATAACACGCAGCATCTCGTATCCGACGATCATGATGTTGTAGGCTTTGCCCTTTGTGAAGTTGGCAATCTTTTTGTTCTTGGCGTCTAACACGTAGACGCCAATCCTCTCATTGCCCAGCCATTTCCGGAATTCTCGCTTCCAGTTATCGACCAGGCCAGCGGGACATACGATGAGGGCTTTCTTGATGACTGGCGAGGCATTGTGTATCGGGTTCTGCTTCATCAGTGTCCAGAGCAGTGTGATTGTCTGCAGTGTCTTGCCTAGACCCATCTCGTCCGCCATGATCGCGCCTTCGCCCTCGCATCGCATGCCCATCACACACTCGTATAGAAATTGCACCCCCTCACGTTGATGTTCGCGCAGATGCTTGCTGAGGACCGGATCAACGACAACGTCGACTATCTGCTTGTCTTTCGGGCATGACTTCGGCCGCTTCATGACTAGAGCGTTCGGTGCGTTCGGATCGTGGCGTGGTTGTGGGATCGATGGGTTTCGTTGAGGCATGACGGTATTTGACAATAGAGGCGCCTTGAACTGCTGCTTGCGCTGGGCTGATGGCTTGTACTCAGGTAAATCCGCTCCATCGTCGCCACTATCTTTTCTCTTGTTTGCTTTCGACTTGGCCGACGAAAGAGGCGTGTATCCTGGTTCCTCGCGCTTCGACTGATCTACAGGTGCAGCTGCAGCCGTGCCCAGGAACATACGCCCAGCAAGGTAATCCGCCTTGTCAATGGACGCCTCAACTTCCAGCTCCTTTCCGCCGATGGATAGTGCCGAGCCTGGCAGCAGCGGTCGAGTGCATGCTCCTTTCCCCAATTCTTTTCCTGTTTCGCTGTCCGTGAGCGTGGCATAGCCGCCTGTGACGGCAAGTACGCCATCACCATCCCACGTCTTGTTCTTCTTAGTCGTGTATTTCCGCCATAGCACCGTGTAGTAGTTTCCTTCGAGACCTGGGGGCAGGAATTGGGCCGGCGCGGGGGCGTTTAGCGTGTTGAGCGGTTGGCGATTGCCGGCGGAAAGCGCGTTAGACGAGACTCTAGGTTTCTTCTTCAATGGCTCGCCAGTCTCTGAGCGAGGGCGAGCGAGGGTGAGAGGCCGGAAAGGCTTCATGGGTTCGGGTGCTGGGGGGAGGGCATGCTGTGGGGTAGGAAAGTGTATGGTGTTGATGGTGGCGAGCGCGACGCGCCTTCCCAAGTTCGGTAAATTACGGCGCGTTGTCACGTGATTGCCCAACACTTAAGTCCCGCGCTCGTGGGGATGCTGACACCGATGAACTTGTCCCATATATGTGTTGTATTCGCAGGGCGCACGCTTAACGCTTTCCAAGATTCTTTTGTAGCTGGGGAAAGAGCCAACGGCACAGCAAATCGTTCTCAGGAGGTATACGTTCGCAGAGCTACCCCAAAGCTATGTGTAGTTCTGATACTAAGATTAACGAACAGCTCATCTCATCAACCATTCCATAGTTTCCATCTGTATTCCAGTGTGAATGTTGAAAGTATAATGCATAAAGCCAGGAAACGACCTAAAGTCAACGTTGTGCCTGTACCGGTTGGCAGACAGGGCAGTCTCGCTCGCAGCTCCCAACGGTGTATCGAAGTCTTCAGCTCCATGATACCAGGTTATCGGATTTGCGCCAATGTCCTCCAGGTTGAATCTACATTGTGGTTCGTGCTGTTAGTGATTGTTTTTCTTGTATGCAGCTCAGAGAATTGGAACTAACCCCCACGGTCGCGGAGCAAGCGACTTGTCGTTATTGTAGCCCGAAAAATCCTGCCTTTGCATCTCTTCATAGTTTTTGTTCACAAGGTGAGTGTACTCGACATGGCTCTTGATATTCCTTTGGCGAAATCTTTGATAGTAGCCTCCTGGGTCACGCAGGGCGGGCATCCAATCCTTGAATTGTTCGGCGACGCCACTCAATCCTGATATTGCTTTCTTGGCTGCGAAATTTGGGTGACTAACGCCGCACATGATAGATGTCTTTTTGAGTCGGTGTTTAGGAAAATGGTAGGCCGCCGCTAGTGCATACGGCCCCCCTACACCCACAGAAAGTATCTTGAACACTTGAACGCCGCGATAATAAAGCGGATGCTCGACGTCCCGTATAAAACCCAACATTCCTCGATCATGCAGTGAAGAATAGCCATATCCTGGACGGTCTATGGCAATGACGCGGATGCCATGATTTGCAGCAAACAGATGTACGTGCTTCCAGTCAAGTCGACTACCAGGAGTACCGTGAAACAGAACCCAGCATTGCCCCACCTCTGCCAGACGGCCGAGTTGTGCGTAACTCAACATGGCTCCTGAGGGCAAGGTGATTACCTGGCTATCGTAGGGCCAGATTACAGCGGGTAGAAGCGTATTGTCAAATCCACGCTGAGTTGGATTACGCTGAGTTGAAGTTCGCATCGAGCTCAGCTTAGGGTACAAAGGTTTTTTGCTCGAAGCTGATGCGTATCGAAGCCGCGCCTGGCCTATCCGATGTATGTTGCATGATGGACGGTACCAAGATCGTGTCGCCATCATCCGTCGAGCGCCAGCAACGGCGTTTCCAAACTTCGTCTCTATGGTGGTAGTCAGTCAGGTGACCGGTCCCGCGCACTACTCAATTAAAGAGTGTTTGACGAAAACCAAGAGCTGGCATATCGGGAGGCTTGCAATGAAAGTTCCGAGGTATATGTCGAGATAGACGGAATCCGGGTTGTTGTTGGGCGCGCCTGCATACAGAAGGAGCTGTGCCACATCTTGTCTAGTCCAGATACGGCAATCCCTTACATCTCAACACATTAATCCCCGGCAGTGCATTCTCAGTCTCCTACTACAACATCATATCGAATAGTTTCACATGTCGTCTCGAAACCACGGAGTTGAGCTCTGCCTTAAGTTCAACTTCTGTCCACCAGCCACTCTCTCAATCTCCAACCCCTCGGCATCACCTTTGAAGCTGATCGCCACTATCCACCAAACCTCCTCGGTCTTCCCAGATAGACCCGTTACTATCTTGACCAAGTACTCATGTCTCGACACTACGCCTCGTGAGGATGCGTTTCGCAAGGGCGCTATGCACTCACCGGAACTCGCATTTCCTTCCACCCTCCAAGTAGATGGCTCTGCAAAAGTGCTTAACCTCCGGCCCACAAAGCGCATTACGTTCCACCGGATATCAGGCGACCCAGATCTTGCCAAACGCCCCGAGGATCCCGATACCCCTGGATTCACTTTCATCACAATTCCTCCGGTGGGAAAAGGTTCCGTACAAGTTGCGTGGGAGCTCTCTGCTGAACGGCTTATGTCGAGTCTCGGCGACGACTCAACCTCGCTCCAAGAAAAGCTTGAACATTTTCTACGACTCGGCGACACCTACCATGTCTGGCCCGGCAATCTTTCAATTCGATGGTGGTCATTTGGCTCCTTGGAAGACCCGGAAGGCTTGAAAGGCAAGAAAATCTCGCGCTTCAGCTTTTCTGGCGATCTGGGGTTGGATAGGGAAAAGGGAGCAGATGAAAGCGAAGAGGTTATTAGTAAGATGCGAGATCTTATTGATTTGCACAACGTGAACAGCTTGTCTTCGAGAAGCGCCGTGGAAGGAGAAGAGAAGCCGGGTATTAAGAAGATGAGGGAGGAAGGGTGGGTTTTCGGAGAACCGCCAGGGCTGTTGAAGATGATCGCGCAAGACGAAGACAAAGTAGCGACTTTCAAGATTGTGGAATAAGGCGGTTGGATCGTTAGGCAAGTCTGTCAACAGTACATTAAGACAATATACCTAAGCCATGCATATTTCGTTCTCAATCACGCGCTGCTTGAGATTGATATCCATATTTCCATCTTCCTGTTTGTGATGAGGAATCCACAAAGTCAAGGGTTCGGGTCAAGGCGGGAAAAGCGAGTATTTGGATTGACTATATGTAATCATTACATATTGCGTAGAATCTGCAACGCACGACGCATGTGGTTCGCTTGTAAAGTGAAGTGGTTGTCGTTTGGATGTATGAAGAGCTCAGTGTTTTGTAGTCGATCGCGCATGTATCGCAAGCCATCCGGAGGGTTTTGTACGTCCATGCCTCCAGCAATTATAACGATTCGGTTAGCATCTATGTCCCTAAGCTCGTATCCCCAATAGCGATGCTGCGCGCAATGATCATGGACATAGGCTGCAGGAGTACCGTGTCTTGCGTGCCCCTCGATGATTTTGTGCCCTTGTTTGGTCTTGCGTAACTCTTCGGTGGGCAGATTTATGGCCGCCAGGTTTTCAAGAATTTCCTACTTACAAAGGAGACTCTGAGCTCCATAAGAAACGGGAAGATAGTGAGTAATCTCCATAGATACTTACTCATCGGCACGCCAGATCTGTTCATCGGCACGCCAATTTTCGGTGCATCAATTGGAGCTATGGGGGCCATGAGCAGGGTGCCCTGAACTTGCACTTTGGTGCAAATGTGAGTGATAGCAAGAGCATATGGGCCGCCACCCCTAGCACCAATGACTTTATATTGTTCATATCCAACATGATCCATCAACCTTTGAACATCATGGGCGTGTCTTGTTACCACGTAATTCTTGTCGATTGTAGATAAGCCATAACCTGGCCTTTCTGGACAAACGAGGGTGACGCCATTTTTCAACGCCCAATCGTGCCACATGCGATATTCCAGACGCGAACCAGGAGTACCATGGAATGCGACAATGACGGTTGCTTTCGGATGTCTGCTGCCATATATCGCATACCCAAGTTGACGTCCGTCAGGGAGCGTGAAAGTCTGTGAGTCGCCAGGAGAGATGCAATAGGATGGAGAAATTTGAAGATTACCACGTCGGCATGGTCTTGAAGGAGCTGCCTGTCTTTGCTGAGATAGTGGCGGTTGTGGCAGTGGTGACGGTGGTGACGGTTGTGGAAGGTTCGATAATTGAGAGTCGATTGGACGGGAGCGAAGGGAGGCAGTAGAGACCACTTTATGGTTACTCAGACCAACACGGGGGCCTATGGTGGTACCAGCCGGTCGTTTTGAAATGGAATCGTGAACTTTCTGGTTGGCCTGCGACGACTTTGGTAAGGCTGACAACAAGGATTTGGCTTTCGGGCTTTTGCCGACGGTAGTAGGTTTTTGGGAAAGTGGAACTTGGCCCCTTGAGTTCGATGTAGATGATACCAAGCGGGTGCGACTGATGTTTATTTCGGTATTGAACCGCAAGTTGCGATTGCGGGGCATTCTGGATAGGATGAGATACACCGGCATGGTTCTACTTCAAATCCGGCACTAACGATACGACGGAGTGGAGAGATTGTTAGATTGAGATAGCAAGTATTGCTGTTTGGGGTAATAGAAAGTAGGGAGAGGCGCGAGGAAGATTTCCAAGGATGAGGTGAGAGCGAGTGTGGATACGTCGGATTGGAGGGGCGCCCGTGCCGCAATCCGCATTTATTACCCGATGGACGCCACCCGCGGAACTAAGGAGTCTGAGGTGCATTGTTAGGACAGAATTAGCAATGCGAGTAACACCAAGTGGTCTGGTTTGGTCATTGGAGTGTTTTCGTCACGCCCAAAGGGCCTGCTCAAACCTATGACATTTAGGTGCAGATATGGCTGAATAGGGAAAGAGCTACGAATCATCGCATTCAATCTTGAGCAGCGCTTGAGAACTCTCCTTCGTAATACTAAAAGATCATTAGCGTTGGATCCCACACTTCAAACACGTGTTCGGCGCCGGACTTTCAAGAAGGCCACACTTACCTCCGTCACATTCTTCGCCAATTTGGTATCCCTCAACTTGGACTTTGCATTCGGTATCGTCCAGTTGTTGACTCCCCACCACCATCTCCGTATCCGCGCACCGACGCCGTGTCCACTAAACTTGGTCGATCGGTTCCAATGCCGCCAGCCGTTGAGTAGGAGAGTCCATAACACGCCTTGCGCGAAGCACATGATGACCTATGCCGCTGATTAGCGAAACTTCCCATATGCTCCATTCTTATCTCCTTGTACCTGGTCTCGTAATGTAATCCATGCCACGCCCTGCCATCCCTCTGCTTGCTCGATGCTCTTTAGGTAACTTTGTTCGAATCGAAGGTCTGGTAGCGGGGGCATCGTCTTCTGGCGCAGTACCGGATCTAATACGCTGACTGGTATTTCATCTTCGCCGACTTCCGAGCTATCGGGATCTGGGTGTTCATTGAGGGTGACGGGCTGCTTCTGGGATGCGGCGGTCGATGGGTTCAGGTCATGGCGTACGGATGGGTGTTGGTTGATGGATGCGCCCTGTAGCACTGAGCCAACTTCGGTGGGTATATCTGATTCCATTGTGTCTGAATATACGCCGCGACGTGAGGCTCGAGCAGAGTGCTGAATGTGGATGCGCGGAAGGGAAGGTGGAGTCTTGGCGGTTGACGTCGGGGCGCGGTGCCTGCCTTTAGCGCGGTTGGACCCTAGCGGCGGCGACCAGCAGCCCCACGACATCGAGACACGACAATATCCTCCACATCCAATTCCTACCCCAGATAAATCGCCAGAATGGGTAACCAACAGTCCGGGCTGCTCGACAACATAGCCTCCGGGTCCAACTGTACGTAAGCGGCGAAAGAGGAGACATACGCGAAGGGGCGCCTGCGGGGCTGAGAATAGCTTGCTAACAGCATGTAGTTGACCGCGAGGAGGTTGACCGCCTAAGGAAACGGTTTATGAAGCTGGACAAGGTGCGCGATCAGCACCATACGCAATAGACGAATGCTTGGCTAACTCAGTCCAGGACAACTCTGGTACCATCGAGCGCGACGAATTCCTAGCCCTCCCCCAAATCTCCTCGAACCCTCTCGCAACACGCATGATCGCTATCTTCGATGAAGATGGTGGAGGCGACGTCGACTTCCAAGAATTCGTCTCCGGTCTCTCAGCTTTCAGTAGCAAGGGCAACAAGGAGGAGAAGCTGCGATTCGCTTTCCGCGTATACGACATCGACCGCGACGGCTACATCAGCAATGGCGAGCTCTTCATAGTACTGAAGATGATGGTTGGAAGCAACCTGAAGGACCAACAGCTGCAACAGGTGCGTAAAACACATTGGAAGTCATATGGCAGACGTCTAACGAGCGTGTAGATTGTTGACAAGACCATCATGGAGGCCGATCTAGACCGCGACGGCAAGATCAGCTTTGAGGAGTTCACAAAGATGGTCGAGAACACGGACGTTTCTATGAGCATGACCCTGGACCAGTTCTAAGCGCTTTTTCTATTACGAATGCGACGGCATCTCCAGGCACGAGGGTTTCCTTGGCGAGGCGTTCAAGGTGTTGCGGGCACACTCGGGAACGGGCTCGACAGTATTCGATATTCCTCAATTCAGACCCGACATCTTTGGTCAACACTGTTTCACAAATGTGGATGCTGACGCGGATCATGACACCCTACCACTGATCGCATTCAAAGATACTGATTTCGCATTAACAACAGCTATTCATATCCCTGTATTCGGGTCGCCTCTAGCCGCCAGCTCTACAAGAACCTCTTCCCGATATATCCACCACTACCGAAACCCAGACTAAACCCCGGCATCCCGATCGCCGCATAAACTACAATAACAAAGTGAATACCAGCCGCGATACACAGCCCCACACCTTCCCAACTCCCAGCTTCGATGCTGACCTCCCCCTCACCGCCACCAACCGCATGATGTCCCAGCAGAATCCCTATCTCATGCAATGCCTTCGCACTAGCCATCGCACACAGCGCACCAGCAACGCCCAGCGCCGCACTGACCCCTAGCAGGAACTTCGAAGCCTTCTCGTTCCGGCCACCTCGTTCGCGGAAGATGAAGTAATAGATTAGGGAGATGAGGAAGAGGGATGAGGCGATCGCAGGAAGAGGGTATAAAGAGGATTTCTGGAGTGCCAGGGCGGAAGCGAGAACGGGGTGAGTCATTGGTATACTGGAAAGACCTGGTGGTGTATCTCCTGGGAAGCATTCCAAAGGCGCTGGTGTGGGGTTATCGCTTGGCGCCGTGGTGTTTGGTGGAAAGGATGCACAGAGGCCTGTTATACTGTCAGTAACCTCAAATCCCAATACAGCACTAATACCAACACGCGGAATGTCAGTTAAGAGATGTGCGTACCAAAATACCCTATCCGCACTGCAACAGGTGGCTGTCCAGCAGTCCCATTCTGCGATATCATAACCCAATACAGACTCTCGATGCCAGCACCTGTGCTTATGCAGCCGAGGAGGACGAAGAGGTAGATGATCAGGGAGATGAGGGTGAAGATGCAGACGAAGAAGGTTTTGTTCAGGATCCTGTCCTTGAGGAAGCTTGCTACTAGGAAGGGGAGCATGGTGACTGTGGTGGTGATACGTGCGTGCTGGGGTGAGGTATGAAGAGTAATGGGGGCTAGAGGGAGGTGATGATGTTCTGTGGTATTTATTGCTGGAGAGGAGATGGTGTTTCGGTGATGGGGTGGCTTCAAGAGATGGGTGTGAACCTTTTGGGTGTGTGATGAAGGGTGTGATGAAGGGTTGGAGATCGTGACATGTTGGCCGTACGTTGCTCGAGTGAATGGTTCGTCTACATCACTAGGAGTTTTCTTGTGTCTATGATAGGGCACAGATGCACTCATCTTAAAAGATAAAGATACTCTACCGAGTGCATGATGTCTGTCGATGTCCTTGACACCAAAGCACCATTTCTTCTCCGCATACGATGCGTATTATCTGGAGTACTTCGCCAGAGAATATGAGAGACTGCATTGCGGCAAAAGAAACCGTCTGGTATGAGATGAATCTATGCGATAGGCAATGATATGGATGCCACGAGCGGGCTCCGTGGACAGCGCGATTGAGCGTATATCAGGACAAATCGTCGCGGTCCAGGACGAAAAACATGGTACCGGACGAACAACGTGTGTCAGCGAAAACAGGGCATATGTAGGTACTCAGCTGAATAATTGAAGGGCGTTAACCTTGAAGTTTCCAGTTTACGGTGCAATCATCGGCGTACGGCCGCTCAAACGGGCTTAGCTCGGTCCCTGTATAGTTAGCGCAGATGCGCCACCCATCTCCCAAGCCTCTCTCCGCCCTGATTTCCCCACTTTACGCACTTTACAAATGTCCGTGAGTCCGGCATGGCGCCGCAACTCACATGTTGATGCTTACACTGATGTCTTTGTGGTAGTCACGTCATGCGCCCTGCCAAGGTCTTCCTATTGGAATCGCGGCCTCCCACTGGACGGGAGATTTACGAGCGGATATTTGCAGCCGCGTAGCTTCTATCGATGTCTACAAGCAGCTTTCTGTCGCTATGCCAAGGTACACAGTCACGGATAGGCAATGCCATTTCGTGTAGACATGAATCCTTCGACCGGGTTTCGTCCACATACTGACCATATAAAGCCTATTGAGATACCTTCAAATGTCATTATCAACTCTACCAACTCTCAGCAACTTCTTCAGTTGCATCATCGCCTAGTCACTTCCACTTTTCTTCTTCACATCAACGTCCGTCAACCAGAACTCAGCCATGGTCACCGTAGCAGTGGCCGGAGGCACAGGCGGCATCGGCCGTACAATCGTCGAAGAACTCGTTCGACGAGGCAAACATCAAGTTTTGATCCTAAGCCGAAGCGTATGAACGCAAAACCCATCTGACTTTGCACATCACTAAATGACATCCAGGCAAGCAAACTACTAGGCCTCGAATCCGTGCCAGTCCTCGAAACAAACTACGATGACGTCGCATCAATGAAAGACCTACTCCAGAAGAACAACATCGAAATCGTCATATCCGCACTCCGCCTCTTCGACAAACCAGGCGCAGACTCGCAGATGAACCTCATCCGCGCCTCAATCGACGCCGGCAACGTAAAGCGCTTCATGCCTAGCGAGTACGGAGTCAACTACTCACAACCCGGCATTCTCGACGTGTATCCTTCCGCGAAATGGTGGCTTGACGCCGCCGATCTACTGCGTAGCTCCCATATCGACTTCACACGCGTTTTCTTGGGCTGGTATTCGGATTACTTTGCCATGCCGCATGTCAAATCCAACATGAAGCCTTTCAACTATGCTTTGGACTTCAAGAACAAGAAGGCGGTGCTGCCAGGTGATGGCAATTCGGCGGTCTCGTTTATTCATTCGACGGACTTGGCGAAGTATATTGTTGCGACGTTGGATGATGAGAAGAAATGGCCGGAGCTTAGTCCTTTTGCTTCTGATGCGATGACGTGGAAGAAGGCTGTTGAGTTGGCGGAGAAGGTTACGGGTAAGTCATCCTTGTCACTCCTATCATGGCGATTGGGATAAAGCTAACAGCTTCATGACAGGCACGAAATGGGACATCACCTACGATACCATCGACAAGTTGGAGAAAGGTCAAGCGACGGTGCTCGAGCAACCAGAAGGCACATACGAGTTTCCTCCGGAATTCATTCAACCCTTAGTCGTCGAGTTCAGCATGTTGGCCGTACGTGTGAACATGGATGCCTCGAAAGATGGATTGAGAAACCATGGATTTCCCCAGATTCATCCGATCGGTGTCGAGGAGTTGATGCAGAAGGCCTGGGGAAGCAAATGATGAGATCAGTATGGTATTGTGCGGGCTGGAGTTGAGCTCGCAGGTAGTCTTCGCCTTTTAGAAAATCGGCCGTTCATTGATAGCAATATAAAGATCAACAACGAGTCCGACGAGGCTTACAACAACTTGTATACGCATACGTCTTGAAGATAACGCTGACGGTAACCAATGGGAGAGATTTGATTACTGCTGATTCGGGCTGTTGGCCAGGCTTGGCGCTTCCCGTTTCCCGTTTCCCCGTGACCCACTTCGTACAGCCGCCCCCGTCCGCCAGACCTCATTATTTGATTCGTTTCAACCTCCCGGGCAGACGTATACATTAAGACCCACTTCGCATAGGGATGGCCGCGTTATACAATACGACGAATAGCACTACATGTAGTACGAAGGGGTTAGAGTTTTCGTACAACGAGAAGCTATTCTAGGCGAGGCTTGGATTGTTGGGTGCCGCGTCATGTATCGTGACGAAGCTTTGGTAAGGTTGGTGAAGTGGTGATGGCTGCAGTGCTCGACTGGATTCGATGCGACAGCAAGGGGAAACGTGGTTAGGTAGGGGTAAGATATCCCATGTACGAAATGCGTGTGAGACATACACTGAAATTGTACATCATCGCTTTAGGTCTACATGTAGGAATAGGAAGTTAGTGGTATATCTCAGGCAGTTCTTGTGAGATGCGTATTGTTGTATAAAGGCAGTGAGTATCGATGTGAAGTGTATAGCTCCATCATCATCATCATTTCTCCGGTGTTGCTAGCTGGCTGTATCAAATCCTTGTACCTTTCAATCGTTCAACAGATCATACCAACTTCTGTCTTCACTAAATTTAGCAATCGAACATGGTCAAACTCGCCTCCGTCCTCACCAGTGCCGCTACAGTCACCTCTCTCTTTAGCACTGTCTTAGCTCACCCCGGCGAGACACACGACCATGCCAAGATCAAACGCGAGGTAGAAGTTCGTGGCTTGCGCGCTGCTGCAGCGAAACGTTCTTTGGCTGGATGTCAAAATACGCTCAAGCACCGAAGCTTGATGCGGCGTTCTGAAGAACGTCGCGCAAACACGCTGGATGAGCTTCGTCGTAAGCGTGGAATCACTGCAAGTATGCTCTCCCCCAACCATCGAACCCTGTTTCCAACAACGATGGCTAAATCAGCATACAGAGCCCAAGAAGTACCGTCGCGATTTGAAGCAACTCCAGGAATTCGAAAACGTCAACCATAACATGACCGGCACGATAGATTACACGCCCAACACTCTCACCAGCGCCATCTTCGCCGCAAACACCTCATGCATCCTTACCCCCGAACTCACCTTCGGGCCCTACTACGTCACCGGCGAACTGATCCGGAAGAACGTAGTCGAAGACCAAAAGGGCATCGACCTCTACCTCGAAGTGCAATACGTCGATATCACCACCTGCGAGCCCGTCCCCCACCTCTTCGTCGACATATGGAACACCAACGCCACGGGCTACTACAGTGGCGTTGAAAACGGGCAAGGCGGCCTCAACACCACCTTTCTACGCGGCGTCCAAGAAACGGATGCTGATGGCGTCGTGGCTTTCGAAACGTTGTCTCCGGGCCACTATACCGATCGCGCAACACACACGCACCTTCTCGTCAAGTCTAATGTGACCGTCCGCTCAAACGGCACCACGGGCTCCGATGGCACTATCGCACATGCTGGTCAGCTTTTCTACCCTGAAGATCTCAAGACTGAGGTTGAGGCTACCGAGCCTTATATCTTTAGTACGCAGCCGTATATCACCAACGACGACGATTTCTTGTCGGTTGTGCAGGCTGATGACGACTTTGACCCGTTTCCTCAGTACGTGTATCTGGGTGATGGGGTCGAGGATGGGTTGATGGCTTGGATTCAGATCGGTATTAGTACTACGGCTGATCATAGTGACGATCAGATGTTTGGTGTTGCTGCGGATTATCAGGCGGGTGGTGGTGTTGCGAACCAGAATCAGACGGGTGCGGATTTGATTGGTGGGCCGGGAGCTAATGGGACTACGCCTGGTGGGGCTGTGTCGTTGGGTGCTGTTCCTTCTGGTGCTACCCCAGGGGCTGTTTGAGACTTCATTGTGATGACTACTTGTATATCGGTTCTTGTACCTTCCTTCTAGAAGCCCAGTTCTAAGTACATAGATGCATTCACACTATCCACGCATCTGTGTCGTTCAGAACACGCTTTGGGCCTGCCCATTTACATACTCGCTTTCCCCCTACTCTCGAAAGGCAGTATGAGCACCAAAACACCCGCAGCGATGAACAACGCCCCACTAACATAGACCGGCGCACTGGTCTCCAAATCCGCAAACATAGCCACAATAGGCGCCATAATACCAAACACCCTGTTCGCACTCGCCGTTATAGCATTTCCCGTACCGCGATCTTTGGTTGGAAAGATCTCAGGCGTATACGCATACAGCACCGCATACATAATGTTGCTCATGAAGTTGTAGGCGCAGTTCCATCCTAAAAGGGCGTTGGAAGTAAGCGCCGTCGTGGAACACAGTAGAAAGACGCCAGTGAGGACTGTAGAGAGGGCTAGTGTGCCTTTGCGTCCAATATGCGGTGTTTCGACGAGTACTGCGCCGAGGATGCATCCTGGTACGCCAAGCACGGCGATGATGAGACTGTTGCGGTAGGTGATATAGGTCGAGCCGTCACCGAAGTCGGCACCGCGGGTGGCTTGGATGTAGGGCAGGAAGGCGTTGTAGAGGGGGTAGCCGAGGCCGATGAATGCCCAGACTAAAGTGATGGTGCTGGTTGAGAAAGCGAGTTTCCTGGTCGCGAAGAGAGCTTTGACGTGCGAGCTATCCAGCTTCTGGAGTTTACGCTTAACGGCTGCGGTGGCAGTGCTGGTCTGCTGGACTGTACCGGGTAGCGCGTAGTTGTTGCATGATTCTAGTTCTTCAAGTGTGAGGGTGCATTCTTTTCTGTTTCGGCGCGCGACTTCGTGGACGATGCGGACGGCGTCTGCGTCTCGGCCTTTGCCCATCAGGAATTTGGGGGACTCGAAGATTGTGAAGAAGACGAAGCGGCCGATGAACATTAGTAGCGCAACACCGCCCATGACCTAGGAAAGGTGTTAGCGGATACTTGTAAGCACGGGAGGTTCGACACTCACGATCATAAAGTACCGCCATCCCATGTTTTCTCCTCTCGTGCAGTTGATATCCGTCTGCTGACATGTAAGGTTTCCAAGTAACGGCCATGCTACAAGGGTGGCAAAGACTTGCGCGAGCGCCCAGTAGATCGACAGAATGGTGAGCAGATACTGATGGCTCCCAGGCAAGAACTCCAGGAAAATCGCTGAATCCACAGGCAGGTTTCCGCCCACACCAACAGACCAAAGAGCAGCGAACGTGCCAATAGCACCGAAATTGGGGCTACTCGCTGCTATCATTCCGAACACAGCTGTGATACCGATAGTGAGGTTGAATGCCCACCGTCTTCCGAAGATATCGCAGCCAAATCCCCAGAAGACGGCGCCGAAAAGAAGTCCGATGTTTTGTGAGAGGGAGAGCAGCGGTGGGCGTGTGGGGTTGAATTCGTTGGTGATGGGCGTAAAGATTAGGGATGTTACTATCGGCCAGAGATTGTCCATTGCCCAACCAAATCCAATCACGATGAAGAGCTGGGAGAGATCAGTTTGGTGGACCGGAGTGGATGGAGATGAAGGACGAGTATGGGGGAAAGGTTGCTTGTGCGAAGTGTGTTCACGATGGATGTGGGAGTAATGATGAGATGAGTACTTACCTGCCATTGATACCTCCCCATACCTATGTCTTGCATGGCCTTGTTCAGCATCTTCGCTTTGGCTTCGTACACGGGGTCCAACGACCCATCTTCCAAAACGCTCACCGGCGCTTCTCCATCTCTTGCTACGGTTTGCGCTGAAGGTTCCTTGTAACCGTGCGATTCATCCATCTTTACTGGCGAGTCGGCCATGATTTCTTTTCGCCCTTCGAAGCTGGCTGCGAGCGCAAAGAATATAAGAGCGGAGGTTAAGCTAGATCGCAGTAAACACAGACAGCCGGTTTAAGTCAAGGTAACAGGTGGCGAGGGACATTGAGCATTAGCGTCGCTAAAGGACTTAGTGAATGGAGGATCTTTAACGGAATGGTATTTGATTGAGCAGTGGGTTGGGAAACTGCATGGTTAGTGTGACGACTTATAATGTTCCTTGTCGCGCAATCGGGCTTCCCGCTCGCGCAATACCACGAGGAGGAAGGTACCACCACCACGATGCGCGGGGTATCTCCAGGGCGAACGCCATGGTAGTACTGCGTCCACAACTCTGGTCCACACATGCGATAAGGAATTGAAGCCGTTGCGACTGTCCTGTGGTAAGCGATAAGCGATGTTAAGATGGTTACGATCTGCAGTGCATGCGAGGTGGTGTGGGAGATGGCGGGCTAGGTCCTGACGGGAGTTACTCCGCGCTAGTATGACGTGCCGTCACACTTGAGCTGACCATGCGAGATCCACGTCAACCAAGTTAGGAATTTTGAAGGTCGGTAGTCATTATTTGTTTGTACCAAGAATCTGCACGTCTATGTTTGGTGTACATAATCTCGACGTAAACACCAGCAATGCATAATGCAGGCCAGCGCAGTAGCATAACCACGTACCATGGTCTACTTCCACAGCTTGCTCAAACTGGTCGCCTTGTCGTCGTGCTTGTTCAGCACCTTCGCGGTCGCCAGATCGAAGTCCTCCTGTGTGACGTGCACTCTCCTCTCCCTGAGGGCGTACATACCAGCCTCAGTGCACACACCCTTCAGCTCAGCACCAGAACATCCGTTCATCTTCTCTGCGACCTTTGTCAGGTTGATACCACGCGTCAAGTTCATGCTCCTAGAGTGAATGCGCAGAATGTCGGCACGCGCCTCGACGGTTGGCGGTGGGAACTCGATCTTTCGGTCGATACGCCCGGGTCGTAGAAGGGCGGGATCTAGGATGTCCAGTCGGTTGGTCGCCATGATGATCTTGATGTTCTTGGTTGGCTCGAAACCGTCCAGCTGGTTCAGCAGCTCCAACATGGTTCGCTGGACCTCGGAATCACCACCTGAGCTTCCCTCCACTCGACTTGATCCAATGCTGTCAATCTCGTCCATGAAGATAATGCTGGGTGCGTGTTCTCGTGCCATGACGAAGAGTTCACGAACCATGCGACTACCCTCACCAATGTACTTCTGTACCAGCTCGCTACCAGACACTCGGATGAACTTGCAGTCAGCGTGATGTGCGACCGCACGCGCAAGCAGTGTCTTTCCTGTTCCAGGAGGACCGTATAGCAGCACACCCTTGGGCTGAGCAATACCGAGCGATTCGAAGAGTTCGGGATGTTGCAGACCCAGCTCGATGACTTCCTTGATCTCCTTGATCTGCTGATCCAAACCACCAATCATGTCGTATGTGCTGTCGGGCACCTTCTCGACCATCATGAGGGAGACGAGGGGATCGACGGACGAGGGAAGGAGCTTCTCGAGCTTGTAGGAGTCACTGAGGAGAGTGACGCGCTTTCCAGCGGTGAGTTTGCTGATATCTACGCTGTCCGCGACATCGACGACTGCCTTGATTAGTCTTGATTCCGTCTATGCTTAATGTGATACATACCATATTTGCCCTCGGGGTGAACCTTTACGAGCACCTTCTTGGTACCCATGACCTTTACCACCTCTCCGACGTAGGATCCCGGTTGCTGTAGAAGGCCGAGCTCTTCTCGCAATAACCGTACTCTTGAGTTGTAGTCATTGCGCTGGGCTTCAAGTCGTCGTAGCTTGGCTTGTCCCTGTATGATCTCGAGCTTCATCGTCTCTATCTTGTTGTGGAAGAAGGTATCGAGCGCCATGGCTGTGGCGGGCGCCGGCGGCGATGTTTAGGCTAGGGTGTTGTTTGGGGCAGGGTTGAATGCAAGGAACTCGTGTAGTGAGCGACGGCGAAGACGGTGGGGTAGAGGTTGTGGGTGAGATAGCGATGGCGACTGTTGCACCTTGGTGTTGACGCCCGTGACGGCGTGGAAGCTTCCGAAGCTGGCCATTGCCGGATTAAGGTTACGCCGGGCCACTAGCGCAAACGCGTTGGGGGGAGGAGCGCCTGAGCCCGAACACTGCAACGCGTGACTCCCTTTCACGTAACTACGAGTTATGTACTTTTATCAGTCACGTTCCACTATCCCAATCTCGCCTTATATAGATGAAGCATCATTTCATTGCCGTCACGCTATTCTCACACTATACGAGACAAAGATAGGGCCGCCATATCCAGCCCGAAACCCTCACAGCAATCTCTCACCGCGCGATTACGGGCGCGCTTACCTGCCTTAGTCGCGCGAGCTCGAGAAGTATCGACAACGACTTGGTCGTCGTGCCATAGTTGATCTGCACACTCTGCTCCTCGGCCACGTTGTCCTGGATTCTCAGACTGCTCAAATGCTTGTATATATCTGTATCCAGCGGAGCATTTACCTGAATAGCGTAACCACGAGATGCATTGTTGATAACGATGCGTTCGGTCTTGACGGGAACTTCTCGTGGCGATGCTTCTGAGTCATCAACGAGCGTCTCGTCTTCGCTATCTTCGCCATCACCATGACCCGCCTTGTCGAGAGCCTTGAGATCGGCCAGAGTCAATGGGACAAAGCCGTCGTCTAATATCGTTAGTCTGGATACATCATCGTCAGCCTAAAACCCACTTGATGGACGTCGGCCCTTGAGCAGTTGTGCAATTTTCAGGCCCTTGCAATCCTGGACAAGCTCCCTGAAGGACTCGTCGATCCGCTGTATAGCTTCCGCATTTGCTACAGCTTGTTTCCCCTACATGCGTCACATAATCAGTCAATGTCTCACACGATTCGAAGCTCGAAGTTCTTACCATGGTGCGGACTACTCCTACGTGGGCGACTTGAATGGACAGCACGAGCACAGCCTTCACTTGGACCAGCTCGCCCATAATGGCGCTCAGCTTCTTCTCGTCTGCTGAGCCGTCCACCAGCTGGCGCGCAAACTGGATCATCTTACTTGTGGTTGACGGAACCAAGGTCTTGATCAAGGCAGCCAGCCTCTCTGACACGTCTTGTAGTCGAACCAGCTCCGCGGCAACAGTGGGTGTCTTCAGGTCCTGCTCATCGTAGATCATACCCATGATTGCCTTGATACTTTTGAGTTCGCTATAGTGTCGAGCCAGGACCTCAGGAAGACATTTCTGACGAGCGTTCGCATCGCGGAGGCGTTTGAAGATTCGGCAGACTTGCTCTACGAGTTGAGTAGTAGCTTGGATTGCGGATACAACAGCCACCGCTTCAGCCTGTTACGACAATTAGCCTTGCCACACATACAACGGAAGTGGACTCACCATTGTGTTCAAGGTATCGGTTGAAATTCTTGTAGAGAGAGAAGAGCACAAGTACCAGGAGATTGTGCAGACAGCTCGAAGGGTGCGGAACAGCACTTAATGGCCAGCTGAACTTACCCAGAGCGTTATTGGGGCGCAGTGCCGATTGCGAGTCGACCGTAAGTACGGTTGGTCCGGTGACAGTTCGCAGCGTGCATGCAAGATATCGACCAATGATTCGCCCCCGCGAAGCGATCTGCAGCCAAAGATGCACCCCAAAAGAACTCCAAGTTCGCACCGCCATTGGCGTCCAATGAGGATGGACATCTCTCTGAAAGAAGCGGTTCAAAGCTGACATTACTTGTGCATAATGCCACGTCGTCCTTGGAACCCCGGACGGGAAGACGGTGGAGGGTGCGCCTAACTTCAATTGCCGCTTCTTGTCTCTTCGCTTGTCGGTTTAGCCAGACCTGACCGAGCCAGCGCCGAAGAGGAGATCGAATTGGCGATGCTTAACAATATAGAAGCGATATATGGCGAACTCGTCTTTCTCTTCTTCCGGGCAGCAGGCGAGACTGACATAATCATTCGTGGGCGGAAGGTGGATCTGGTCAGAGCCAGCTTCTACCGTGAACGAAGAACTCTTGTATACTACGAGGCTCAGCCGACGCACGATCCTCTCCGCGATGTAATTGTTTGGGATATCGGGTCGAAACATGGCGAAGACTGGGTGCCGACTGTCATTCTTGCTAGGCTTGAGGATCAAGTTTTGTCCTTGGTGGACAGACCGATCCGAAGCGCGTATCTAGTCGTCGTCAGCCGCCACCTTTCAGATGGTCACGCTGGGTGCTCTTACTGGGAGTTGTGCAGTGAACGTTGCGGACACCTTCGACGGAGCTGAACTCTTCAACACCTTGTGTACGTCCGTCATCGCTATGCATCTACTCGGTAATGCTGATTGGCTCATAGGGGGAACGATCTTCGGATCCCAGCCATACTGATAATTTACGACTAAGGTGTTGCTTGGAATTGTCAGGAGCGTGCTCAGTCCATTGTAGTGGAGTTCGACTTACATGCTGAAATTATGTACGTTGGCTGCCACAGTGCCATTGATTTGAAGAGCATTACCGCTGGCGGTATTCCGGCTGACAGACGTTACCCCCGTCATGACTTGAACTTCCTTCGACGTACGATTAGCAGCAGACATTTGCGACATGTTCGACCGCGCCCACAATATGCGCTGGATAACATCTGCTATGAGGAAACTACCTATGGGATTGACCACACTCGGATGCCTCAGCACATACGATGAAGGAAGGCTGTGGAGCTGTGATTGGGACAAGCCTCTGGCCAGCCGAGCGGGGTACGAAAAAGCCTTGACCGGTGTGCTGCAGGCTGCATACGGCTGCCTCAAGGTTGCTGGATGATGTTCTCACAGCCCTGTACCGACGTGCAGTTCCGGTCAACTCGCAACGGCAAAGCGTATTTTCGAGCGAATCATCACCCTGGATGCCGATGAAACGATAAGCGCTTCTTGGTTCCTGTGCGAATCTTCGGCCTGCGCACCCATCATCTTCTGCCTTGCCGCGAGACTCGTGCTACACGCAGTGCGCTTCGCAGGATCATCAATTCCTTACCTCCTCACGCCACGGCAACCATGAGTGACAATGGACGATTGCGCCTTAGCTAGCGCTGCTTTCCGCAGCGTCCCAAACTCCGTCCGTGCGACATCAGTAAGCCCCACCTAGATGCAGCTCGATCGCCTCGACTGCACATCATGGATCGCTATCGCATACGTGAATGTGTCGCACAGCTGGTCGACCATAGCCCAGAGCAGGCCGTAGAGATCCTTACTAGGTGCTGTGAAGAACGGGAAAGAACCCTCCAGGAAGTGTTCTCATCCTTGATACAATCAAGACCAAAGCAAAACGAGTCTCCCGTACCTGTCGGGAACAACATCAATGTCACATTCCCACCACGTGTTCCGCCCTCTTCACATGGATCGCAACACACTGGAACTCCGCCTCCCCGCCAGGGACCGCCACGCCGCTTTCCCTCGACATCATATCCGATAAGCCCTCCTGCTACAGCATCATCAGTAACATCTCACTCTACCAGGGACGAAAATAGCTCAGGAGAGTACATCCTGCTTCCTACTCTCGTCGGCACCAAGGTCGTAGACCACAAGGTCCGAATGAGACCGGCCTCGATCAAGCACAGCGTGATACGCGGAGACGTTGTTGGCAGACGACAACTCGAAGACTCCTTCAATATAAGTCAGGCCGGTTTGACCCACGTGGAAGTGCCACATCGAGTAACTGGAGAAATTCGGCTGGTACCAGTCTCATGCGCCATTGAGCTTACATGGCGCCAACCTCATTCCAACTCCACACACGAAACTTTGTTTTACGTGGTACCAAAAGAAGATCTTGACATAGACATCCTTCTTGGCTGTTACGATTCGGGTCAAGAGATTGCAGGTGTGTATACAGTGTGGCGATAAGCGGTGCATGCGCTCTGGCTGACTAGATACGCGCTTTTGTTAGAATACACACCCACTATCGTTCCTCAGTCCACAGCTCGGCATCCTTCAACTTTCCAAAACTACAAGCAGGATTTTCGTCCCCATGCCCCGACACCTCCTCCAGCATCCTCCTTCCATCGTTCAGCAGTGACCTATGATGGCGCAAGTTCCATCCACCGTCAAGACGACCGATACAACCCGCATCATGTGTTAGAGCCCCTCATCTCTCGGCAACAATCTTACGCAAGAAATATGGAGGGCCAACAGTCTTCACCAGCGCCTACGGTTCTGGATACGCACATCGAACATCCACATCCTCTTCGACCGAACGTTGGCCCCAGCGCGCCGGTTCGAGATGCTGATCCTAAGAAAGCTACTGATAGGATCAGATTGAGTGTCGTATGGGACGCGACTACTCTGAACGTATGGCTCGACCTCAACGAATACGGCGAAGATTTCTACCAAGCCTTCCAGCAACAGGCTGCGAAGCAGCGCAAGGATGTACTAGATCGAACTACAATGAGAATCCAACTAAAGAAAGACAAGAACCTACCGTACGAGGAAGCTTACTCGCTCTCTCTTGACGAGGACGAGTTGGAAGCAGACTGGGAAACGACCTGCGAATGGTTAAATGCCAATAAGAGAGACAAGATGCCGCACATCTATGGGGTGGTCGAGACGGATGGAGGGTGAAAGTTAAGTCTTTACCCGGGGTCTCAACCTCTAAAGCCACATACTTCATCACACCAACATCGAGCGCTGCCCGAATAGACGAGCGCTGCTGAGGAAGTTGTCGAGGTGCTACCGCTCTCGATGTATGCGACGAGGCAGTGTGCGTCCACATGCACCACGGTTATGAGTGCTAAGGTCAGTGTAGCATGCTAATTGAAGAAGATATCAATAAGAACTAACGAGGAACAGTGAAAGTGGATGAGGCTCACGGCACGAAAAGAGGTTGCGATTGGCATCGCCCAAAACTACACAGAATGCCTATCTACGTGAACCTCTCGAACCCGTCCATCGACCCCTCTATATACTCCGGCACATCAATTACAACCAGTGGCTTCGCAGGAGAATCGAAGCGGCTCGACCATGTGGCTGTTGTCAAGAGCACCCTTACAACACCACCAAGCGCCTCGTCATCTGGCTTGTTGAGCGATTTGATCAGCTTCTTCATGCTCTTAACAAAATCATCAATCTCTTCCTCGAAATCCGAATCGTAGAAGTCAACACCGTCGATCAAAATGAAGATTGCATCATACTTCTTTCGCAATTCTCGTAGCAGTTGCGTGAGCACTTTCGTGTACGCCACGCAGTCCTGCTCGTTCAACTGCATCCTTTCTTCGTGTCCAAGAAATGAGAGGATGGGTTGACCTTTCTCGCCAGTGTACCCATAAGTCTTGCAAACATCGAGGAGCTGGACGACTAGCGCCCTGGGCATGATTGCGGGTCCGTCGTCTGTTTTGCTTCTTCCACAAAAGAAAGGGAGGACCAGGGTGCGCGGTGCTGTCACGAGCCTCTCGTGGAGAAGTGATATGAGGAAGCTCAGTGGTGATGTCCTGTCGGAATCGCCACGGTCCTGGACGCACAGCATTTGGGACTTGTTCTTTCCTCCCAGCCAGGCTTGGAATCGGCTATTGCTACCTACCCAGCCAGCGCGTTCTTGGAACTTTGTCGAGCTGTTCAGTCCATCTTTGAGCACCACGGAAGCTTCATGTACATGTGTATGCTTCTTGGGTTTCAGGTGTAGCTCTTCCATGAGACGCTTCGGAGTGATGGATGTCTTGGCGACTTGCTCTTCGAGTTCCATTATCCTTCGCTCTAGACACGAGTTAGTTGGGAGCGCAGTAAGATATACTCAACTCACTGTCATTTTCGGCGTTCAACTGCTGCGCCATCCAGTTCCGTGCAAGTTTCTCTACATTGCCCTGCCCTTTGAAAGATTAGCAAGGCGGATTGATACTCGATCAGAGAGGTTTTGGCTTACAGTCAGCATTCTTGATCGTGTCGTCAAGATGACCCATAAGCCCATTTATGCCGGCATTCACCACATGTTGGAGATTTATTTCGGCTTGTGCAACGCGTCCACCCAGGCTAAGAACGTTCGAGTTGATCTCATGGGACTGAGCGTTGAGTTTGCGTGTTCCTTGGAATGTAGCTTGTTGATAATAAGCCAAGTACACTTGGGTCTCTTCTGTGAAGCGACTCTTTGACTGGCGAATGTTTTGGAGACATTGATCGATGGTTTTTCCGTAGTTGTTGTTTCTTAAGACACTGTCCGTGGCGTGTTCTAACACTATCAGTACACGGTTCAGGCTCCAAACAGAGGATCTTGGCCGTAAAGTAGCCCACTTACTCCATGCGGATTGTTTGTACCATTCCACTATCGCTTCTAGGGCTACGAGAAGATTGTGGTAAATATCGTTAATGCACAACTGTATGGTGTTCTGTCCGGGATAGAGCGTCTGGTATTGCTCGCACTGATTCACGACATCAGGCACCTCTCGCAACAACTCAGCCATCCGTTCGCGGACGGCTGCATGCTCGGTCATAGCCTATCTCAAATATCAGCATTCGAAGTCAAAATGTATTGACCAGAGATGACCAACTGTCAAGATCAATGTCAGTCCTCCGCATAGAGTCTTATACTCTCCATCGGGTAAGAGGCCGACAAAAGTCTGTATGGACTTCGCGTTGTCTCCGACACGTCGAAATGCGCCACGTATATGCGCCCACGTGGAATCATCTTTGTGGTAATTCTTCACAACCACCTGTATATGATCTGTTACCTCTTTCCAGTCGTGAAAAGAGTCAAGATCAAAGCTGGCGATTTTCTTGTCCTTGGCTTTCTTTCTCTTCAGAGATGAGAGAGCGGTCTCGAAGCTTTGCGTGGTTGCGACGACTCTCAGCTTGCTGTCCCTCAATTCCGCCTCGTAGTCTTCGAGTGCTACCCCGCTAGCTGCAAACGGGGGAGTCACAAACTGTTGAAGGCTGTGATCGAATTTACATGACAACTCTCCTTCGGTGTTGCGAAATCCCGCATATCGATTCTCGATGAAGTCGACTGATATGGGTTGCATGGAAGGAGCGGGGAACCCGTCATCGGCCCGTTGGTGGGGCGGCATGGTGCCTAGAGGCAGTAGAGAATAGGTTGCATTAAAACACACAACTTATGGTTGCGAACGCGCAGACACATCGCCTATGCATTCATGCCGGAGGATTGGGGTGCCTACTTCAGCATACGCAAGTGGGCGCAGGCAGATACCTGAGTTTCTCGACGTGGCTGAAAGCTCCAAGGCTGACACGCGCAACCCGAAGAACGTGCGCTTTGCCAATGATGTAAGCGGGTACTACACCCATAGCCTCGCGCATCTATCATCCATTTCCGGCGACTGCATTCAGCTGACAATATCGAGGTGGCAAGCATTTGGGGGCCGTGTAGTTGCCTGCGTTATCGTTATTCCAGGTTGCCCACCCGTGCCGCCAGAAGCCTGGCTCCACGCACCCGATCAAACAACAGCTTGTAGGCGGATGCGATACATAGAGCTCATGACTGCTGCATCTCAACAACTCCGGCTGGCCCATTCTCTCTCCAAGTACATGTCGAGACCTGACTGTTTACCCGCCAGCATCCCGGTAGGTACCACATACATCTGCACGGGTCAGCACAGGATTCTGTCATTGGCGTCTAGCCAGGCTTACTACCATGCCACGCAGAAGAAGCCTGCTCTTGCGTCTCCTTCAACCACATCAGGTCGCCCCCAATGATCGAAAGGTCGACGGCAGGTCGATGCATGCTCGACGAACGCCACTCTCACATATTCCCGTCCCTTGACATCTATAATTGGGACTAAACAATTAATGAAACAAGTAAGGGCGCTCGAAAATTGAACGAGTTAGGCAGGTATCGCTCGCATTACCGGTTGTTGGACTGAACCTTGCGATGTTATGCACGTCGCGAGTGCAAGGCGTCATCTAGACCCCAGGTCTTACTCTTCCGGTTCCCTAGCACAGGATAAGGCGTCGCTACGTAATTTATCTTACTAACAAATAAGTTTCATCTCGATTGCTAGTATGGACATAGTTTGACCCCACATTGGTGAAAACATCTCACCTGTACCTCCTGAACGCCGTCTATATCATCAGCAACGTTTTGTCTGCGGTTTCTAGAGGGAGGCTGCTTAATAACTCCTATCATCCAGAACTCGAGATCTCGGTCGATTTCGATCAATCCAGATCAGTTGGAAAGATTCAAAGATATTGATGAGAAGACGACGCTGCGATGGCTGGCTCTGATGATTCGGGAGTAGTACTCTCTGTTAGTGATGGGCCATCTGGATCCAGTAAGTCGCACAGTCTCGCCTGCTTGGGTAGTTACTGAATACATGACAGGCGAAGTCAGCGCATCCGAAAAGACCCCTACTATGTCGTCGGACAATGCAGTCGAGTGTAGTGGCGATGCGAAGCCTGTCACACTCGAAAACAGCCCTGCATTACGGGCTATAGAACCGAAGGACAAAGAACCCCAAACTTGGGATGTCAACGCTGCGATAGGTCGCACTACAGACAAAGATGGGTCATCGGCTACCTCGGAAGACAACTCAGATCGGGACTCGGATACCGATAACGGAGATTTGAGTGAGGGTACAGATGTTGACGAGATATTGGATTACATCAAAAGCAAATACGACGACGTCAACGTCAAGGAGCGTATCAAGCTGGCACCGAAACGTATAGCGCAGGTTCATCAATACTCAAGGATTTTGGAAGAAAGGCTTGCGCTTCTTGAAAAAAGAGCCACGGCATTCGATAAGAAACTACGCAGGCTGGCGGACGGCGATGACGAACTCCCTCCACCCCCTCCGCTCGACAAGACCGGGCTGCACCTGAAGCCTGAGTTGAATCTCCAACTATCAAAGGTCATGAAGCCTGCAAAAACAATGAATGATGAGAAGCCAAAATCTGCCACTCATCAAATCGATGTTTTTGTGGGAGAGCCAGAAGCAGAAAAGGTCGAAAGATTCAGAGGACTGGTGACAAAAGCAAACGTTCTGGGAGACGAAGACGTAAATGACAAGACGACGCCGTCTGATGCGATGATTGAGCACTCATCTAAATCGTTCGATGAAAGAAGGCTGGCGGAGGAAATGGCCAAGATCAGAAACAATCACCTCCCGAATCGGATCAGGATCAATGGAGTCGCGATACTGTACCTGTTTCGAAAGTTTAACATGGGTGGCGAAGGTCGCATGGATGATGTGATACTACGACCTTTCAAGCCTCTTCTTCGAAACAAAGAAGAGATATTCAACATCATGTCAGAAGTAGAGTCAGCTTTGACCAGAATTATTACCCAACGCCCAGGCAAAAAGACAGAACAGATGGCAAGTCCCAGAAATCTCGACGATTCCAAAGATGCCGACGAGCCCAAAGACATCAGCGACTCCAAGAGCGTCAACAATTCCAAAGAGGCCGAAAACACGCAAGACTCGAAGGCGATCAGCGACAAAGTCAAAAGAAAGCAGGCTCGCAAAGCTCGCAAAGCTTCTAAAAAAGCAAACCCGGTCGATATTGAGAACCAGCGCAAGTTTGAGGCACTGCAAAATGGACCCGACGGCATTACCGAAGAAGAGTGGGATGTTGTTCTCAAACAACTTGAGCTTTTCGACGACAACAGTGGATGCTGTGGGCGGAACATGAAAGGATGGCCAGCTCTCTCTGAGGTTAAGAAGTCTTTCGAGTGCATCAAAGACCTTTTTCACACATACTTGTTACCCGGCCATGGGGAACTCCGGGAACGTAAGGCCAAAAAAGTGCGCTTCTGTGATCTATGGCACCTTTTCCAGACCGGAGACCTGATAACCACGAAGCGAATGGCCAATCTGGATGAGACAGAGACTCAAGATCAGCTAGGGATGAAGATTCTCATGACATCTGGTGGTCGGAGAGTCATTGCGCCCAAAGTGCCTGCTCCAGTTTACCCATCTCCTGTCAAACTATCCAACTCCAAGGACAAGATCGAGCCCATAAATGGCATAAATCCCTTTTGCATCCATGCGTATTACTTAGACTTCAACGGTTCGAGATTGGTACCAATACGACGGCAGATTGTCATTGCGCCATACCTTGGAGAGCGCAACATCCTGGAGCTAGAGGTTGTCCCGATCAGCCATTCTAGCAGTACAGCCGAAATGTTACGAGAGCGAGGCAAGAAGTTCATCGAATCTGTACTGGCTTCTACTGCACTATACGTGGATTGTAGAGGTCTCGAGCTCCGTACTCGTGAGGAGATTACCGACAGAGTCATCGTTGATATGAAGGGTTATCTCGGCATCAATCCCAGTGAGATGCCATCATTCCAGGAGCCAGAAGAGCTTGACGTGTCGGAGACTAGCAATTGCCCTCAAGGAAAAGATTGCAACTACTCCTGCATCTCCTGCTGGCATCGGACCTCTGTTGTGCATGATCAAATGACGGACCTCAAGACCTACCAAGCGTACGTTGAGGGTAAACCTGTGTTCAATCCGCTGTCAGGAACGCCAAATGCCGGTCTTATAGAGCCTTCTGACTTCATCATCTGCCATTACCGCGTCTTTGCCTATAAGCTGCGTTCGCGCGAATGGGGTAGGTTTCGAACACCGTCACGGTACTGGTTCCTTTTTTTAACATTCAGCAGTGCATGTAAACGTCAAGGATCTTGAAACCCCACAGAAGACCGACAAGAGCAGAGGGTTTGAGAAGCTGGTCCTGGCGAAGGACCACAAAGACGTTCTCGAGTCTCAGGTCCGAGAGCATTTCCGTAAGAAAGACTCACAAGCTGCTGGGGGGAGTTCGGAAAATGATATGGATCTGGTTCGAGGCAAAGGACAAGGCCTCATCATCCTCCTTCACGGTAAGCGCCTTCTCTCAAGCGTCGGAGCATGTGACTAATGAGACTCAGGTGCCCCTGGAGTTGGCAAAACTGCTACAGCCGAATGCATTGCTGATCAGATGGAGAAGCCGCTCTACCCAATTACATGTGGTGATCTCGGAAGCTCGGCAGACGATGTCGAGAAGAACCTAAAGAAGCATTTCACACTTGCTAGTCGATGGGATTGCGTCATGTTACTCGACGAAGCAGATGTCTTTCTCGCCAGAAGAAAGATGGAGGACCTTCGGCGCAACAGCATCGTGTCGGTGTTCCTCCGCATGTTGGAGTACTATAAAGGTCTACTGTTCCTGACTACGAATCGAGTGGGGACTTTCGACGAGGCTTTCACGTCTCGGGTGCACATCTCGCTGTTCTGTAAGTGTACGTCGAACATGTCACAATGCTTACTCTAACACTGGCGCCTCAGATCCTGACTTCAACAAAAAGACGACACTCGCAGTGTGGCAAACCTTCATTGACCAGACCGTGCACGTTCTGAAGAACAGTGGCCGTAGTCATGTCACCATCAATGGAGAAGAGATCATGAAGTTTGCCAAGAAGCACTGGAAGGAGGGCAAAGACAGCAAGCGGGCACGCTGGAATGGACGCCAGATCCGAAACGCCTTCCACACCGCTGTAGCCATGGCTGAGTTCCGCGCAAGAACTCAAAAGGATGGTGCAGAATACGATGAGAGTAAGGATGTCAAGATCAGCGTGGGAAGAGAAGAATTCGAAAAGATTGCCAGCACCGCTAGAGAATTTGATAACTATATGACGGAGACGATGGGTTCGACTTTCGAGGCTAAAGCCTCCAGGGAAGGTCTGAGGAAAGAGCAGAAGAAGGAAGAAGAGAAAGCGAAAAAGAACAAGAACAAGAAGCAATCTAAGTCGAAGAAGGACAGCGACTCGAGCTCTTCAGATAGTGAGAGTGAGGATGACGATGATGGGAAGAAGAGAAAGAAGAAGAAGAAGCCTTCCAAGTCGAAGAAGCGAAGTGACTCAAGCTCAAGTAGCGAGAGTGAGGACAACGATGACTCTGATAGTGATTAGTAGGCTGGGAGATGGGACTCAACTCTGGACACTCTTTTATATCATGACTTCTCTAATGTCAGTTGGTTTTCTTCGCATTACATGTCGCACCTTGTGAATAGAATGAACGATCGATGTAAGGCCTTGCGCAATGATGCCGATGAAAGGAGGATATGCCTATACGCGTCCACGGCCGTGCTTGTGTGCTTGGGGCGTGGTCCTAGCGCCCCACGTCATCTCTCCCACCTGCCGAGGCATCGCGTCGCTCGCGCGCCTCAACTCCATTAATCACTCTGCATAACCACACACCACATCACAGACCCAGTATGAACGATATTCAGAATGCATTAGATTATGCCATTATTGCGACGCTATATACGCTTACGCAGAGCTAGTAGCTGAGGCGACAGGCAGGCTAACCGGCATGGGAGTACCGGAAGCCGAAGCTGTTGACGATGAGCCGCCGCCACTGCCACCACCACCACCATTCTTCTTCTGGACGACCGCGGATACGACTTGACCAGCGGTGTTGGTCACGATGTCGACGAGCGCGTTGAGAGGCTCGTAGTTGAAGGTCTTCTGTGTCATTCCCTGGCCAACCTGCTTTGCGCTTCCAGCGACTTCGGTCATGTTGAGCTGTATCTCGGGTCAGTGGATGCAACTTGGTATGGTATTAGAGTATGCTTACCTTGAAGTTTCCGACAATCTGCTGGAGGGCGTCTCCGCCGCTTCCCACGACCTCTTGGACGATGTTACCGAGGTTGTCGACCAAGAAGTTGAGCGTCTTTCCGTTTTGCGTAATCGATCCAAGCTATATGCTGTCAGTTACTTTCTGATATCGAGCCATTCGGATACGTACAAGGCCGTCAACTGCACCGATCACTTCTCCGACCAAGTTGGTGACGTTTCCGATCAAACCGATCAAGAGAGGGTTCAGGTCCAAAGAGTCAAAGACACGCTCAACGATAGAGACTAGGTTGCCCAATCGTACAATCAACTCGAGTTCAACATCTACATCAGCAATAGTGATGTTGACCTTCTCCACGGCGACCTGGACACCAGCATTGATCTGAACGAGACCGGCGACCTTGGCGTTGAGGTTAAGATCTGCCTGAAGCTTCTCGACACCTAGTTCGATCCTTCCAACGTGCAGTTCGGGGACGCGGAGAAGCACATCCGGGGGCGACGATCCAGTAGGCGCAACCTCTGGCGGTCTGGTAGTAGTTCCGTTGCCTTGCGGCGGGGTGCTGCTTGTAGGTGCCGGGGTCGAAGGAGCTCCAGATTCCGATTGCGCAGAAATGAGTGTAGCGAAAGTAAGGAAAATGCTGATGAGCAGTAGGCGGATAGAGAACGACATGTTGGCGTGAGCGGCGACGACAGCAACAACAACGGCAATAGTAACGAGCGAGACAGCCGTACAAGTATCAGCAAACCACGACCCACGTACCGGTTATAGCGAAGGAATCCCGTTGCAAATCAGCGGGCACGGCAATCATGCACATGGAGTATTGCAAGGATTCCCATAATGGTAATTTCGGGTAAAGCCCCCTATGCAGCCGCGCAGGGGTTCCTACAAGGCTGGATCGCACCATCTGGAGCAGTGCTAAGGCATGAACATGTAGAAATCCTGATTCCGCATACGAAGTGCCGGTTTTCTGGATTTTCTATCGAATCGCAGGTGTGGGAATGGATCTCCTTAATTTCCGTTTTTCTTGCTAGCGTAGGTGGATGACGGGTAATGGAAGATGGTGCGATGCACATGATCCTTGCAGGCAACTCACTACTACTCCACCCGATGGTAGTGTTAACCGTTGCGCCCGCCCGTCTTTCTTGTCGATTGACGACATCCATTGAGTTGTTGCTTCCTGTCTTTCGCTCTTTGTTCAGCAGCACGTCGACTCCCGACCAGTCTCTC
Organism: Alternaria ventricosa; assembly: GCF_023758065.1. Lineage (NCBI taxonomy): Eukaryota > Fungi > Ascomycota > Dothideomycetes > Pleosporales > Pleosporaceae > Alternaria > Alternaria ventricosa. Next base: position 123,080 of record NW_026055700.1, read on the forward strand.
TTTCAGTACCAGTCAAGATGTTGTCGATACTACCTACCATCACACTCCTTTCGTTGCCTTTCCTCGCTGTCTGCCAATCCGCATCCGATGGCTACAGTGGCTACAAGCTCGATGTGCGAGACGACGGTGACCCATCTGCCGTCCTCTACGAAACAGAAAACACATCTTCATCCAACATCTCCGCCTTGAGCCCAGTCCCAGACGTTCTCCTCAACGCATCCGTTCACGTCGGCGAGATCTTCATCGGCGTCGACAACCTGACCGCAAAGATCAACCTCGACGCCCAAGTCCTCCAGTTGCTGCAGTTCAACGCCGGAGTCGACCTATCCATCGACAAAGTCACCCTTCTAATTCAAAACGTCACAGCAAAAGTCTACCTCGAAGCCCGTCTGGGTAACCTCGTCAACATGGTCAGCGACGTGCTCGACAGCATTGATCTCAACCCCGTGATCGCTGAGCTAGGAAACGGTCTTGGTTCCATCATCAACGACACAGCTGGTCTCGTTGGCGACGTCGCCGGTGGCCTTACTGGAGGAGGTAATGACACCTCTGCTCAAGCCAAAGCGAAACGCGACCTCGACTTCCACCAATGGGACCTCCGTAACAACATCCTCTACTCCATCAACAACTTCGAAGGCAACACCAACAAACGCCGTGTTCTGGCCCAGAACGGTGATATCGTAGAGCAGATCCTCGATAACTCTGGCACCATCTCTGCGACTAATGTTGTGGGTGATTACCTCAAGAACATGAGGTTCAACGGGTTCAACGAGAGCGTGACCTATAAGGGCGAGGAGGTCTGGGAGGAGGAGTACGTGTACGAGCCTTTTATGGGTCTCTACTCTATTTCTGGCGTGTTCAAGAGCAAGAGTAATGGCGAGGTTGTTGGTACGCAACTTTTGGCTGAGGCGAGAGGGGGCGGCAGCGCGAGTATTGGGAATGAGAAGGCGTAGGTCTTTTGATACCCACCAGCACATTTATTCAGAGTGTTTTGCGAATGGAATATGTAATGTCTGAACTCTTGTGTTGTTGTGCTCTACATGCATGCCCGTCGAGTGACTCTCCCAGATCACTCTATCCCGATCACATCTTTGCTTTTCCCATGCACGCACGCCTCTTTCATTTCACTCTGCACACATAAACCAAAACGGATTCAATGTTGGACTAGCACCAGCCACCGCCAAGTCTTAGTTCACGCAACGGTTAAATTCCCATGAACGATCGCGTGGTTCGGTTTCACAGAAACCATCCGTGCGGGGCACGCAAGATGTGCGAACCGAGATTTGACATGCACCATGCAGTCGGATATGCCATGAAAAGGCCTCTGGGGCCTAACGGTCGAGATCTGTGATCTGAGCTTCTTGGATCGACGATGATGTCACGGGGGACAGGAGTCATGGACTAATGCGATCTTATTCCGTGAGATATAGCGGAGTGCAAGCATGGAAGATGTTGATGGAGATGCGGTGTTTAGTGCAGCATAAATGGTTTGCTTCGGCCAAAGCGATGGATGACGAGAAAGGTAAGAGATGAGGGACGGGTAGGACGGAAGAAGCGCGCAAAGGTTGGAACTTCATAAAGTGCTTCATTGTTGCCTGCGTTCATTCGTCGTTAAAACGCACCTAACGCCATGCCATGCTGTTGCTGTGAGATGAGATGAGAGTTTTCCGTACCGACCCCTAACGCCACATGATGCTCAAGACGATTTGTTTCCAACTCTTCGTGCAGCACCCTGATCCCCCCTACCCCTCGAGCCTACCCATCATATTCTTCCTAACCTTAGTGTTGACCACCCCTCCCACTCCAAACGCCGGCACAATCCTACAAATCCTCGCCGCAGCACTCTTCGCCCAATCCCTCAGCACGCGCCCCGCCCTGCCATCCACACCACCAACCCTAGCCTCAGGCCTGTTGTACAAATCCAACCCGAGTAAATGCAAGGGCGTGCTCACAAGCTGCACAGCAGCAGGCGTAACAAATTGCGCAACACTCAGTGCACCAACATATTTCTTGACCTCCGTGCCCATGCGCTCGTCTACCTTGGGCGCAAGCAGCGGTGGCAAGTTGAACGAAGCGAAAATAGTAAGGCAGTCGCGGACAGTGAAGAGCGCGAATGTAGGCAGCGGAACAGGTCGTGGTGACGACCCTGGCGCAGCGAAGAGCCGCGTAAACTGATTATCTTTGTACAGACACAGCGCCAGATTCGTTGTGCTCGTAGCGAGGAACTTGCTTGTACCGCTCGTTTGCTCTTGTAAACCTTGCGTGGGCTTAACCGTCGCGGACGCCGTGTCGATGCTGTTGGCTGTGAAGTATGTGCCGAAGTATAGACTGAAAATCAGAACGAAAGGTTTGCTGCCGAGGAAGCGGTGCGGTTTCGCGAGGAGTTCGATTGCGCTCTTTTTCAGACTCTCGCCGAGACTGTTACGCCCGCTGGCGTTTTCGATGATGCCTTTGTCGATCATGGTTATGATGGGTGCGACGAGTATGCCTGCCGAGCCGGCGGAGAGGGCATCGACGCCGATGCGGAAACCCAGTTTGGATGTGTTCCATTCGTTGGCTGTTTCGGTCGAGGTGCTGGGTTTGCGCATCGTGGGGAGCGGCAGGTTGGGTTTGGGGATCGCGATTGAGGGTGTTGCGACTTTGGGTACGGTGGTTTGGTCTCTGTGCTCGTTGGCTGAGGGCGGTTTCATACCGCTGGCTTGTTCTTCCCCCATTGCAGCTTCCTCCGGTGACTGATAAACTCTCTCTTTGTGTGCTGCATGGAATGCTTGAAGTTTTGACGGTGCTGTGTTCGCGGGCGCTTCACGCTTTACGACTCTTTCGACAGTTTGCCCGCTGTTTGGATCAGGGCGACAGAGGTGTCGTAAGTGTACAACACAGGACAGGCTGTTGTTGAGGGATTTGATACCAGCCGCTGACGAAGATATCGGAGTTTACCTCAAAGTTCGCCGGCGAACAAACACCGACGTCGGAGCAAGAGCCGCCGAACGGGTATCACGCGCATTGATTGGTGCACGTCATCGGGCCCTGCATCGTTCGTCGCTCATAGCCAGGTTCACGATGGGTAGCATCGGCTGAGACATGTGGGTGTTTACTGCATGGCATGAGGAATTAAATGCAGGGTCCAGCGTGGGGAGCTGGCCACGACTGACGATCCGGGGTATGGTGGGTTGGGACACAACACTTGCTCTCTCGCTAGGTGCACAGTCTGAGTACGTGATGACGGAAAGTTCTTGAGGAACTGATAACTGAAGGGCAGAATTCATTTGTCAAAATTTATCGGACAAGTCATGATAACTTCGTCTTTGCAACCAGGGCATGCCTACTCAACAAGCAACTCACGACTCATGCTGTTTCTGTCTCCCGGGTCGGTAGGCTATCGCGGCTGCGAGACGAGCAACTTAGCCGAAGCCATTTTCCGAAGAATACCGATGTCGTAAGTATCTAGTTGATGGCGTCAACTAGCGACCGGTGATGTGTACTGGGAATGCGGAGATGGGGTGAGGAGTGGAGGCGGTGTGAGATAGCTGTAACAGAGCGACCAGGTGATGCGCATGCGAAGGTCGGTCTGACCCTTGACTAGTGTGGTAGTCATGAACATAGTATTCGCCTCGAAAGCTATCTTAGTCTTCCCAACAATTCGCTTGCATGTGATGCGCCTAAACTCCAATACACCCTAGGAACCCCGCAAGGGACTGTTGTCTGTATCTCAATTCCTCAGAGCGCGCAGCCTCTCGGTAAATGCCTCTTCTTCTTGCTCAGTGGGCCCAACCTTCGTCTTTGCCGGTGTGGCTTCTTGGAGATCTTGTTGTAGATCCACGCCTGCCTTGTCTGCCGCCTGCGCCATCAGACGGTCTACGTCCTCTTGTGGTGTGCCGACTGCGGTGGCAGAGGAGGTGATATCCTGGTAAAGTTCGGTGGCGGAGTCTACGTTTTCGAACTGCTTTTCGAAATCGACCATGACGGAGGCAATCTAGGTGTTGTCAGCGCGGTCCTGATCCCAATAGCTGTGGATGTCGCATACCCTCTCAGGACTCATAGACTTCATAGCCACGTCTAGACTGCGGTTGACCTTCATCATGTTGCCTGTAATCTGTCGCATCGTGACGGCGGTTTGTACGCGGCCTGCGACGGCATCGACGCGCGAGGCGAGTTGTAGCAGGTTGAGCTTCTCATTCTGCTTGCGGATGGCGTTTCCGGCGTATATGCGGGCGATGTCGTTGTGGCCCTGCTTCATAGCCTGAGATGGTGTTACTACGCGTTCTTGCGCTGAAAAGACATAATACCAACCTTTTCCAGCTTGGTCTTCTCAGCCTGCTCCTCCTTGCCAGCTTTGAGCGCCTGCCTGTTCAGCGACTTGGCCGTGAACTGAGGGGGGTCAGCGTATGGTTAGTCAGCGCCAGCACACAGTGACTGACCTTGAGGTTAAAAAGCGCATTCTCGAGACCCGACATGGCGTGTAGTTCGGAGGGTATGGTTTGTGGAGCTGTGCTATGGGTAGTGGTTCGGGAGATAGGCGGTAGTGGGCAGCGCTGTGGTGGGATGCGGCTACTGGCCACGCGGGGTGTGGGCCCAACCCCGACGTCATTGGCCGTGCAACACGGGCGCGCTTCCTGTTCTCGGCGCGCATTCACAAAGAAAAGAAGTGAGGAAATGGACTATGGTGGTTGTCGTTGTGACACGTTCGATTCCGTGTCGCAGCCTCATGGGCTTTCATCGCCTTTGAATAACGCCTAGAACTATGCTGAAAACATGGTGCATATGTGCCTGCCCGCACCCAGAATGCCTTTGATGTGTCCCTAATCTAAGCCAAACGCCTGCCTCGCGCCTTCGCAATGCCCACGTAACGCCGTGCAACTCGAGCCATTATTCGTACAAGTCGTCCATGAGAGAAAACATCACTGCGCGGGTGGCGCGTTGAACTTGCTCGTTGCGTTCTTGAATAGCTCTTCTTGCGCAGCGATGAGCTGCTCCTCGGTCATGCCGCTCTGCTCGATCTTGGTCTGCTTCTTTTCGCGATTCTGCCCCGCGTTAGCTGGTGGTCGCGTCACATGCGCCGTCGCAAACGTACCTGCTGCTGCTTCTTGTAGTCTTGCGCCACCTCGAGAATGGCTGGGACGTAGTCGCCAAAATCTAGCTCTTCCAGGGCAGCCTTGACATGTTCGCAGGCTATTGTCTTTTTCGCGTCCTTTTCGGCGATCTCGTTGGCTTCGGAGGAGATGAGGGTGATGAACTCAACGCAGCACTCGATTAGAAGGTCGCGCGAATCCTTTGCAAAGGTCATGCCAGGCTCGCTGGCCAGGATGTCTTGGACAATCTTTTGGACGGTCGCTGGCGCGTATTAGCATTTACGGGGGATGCGAGTCTAGAAATGCCGACCTTTGGGCAGCGACAAGTCGTCGTTGCCGCCGAATTCGCGGTCAGACATGGTGGGTGGATGCGCGGCAGCGTGTGGTGTTGGCTTTGAGCTTCGGTACTGCGCGCGGTTGCAGCCCTGCTAAGTAAGAAATGCAGAGAGGCCGGGGCACGGGCCGGCTGTTTGGCCGAAGACCCTTTGCCTAGGTATCTGGCATCATCGAGCGTTCACTGTGTAACCACGGCAGTCACCCAAGATACAGCCATGATGCACGAGGCTTACTGGGTAACGCGAGTTTGCGAGGAGTGATGTGTGTCTCTACCAAATCGCGCCCCGACGTTCCCCATTTTTATCTTATCCGCGTCATATCTTCCAAAAGGAGCAGACGTACAGCTTACTAACAGATCTAGGTGCCACCAGCAACAAAGGATATAGGGTTCTTCCTATTGACATGCTGGGCTGTGTTTGCTCGAGTCAGCCGCAGCCTTCACATGCATCCAGTCACGGTACCGGTGTTGCTCGATAGCGACAGTGTATCCAGGGCGGCGGGCGCTATCGCAGTGCTATCGGGCCATATGTCGCTAACGTCGCAGTGGCATCACGGGTGGATCGTTGAGGCTTTTCTTCAAACGACAGGCTTGGAGCTTGATGCAGGCGCTGGCTTGAGCATTGATGTGAGGGTATTCGTGCTCCACCGGCGACGGGCGTGTGGAGGCGGTGATTGGCAGTGGTTGGGTCGCGTTCCGAGATCTTAGCCAGGGACTGTATCTCTTCCCGGCCGGTTTGGGCGATGCCGGCCCAGTGGCATGTCGGCAGAAGCAGAGGCAGTGGACCACTACGTCAGCGCGTTGCACCTGCTTGGCGCACACAAATGCATGGCCGCGCGAAGTGTGGTTTTGGTTGACCTGGTCATGCTGCTCGCCGAGACAGATGACAGTGGCGGTGAAAACCGGAGGAGCCTAGGGGACTGGAGGCGGCGCTGCTAGGTCGAGGGATGGTGCAATGCAATCGCGTTGAGAGGGATTGATACATAGCAAGGCCCGCAGTGAATTCCAGCGACAGTCAAGTCAGTGAGCTACACGGCGCCTGCCTATCTCGCCTGCCGGTGACGCTGCTATCATCCTCGAGTCGACGCCTACTGCTGCAGCGCCCCAGAGCTCCCACGGTCCCAGAGTACACGTCTACCCAGTACCGCTGTACACCGCCCGCAGCCCGCGCGCCTCAAGCCTGGAAGGACTCGGACTGCCTGCCCCGTTAAAGTCCTAGAGCAGAGTTTTCGCACAGTCGTTGCAGTGCGCTTGTTTAGGGCTAAGGCCGCTCGGAGCAGCCAGCCAGGACCCAAGTGATTATTATGACTTCACGCCCAACTGCGGACCCGGCAGACAGCTCGCTCTCGACCTCCCCCCAAAGCGACACGTACTCCAGCAGCCCGCCGCGCGCCAGCCTCAAGGAGACCGTCAAGATTGCTTCCACCCAAGGCCCCGCTGTCGATGCCAGCCAGCAACGTCCCGGACTAGTCTCTCGCGCCTCGGAGAGTTCAACCAGGACCATTCGACCCCGCCATCATCTACGCAACAAGAGCAGCAGTGTTGTTCCCACCGTCTCCACGCTCAACGTCGGCACCGCGCCCTCGACCCGCCAGTCCAAGTCGCACCCAAAATCAAACACCATGGCCCAGCACACCACGGGCACCTCGTCTGGCGCCGCCGACCTGCTCAGACAGGCCATGACACGGTAAGCGCATACTGACTGTCATGTTGATGCACCGCATTGCCACGCACCACACCACATCATCGCTTAGCTTGCAGCTGTGCAGAGTCCTGACGACGTGCACCCTCGTTCCTTCCCTACATTTTCTCTCACCACTCTCACCACCTCACACTCCCACACTCACCGCCACTTTCCTGATGCCCTCGTCATCACTGCTAACGCCGCACAGAGCCACCAACGACAGCAACGAAGACGGACACGACCAGATCGGCTCCACCAGCTCCACGCCACCGGGTGCCACGACACCCAAGCCCGACCCGACGGACAAGCGACTGCCGGGTATTCTGCACAGTTACTTTGGCCAGGTTCGTGATTCTCTTATGCCCTCGCGGAAGTCCTCCTCCACGGTCAACCCCTCCCCCGCACCCGTCACTTCTCAGGTCTCGGACCCCCGAGAGAAGGAGCAAGAGTCAACCACCCACCCCAGCATGCTGCCCAGCCCCGCCCCCAGTGCCTCTTCCCGAACTCCCTCAACCTCGCAGTTGGCTGGTGAAGCGGAGAAGCTAACGCAAGGCGATTTTGCGCCGTTGCAACAGGCTACACCTCCCCAGACACCGCGCACCCGCTCCCAAGAAGCAAAGCCCGTGCCCTCGAATCTATCCCGCACCTCAAATGCGTCCGACGAATCCAAGGAGAGCAAGACGGCCCCCGTAGTGGCGCCCAAGGGCAAGCTCTCAGTCACAATCTCTGAGGGACGGGGTCTGCGGCCCAGCACAGACCCCTACGTTGTCTGCCAATTCCAATGGGCTGAGTACATCTCAGACGGGCCTAGGCACGATGAGTCGAAGCGACCGCCCATGCAGATGAAGCGAACCGAGAGCCAGATGGGTACTCCAATGGCCATTCCCATGAAGAGCCGACAGAGCAGCAACAGCGGCCACAGCTCAGATCCTAGGGAGAACGGCTCCCTGGAAGAAGTGACGAGCCCCAAGTGGGAGCACGAAGCCATGTTGTGAGTAGCTCCTTCTCTTCCCCGTGTGGTGATGCTGACAATCGTAGTGACGTTGTGGGCGACCATGCTGAAATCGACGTCTCCGTTTACGACCGCGCCAACGGTGAGGCTTTCCTCGGCCACGTCCGCTTCTGCCCAAACCTCGTCGAATACAGCGAGCCATACGACGGCTGGTTCCCGCTAGAGCCCCGAGAGGGCGAGGGAGGTGTTGTTACCGGAGAGATTCACCTCAAGCTCAACTTCCAAAAGGTCGAGAAGAAGCATTACGGCCCCGAAGACTTTGAGATTCTCAAGCTCATCGGAAAGGGCACATTCGGTCAGGTTTTCCAAGTACGCAAGCGCGACACTCGCCGCATCTACGCTATGAAGGTGCTTTCGAAGAAGGTCATCGTGCAGAAGAAGGAGGTGGCACACACACTGGGAGAACGCAACATCCTCGTCCGGACAGCCATGGCTGATTCGGCATTCATCGTTGGACTGAAGTTCTCCTTCCAGACACCCTCAGATCTATACTTCGTCACTGACTACATGTCGGGAGGCGAACTCTTCTGGCATCTCCAGAGGGAAGGCCGCTTCCAGGAGGGTCGTGCCAAGTTCTACATTGCAGAGCTTATCCTTGCCCTGCAACATCTGCACGAGCACAACATCGTGTACCGCGATCTCAAGCCCGAGAACATCCTCTTGGACGCCAATGGCCACATCGCCCTTTGTGACTTCGGTCTGTCCAAGGCTAACCTCACCGAGAACGCCACCACCAACACATTCTGCGGAACCACAGAGTACCTCGCACCCGAGGTCCTTCTGGACGAACACGGTTACACCAAGATGGTCGATTTCTGGTCGCTCGGTGTGCTAGTCTTCGAGATGTGCTGTGGATGGAGTCCTTTCTACGCAGAAGACACCCAGCAAATGTACAAGAACATCGCGTTCGGAAAGGTCAGGTTCCCCCGGGACGCCCTCAGCACTGAAGGTAGGAATTTCGTCAAGGGACTTCTCAACAGGAACCCCAAGCACAGGCTTGGTGCCACACGCGATGCCGAAGAGCTCAAGGCTCATCCCTTCTTTGCCGACATCGACTGGGAGGCACTGGGCAAGAAGAACGTGGTACCACCATTCAAGCCCAAGCTCAAGGGAGAGCTCGACGTTTCCAACTTCGACCCCGAGTTTACTAATGCTCTCAACGGTGCTGGCTCTTTGAACGCCCGCGCGGCTGCCCTGGCCTCCGGAGTCAACCCCGCATCCACGCCACTGTCACCGACTATGCAAGCAAACTTTGCTGGCTTCACCTTTACCGACCAGAGTACAATGGAGCAGCAATTCGGAAACGACAGACAACGGACCGACGCCCTGGAGCGAATGGACGAGGATGAGACGGACGAAGTCAACTGGGACCGACCTGCTGGACGCGGAGATAGGATGTCCGGTATCGTTCCCAGCAACGAGCACGATGTCTTCAACCAAGGCCAATTCGATGTATGATGAGCACATGCTCATACACGCAGCCTGCTCTTCTATATCTAGGTTCCTCCAGGACCTGACAAAAAGTTTCTGCTTTGTTCTATCTTACCGGTACATGGCGGTACTATTCGTATAGTCTTTTCTTGGATACCCGGAGCCTACCACACAGGACTTGGACTGCGTTCAAGTCCTTCACTAATTTGCCCCATCGGCTGCTGCTGTCACGACCTCACGCATGGTCATTACGATACAGCCTGTGCCGACAAGGACCTGACACAGCGTCCGACTGATTACGATTACAAGATTTCCCAGAATGAGTTCAAGTTGCTGCGGTCTCCCACGCTACAGTAAACACGATGTTTTCTTTGCTGGGCTATGGGTTTGCATTGCGCTGGTGCATTGCTTTCGCTTTTTCATCCAATGTGGGAGTTCTTAATGGCACTATGTCGAGTTCAGGCTGTTTTTTCCCGTTCTTTGTGCATTATGCGCGCGTATCTGCACGGTTTTCCTCTTTTTCTTCTTTCTGCGAGTTCGGCATATATCTAACGACATGGATTCATACGCATCGTTATATCGAGGGGATATGGATCGAGTGGTATGATGGATATGGGCGAGCCTTTTTGTACATAAAGATATGAGACATCAAGTTTACTTGTTCACATCGTCATCCTGGTGGCACACTTACTATTGATGTCATGAACACGTCTTTGCGCGTTTTTTTGCTCGCTCTATGCTAACCACCTCTTACCCGCTGTCGCTTCCTCTCCGGGCTCATCCCATACCTCCATCATATCTAACCACTCCAACGCAAAGGCACCCACAATCCTCGCCCAATCCCTCACCGTCGCCCCATCCAAATGCTCCCCATCGTCCTCCATCGTATGCCACACCCCCGGAAACGGACTGGGGATCACATGCAATATTTCTACCCCTTTCGCCATGAACGGCAGATGGTCGTCTGATATCCCTCCATGCCCCATTGTCCCATTGACATCTGGCAAAAAAGGTGTGGATGGTGTGGATTCCAGCAGGTTCAAACTGCGGAGTCGGGACTCGATGGTAGAGAGGTGTACGTAGGCCCAGTGTGTGGTGGGGAAGTACGATGGGACGCGTGGGTCTGCGGAACCGAGCAGGTCAAGGAGAAGGAAGAGGCTAATTTGCGAGAGGGGAGTGCGGTTCTGGTAGAATTTTGAGGCGGGAGAGGGGGGGTTGAAGGTCGTGGACCAGTGCGTTGCTAGGGCCCTATATGTTCTGTCAGCATACTATTCCATATCTTTCCTTCTTTCCCAAATATGAATTGAGACGGATCGAACGTACCTTGCTCCATAGAGTGAATCACGATCACTCCACGTCTCAAACGCCTCCTCGCCGTCTAAAAACACGATTTGGATACCCATATCCATATCCACGTCCCCGCCTTCTCCCAACGCACTCATCTCCTCGTACATCCGCGTTATATGCGGATCCAACACGCTGGCCACATACATCAACATGGCGCACGGCGCCGCACTATCCGTCGCCCCGATAAACCCATCTGGATGCAATTTACTGTCATAGTGCGCAACGAGCGTGAGCAAGTTCGCTTGTCCCGGTGCAACCCAAGGTGGTTCTCTCCGCGCGATGAGATTCGCGAAGGGGAGGGGTGTGCTGGATGTGGGGGTCACGGAGGTGCTGTTTTGCCAGGTTAGGTTCCAGGCTGGTAACTCTTTTGTGAAGTAGGCGTAGAGGTGGTGTTGCGCGAGGGTTTGGCCTGGGGTGCCGGGGACGCGTGGGATGAGCAGTGGGGAGAGGAGCGTGCTGTTCTTTGCGTCGAGGGTGGTGTTGGGGGAGGGGAGGGCGCGCAGGAAGGCGTCCGAGAGCGGTTTGTAGGCAAGTGTTGGGGTGAGGGTGAGGAGGAGGGGGAGGAGCGTGGCGGGTAGCGTGAGGAGCATCGTGGATCGTGGGTGGTGGGAGTCGATGGGGGAGCGTGTGCGGTTCGGAGTGTTGTGTACTAGAGGGCGTGTCTGTACGTCGAATATGGCGTAGAATCGCGTCGTCTTGCTCGCACGCACAGAAACGAGAACCGCCTTCGGGGTATGAACAAAGTCCAGGTAGCGTACGAGATCGAATCGCAAAGGATATAGAGACGAACAGCTAAGATCCCTCCTTCCAAAAGTGCCAGCCTCTTTCTCGTTCTCCTCAGTCCCCTTCCCGTTTCATCTCCCACCCGCGGTCTCAAGTGAAACGTTTGCGCAAGTTGGCCCTACTCCATCAGGCAAACACCGAAGAGCCATGAAGCGCGGAGCTGAGCCATCGTGTTGCGTTGCGTGCGTCAGTTCGGGTCCCTGACGGGGCCATGGACGCGGGATCCCTGTCGCGCACGTGAGCTGCACGTTCATCTTATCTGATTGATTAAGATGACCGATGGGGAACATGCTGTGGTGACGGAGGATCTAGCCGTTCTGGGCGGGGTGGAGGGTATGCATGTCAGATGTCTAATTGGGGAGCTCAAGACGGTATGCGCTTTGGTCCGGACTTGGTACAGTTGATATGTACTCATGTTCATATGATCGCTACATGTCCAACGTCTCCGGTCAAGTAAATACTACCCTACAACTTCGCCTTACCCCCCTCACACTTCACCAACGCCCTCCCGTTCGTAAGCACCGTCTTCCCGCCCTCAACCTTAACCACAAACCTCACCTCCTCGAACCCATCCTGATCCCTATCCCCCGTCCTCCACATCTCCGTAATCAGCTTATCACCCGGCTTAACCGGCGCCGCGAACCTCGCCTGGAACTCCTTGAGGTTCTCAGGCTTCGATGCACCAAAGGTCTTGAGGATGGCATGCGCAGACATATTCCATGAGAACAGGCCGTGGATGATGGGGCCGCCGAAACCCATTTTCTTGCCTGGCTCCGGGTCCGCGTGCAGCGGGTTGTAGTCGCCATTCAGGCGGTAGAGGTGGGCGGTTTCCATGGTGGTTTGGTGGATGTGTGTGTTATCGGGTGCGCGGGAGGGAGGGGGGTAGTTTGGTTGCTTGGGGCCTGTTGTGCGTTAGTCTTATGTTACACTGTCATGCCTACTCCATCGCGAGCACGGCAAGGGTCAAGGAGAAGGGAAAGACATACCCTTCGGACCACCCCAACCACCCTGACCAACGTAGAAGCCACTGCCAACAGCTCTACTATACGTCTCCCCCGTCTTCGCATCAACAAGCCTGTTCTCCGTCTCCACAACGGTCGCCTTGCCCTTATCGTATACACCCAGCACCTTGCTTCTGATCTCGAACTTGCGGCCTTCGCTGCTCACGGGGAGCGGCTTGAAGAATTGTATCTTACGCTCGCCGTCGAGGACGTGCTTGGTGTCGAACTTGGGGACGCCTTCGATGGGCTCGGCATTGCTGCGCGCGTAGAAGTCGATGACTTCTTGGTCTGTGTGCTTGAAGGGGAGGATGATGGGGTAGGTTGGGAAGGCCGCGAAGGATGGGTGCAGTTCCTGAGGGTGGTGTTAGAGGTGTTGGATAGCTCGGGGGATTGCGCTTGGGATGTATGGTTCAGGCGTGTGAGAGCTGTGATGGAGTTGCTTACGTAGAGGAAGTGCAGCTCATCCGGGTAGGTTGCGCCAATGCTGTTCGCGAAGAGCAGGAGATCGCGCTTGAGCCAGGACACCTCATACGAGGGAAACTCGAAGCCGACGCCGGGACCTAGTTCTTTGCCCATGATGAAGTTGGTAACGATTACACAATGTGTTGGGTATTGGAAGTTTGTACTAGCGATGCGGAATTGCAATGCTCAGATCAAGGGAAAAGAAGCTCAGATGTTGTCGTAAGCTTCAAGGTTCGCAGCGGGGCGGTAATCGCGACGCGGAGCTGAAGTTTGAGCCGAGGTACGATTCGTTCATCCATGGTCAAGACGAGAAACCCCCCAAATGGATTAGTATACATCAACCCTGTTCAAAGTAGATGAGGATGAGTCTTGGAATTCGGCGCCGATGTCGGTATGGATAAGACTTTTACCTCGTTGTGGGACCGTGGTAATGTTGTAAACATCGCATTAGTCTATCTACAGTGTCGATGCCTCATTCAGAAGCCAATATTAAGATGGCACGACTCTTGTCATGCCACCATGCAGATCTAGACAATATACATGTGATCCTTCCCATCCCTATCATCCGTCGTAAATGTTCGTGTACCACCCCTCCCACAACCCTGCGGTCGGCAAAGTGGGGCCACTGTCCCATACGCCAAGTGTGAAATAATGCAACCTTTTGAGTCTAAGCTGAATCATGGAGATGACTCCCGCAAATGCTCAGAATGCAAGCGAAGGAAGAAATGAAGTTGTGGTGGGTATAATGCGGCAGACAAGGTGTCTACTGCTTGACTTCGTAGGAGCGGCGGAACATGCCGTCGACGCCGGTGAGGTAGTAGGTGCCGGGAACGATGGTGTCAACGCTTCCCTTGGGGGTGAAGTCCTTCTGGAGGTGAGCCTGCTCACGGAGGTTGCACATCTGGTAGGAATGTTAGTGGGATGTTCTGTAGCAATCTAGAATTCGAAGACTTACCTCGTCGTAAACCTCAGGGGCGACTACACGCCTCTTCTCGAGACGGTTTTGGATGTCGAGCTGCTTAGCAATGTTCTCGGTGCTGCCCTTGACGGTGAAGGAGAACAGAGATGAGGCCAGACCACTTCCGTAGCTGAACATACCAATGCGCTTGCCCTCGAGGTCCTGGCTGCTGATGTTGGCGAGCAAGCTGCACAAGCTACCGTAGACACTGCCGCAGTACATGTTACCGCACTGGGTGGGGACCTGGATGCTGGGCTGGACGCGAGCCGCGTAGCGCTTCTTAGCAAGACCCATGAAGGTCTTCTCGACGGTCTTGTCGCTGACAGAGGTGGCGTAGTCCATGTCGCGAAGCTCAGCGGGAACCTCGGCGAAGATGGGGTTGGAAGGGTTGGCGAGGTAGTCGTTGTAGAGCAGACGCGCGTACGACTTGGCGACGAGCTTGCAGGTAGGTGCGTGGAAGGCCATGTAGTCGAAGCGGTCGAGAGCAGTCTCGGGCTCGCTGCTGCCGTTTACGCCGTTTCCATTTTGTTGCGACTTGAGGGTCTTCTCGCGGTCGTTGTAGGCCTTGTAGCAGGCGTCGACAGCCTCGGTATAGCAGCGGACGGAGAAGTGGCCGTCGACGACGGGGTACTCGCTGGTGAAGTCGGGCTTGTAGAAGTCGTAGGCGTGCCTGATGTAGGAGCCGCGCTGGCCAGCGTCCATGACAATGGGCGCGTTGGGGCCAATGAGCATGGCGACACATCCAGCGCCACCAGTCGGGCGAGCGTTGCCCTTCTTGTACAGCGCAATGTCTCCAGCGACCACGACGGCGTCACGGCCGTCCCAGGCCGACGACTCCATCCAGTTGACGGAGTTGAAGAGGGCGTTGGTTCCTCCGTAGCAGGCGTTGACAGTGTCAACACCCTCGATGTTGTAGTTGCCAGACTCCTCGAAGAGCTGCATGAGCACAGACTTGACCGACTTGGACTTGTCGAGCAGAGTCTCGGTGCCGACTTCGAGGCGGCCAATGGTCTTGGGGTCGACATTGTACTTCTTGAAGAGCGAGGTGACGGTGGTCAGGGCGAGCGAGTAGATGTCTGGGTGGAGCACCTGTCAGTTCCTCTTCGGGGTACACGGGGTCGCTCGAGCAGAAAATCTTGGACTCACCCTCACGGTCGTCGCAGAAGGACATCTTGGTCTGGCCGAGGCCAATGGTGTATTTGCCCTGGGAGACGCCATCGAACTTCTCGAGCTCGGCCTGGTCAACGCACTGTGGGCAAGTTGTTAGTGCGTGTTGGTGTAGAGGGCGTGGTTGCAGCGGGCGCATGTGCAATGGGACGGCGACACCGCCCACGGCAGCAACAACGTACCTGGCTGGGGAAGTAAAGCTCAATGGCCTTGATACCGATGTTGGAGGGACGAGCAGCCATGTTTGCAGGAGTGTATAGTGTTGTGTGAGGAGCAGAAAGGGAGTGCGTTGGCGAGGGAGGGGAGTTCACCGCCTTAAGTACTTGACGAGTAAATCCTACGCGACAATGGCAAGGTGCAGTTTAGTAGCGGCAATCAGTTTCGTGGCAATGCTAGCACGCCGTGGGTACAGGGCTCCAAAGGGGACAAGTAACGGGTTTTGTGCAGACCTAGCACTCAACAATCCTAACAGCGGCCCACGCGCTCCCAGTGTTGTGTCTGCTAGTCCCTGAGATTTTCGGTACATTCTGCTCGGGGCATTCAGGGTCTGGCTGCGAGCACCGGCGGCATGGCGGGGCATTCGCATGGCGAAAAAGAAACGCCTGCATGCCGCTTCCCTCGCTTCGTCCCAGCTGCATGCTCCGCGAACGTGTATCTTCACTTCACTTCATCGTGCCTCCAGCATCGTGAGTTGGCCCTTTTCCACCGGGCGGAGGACGTACTCCTCGACGACCTATCGCCGTGCTCCTTGGCATGCAGGGATTTACTAGCTAGTCAGGAACCATCAGCCCATCACAACAGTGCCCCCTAGCAACCTCATCCGCGATACTCGACAAATATGGCTACCTACCCTCCAGCCAGAACACAGCCTCCACATCATGCGTAATGCCGCGTCACGATGCTGCGGTAGCTGTGTTGGATGAGGGATTGTAAGCTATCTGATAACATCGGACGAGGAGGCCGTCATTGCTTTGGGCCCGAGTTGCCCATTGTGCTGAGGGCATCACACATCCTCAGTAGAACTCGGCCGAAAATGAGGGCATTCGCGTTTAGCCAGGCTGCTGCCTAGATTCCCGCGGTCGCTATCTACGACCTACTTGGTGGGCGGGATGATTTTGATAGGTAGTAATCCACCGAGATCACTTGGCTTCTTCTATGGAAGGTGGTATCGCAGACGCATATAAACTCTAAGTTCAGTTTGCAGTCGTGTTCTCAGACGATCAATGACAAAAAGCAGTTCAGGAGCATCCCAAGTCGGATAAGGGATGTCAAGCACGGCCCAGACTTCAACTGACGAATGGAATCGATGCAAGTATCCGGGAGTGGCGTTAGGATGAGAACAACTGACGTTATAGGTACGCGTTTTCGGGTGAATTGATATCTTTTTGTTCGCATGTTGGAGCCCAGGCCGGACCTTGAACTGCAGTGGGCGAATAGGCTGGGCATCCCAGGCATCCCTCGCCGTTGCCGTCATGGCCCTATGGTCGACATGGGCTCCCCGATGCAGGGCACAAGTACATAAGTACCCTGTGCCCGGTTCGCTCTTCAACTTTATCATCCAAAATGTCGTAGGGTGACAGGGTATCAACTCCACTGTTCAAAGCCTCTTTCTGAGGCAGGAGCGACGTCACTGCCAATCAGTGCGAATGGCAGCACACGGGACCTGAGCAGCTCTACGCAGAAAGATCATTCTGCAACAATCGCTATCTTCGTCGTCTATCACAACGAGTCCCACATCGTTGTCAAGATTAATGCTTCGAGAACTATGCAGAACCGAACGTCCACAGATATGTTAATGTCGCGGACCAGATGACAGCCCCAACATCGCTTCCGGGTGCGTTATGTCATAGTCGGGCATCGTGCCTAAAAGCTGTTTTAAGTATGTCCTGTCTGATCATAAAGAAGTATCTCGCCCGGCAGTAGGGAAGATGGGCCCGGGTCAATCGACTGGTGGCATGTCGTAGAGCCCGCGATCCCGTGCATGACGCTGAGTGCACGTGAGTATGATGCAGAAAAGCGGCAGAGCATGTGAGGTAAGGCCAGGTCGTCCTAAAGTAGCTCTATATTAATGCGAGAGGGGTGATAATGTACTTGCAGCGACTGAAGAACGACGAGAAGAAATTAAGAGCAGAAGGTGCAGGTAAATAGCAGAGAATAAAGTGTACATGTCAGAAGCTTGATGAGCTGGTCAGAGAGCCGAAGGATGCGATGTCGAAGGGGTGCTTATCGATGTTCAGGCTTGGGTGTTCGCCCGTGCGCCGTTTAGTGGCGCCAGCGTCTCAGGACAACCTCTGCCAAACCTGATACACCCTCTCGACCCTACCAACGACACGACACGACACACGCCAATTCTCGCCACACTCGCTACCCGCGCGACGCTCATCGCTACCGATCGCGCACTACATCGATTAATTCTTTGACGACACGCCTGCTTTGCCATCGGGGAGGACTGTAAGGGGGACCAGGAAGGGCCTTTGGGGCTCAGGGACCGTTCGGCGTCATGGACCGACGCAGCAGCGACAACAACGAAGCACCGCGCCAGCCGAGCAACCCCGATGTCTTTGACGACGACTACGAAATCGACCCCGACGAGGATGATTTCATGCCCTCCGTCTCGGATGGCTTCCGACCAGCCAACGCGAGCCAGCCCTGGCAGGGCGACCGCCAAAATCACGACCGGATAGACGCGCTGCAACGGCAACCATCGACATCGAAGGCGCCCGAGAATCACCAGAGCGACCTGCGAAGGACGGCAACGCGAAACAGCACGGCCAAGGTGCGGGATTCGATGACGCAAGATGGTGGCCGACCGCCCCTCAACCGAGGGCCCAGCCACCACAGGCCCCTTGGACATCGCGACTCTGTGAGTTCTGCGGGATCCTTTGCGACGACGAGCAATTCCGAGAACCCGTTCGAGACGGGCCCGAGCCACCCATATGGCATGTACCCGCAGCTATCAATGGCACGGCCACTTAGCGTAGCAACAAGCTCTACAGAACGCCAACCACATCGATCAATGTCACTGCAGCGGCCGACACATCCCTATGCCATGTACTCGCAAAGCGGCATTGTCGACGAAGAGTCACCAGACGAACCAGCCCAGCCACCTCCACCTCAGGTCCAGTCGACTATTCCCGTGGGATTCCCGGGCCTGAACAACGGTTACCACAGGGTGCTTGGGCCGGATGGCGAGGAGCAGGATATCATTGGACCCGACGGACACACTGAGCAGCTGCCACCGTACTCGAGATATCCAGAGGAAGGTCCCACCAAGGCTTCTTTGGCAGCCGAGGCAAGCGCGTCGTCGCGTGTCATACCCGCGCCCGTCCAAGTTGATACAGAGGATCCTTTCAACACACCCGCATCTCCTGTCTCGCCGCTGAGCACTAGATCATTCTCGCCACCCCCTCTACCTGCCGTTCCCTTGCTCCCGTCCGTCACACCCGCCCGGTTGCCACCTCAGAGACCAGAAACCCAAACTGGCAATTTAGCGGCTACCAACTCTGCCGCTGCACAGAGCAGTACCGTGCCAGCAGAACCCTCTGACTCGTCCTCTGCATCTCTACTGGCGTCTGAGAACCACTTCTCGGAGAAGGCGGAGCCAGTCGAAGGCAAGGTCAGCTGGCGCAAGAGGAAGCTATGGGGAAGGGTGCCTATGGGCGTCGCGCTTGTGGTTCTTGTCCTCATACTAGTATTCTCTGTCGCCCTCGGAGCAGCCATTGGTACCTTTGCTGCCAAGAAACACAACGATGATGATGACCAGGATGGGAATGGCGGCCCTCATGAGGAAGCGTAAGTGCTCACGGCTCATCAATGATAACACCTACTAACTCCCGCTAGACAACCTCAGGTTACGGGTCAAAATGGATCGCTTTTCGACGCTGTTCCCATCTCAACACCGTCTGGCCTCTTACCGCTACCAACAGGATCCTTCGCACTTCCTTTGGGAATACCGCAAGAGCAAAACGCGGGATGCTTGACACAAGCAAATCAGTATTCTGCATGGTCATGCAAGATGACTTTTGCCCCGCTCGTTATAACTATCAACGACACGACCATAGCTGGTGAAACTCAACAAGTTGCGTCGATGGGTAGCGGACCTTCGGTGCCGGCAAACTCTGTACTGTATGGCCTCCAGACTCCTATGCTTGATACCAAGCCGATGGAGTTGGTGCTCGATCTGGATTTCAAAGGCTACGGTCCAGCCTATCATTTCTCTGCTCGATACGACAAGCTAGTTGTCCTGCAACCCAATGAGCTCAGTTTCGGGTCAGGGCTCTCAAAACGACAAGACGAGAAGTACAGGCAGCGCTTCCAGGTTCAACCTGGCGATACGCCTTGGTTTTGCTACTGGAATGAAACATACATCGAGGGCTACATCTACGCTGATGACAACTCGACAGCAGCTACCTTTACCTCTTTCCCTACCCAATGGCCCACGCCCACACCCACACCCACACCCACACCCACACCCACACCCGAACCAACCGACGATGCGGCTGTAAATGTTGCTGTCGCTGTGCCGACTGAGAGTAGTGTCTCTACCAGTTCTACACAAACTACTACAGCGTCTCCAACAAATTCCCCTGTCAACCTGGCCGCCCCGTCACCCGTTCGCGCTCGAGATTCCGAGTCAGATGCTTCTTCAGCCCCTCGCATGGCACCTTATCCCCGGATCATCAAGATAGAAGAACGCCGGCTCCCCGGGGCGTCACAACCATACTGTCAACAGATGCTCATGCTCGATAACTACGAGATCGTAACATCACCTAGTCCGAACGATAGCCCAATCAGAATATGGCTACAAGAGTCAGATCCCAGCTACGAAGAGTACTTTGCCGCTCAGCCTTCGCAAACCATCACATTCGACAGAAAGACGAAGCGCGAAAATCTTGTTGACATCCAGCGCCGCGTGGACCCTGTGGATGCTTGTCACTGTCAGTGGATGTTCAAGTGAATGACGGACCCGGTTTCGAGCGCTTCTTTTCTTCTTGCAACGATGTCACAGCATGATTGTCGATCTCCTTTCTTCTCCACACGGGTATTGGGTCCATTTCGCCTGTTTGGTGTTCCACGGCGTTTTGTTAATACTGACTCACGAGTCTCTACGCATCACTGGCATATTTCGGTTTCTTTTTACTCATCTCTTTTTGTCTAGTCAAACATGTAGCATGCTATGTTTATAGCTTTCGCATTTCTGTATCGTCTATGGGACGGAAAGTAGGCCTTTTGTTTTGGAGGCTACACTGGCGCATATTGTCGCGGCGCTGCTTCTGTATATATTGCCATGGGGGGAGTTCAGAACCGCGAGTACAAATTTCGCGTGAGTTCATTATTGGAAAGGGATAGATAGAAGAACAACATTAGTTATATTGTAAAGGTGTCTATTGGTGCTGATACTGTGATGCTCATGCTGATATAACAGCGAACGTAAACAACACCATGAATGCCTTCTAAATGCGTAATCTATTCTATACAATCTAGTTTCGCTGCGACCCAACAAAAGAAGTTCGCAATCATGCCTCCAACCCCCTCTCAAAAACCTTAACCCCAAACTTCCACACCTCATCCACAACAAACCTCTTCTCCCCCTCCGCGTTCTCCTTCATATCCAACACGCACAAATCCGCATCCGCCCCCTCATCCAAACAGCCCTTGACACCCTCCAACCCCAACATCCGTGCAGGCGTCTCCGTAACCGCCCTCAGCGCCTCCGGAACCGTACTCCCCGTCCAATTCAAAAAGTTACTAACGCAATCCACAAGCTGAATGCTACTCCCCGCAATCTTCCCGTTCTCCTCAAGCGTAAGAAGGGGACCTTGTTTAATAATCTTCGACCCATTCGTCCACTCATACGTCCCATCCGGCATACCCGCCAACCTCATCGCATCCGTCACCAGCACCAGCCCATCTGGATGCGCGTTCCACGCTATCTTTATAGACGTGGGGTGTAGGTGTATGCCATCCGCGATAATCCCGAAATACGGTTTGGTGATTGAGGTAGAGGGTGTGCCCAGCAGACCGAAGATACCAGGGTTACGGTGGTGGAGGGGCCGCATGGCGTTGAAGAGGTGCGTTATCATACTGCAGCCGGCTTTTATTGCGGATTTCGCTTCTTCGTAGGTCGCTTCTGAGTGCCCGATTGAGACGCGGATGCCGGCGCTGGTTAGGGATGGGATGCTTGATAGTGCGCCGGGAAGTTCGGGGGCGAGGGTGATTAGGGAGATGGGGGAGGGGGAGGTGAGGTTCGAGGCCCCGTAGCAGGATTCTAGGCTGGTGATGGAGTTGTCTACCCCAGGGGTGCGTAGGACGGAAGTGTTGTGGATGCCGTTTTTGGTGGGGGACAGGAAGGGGCCTTCGCAGTGGGCGCCCAGGGATTCTGAGCCGAGCGTTGCGTCGCGCGTTGTTCCTGAGGGGCCGAGGAAGGGGAGGGCTGTTTGGTAGACTGACGGGAGTTGGGATGTCAGGGTTGGTAGGTAGGATGTTACGCCTGTTGCTACCAAACTCCGGTTTACACGCGAGACGCCTTTGGCGTAGGCTGATGCGCCGCCTTCGCGGTCTGAGGGGATTACGGAGAAGTCGAAGCCGTAGGCGCCGTTTAGTTGCGTGTCGATGAGACCGGGGGAGAGGATGCGGCCACCTGATGTGCGAAGTCAGTATGTATCTCACGTGTATTCCGTACAGGCAAAGCTAACCTAAGTCGACGATTTGCTCTGGAGCGGCACGATATGAGTACAGGATTTCTTGGCCGTTTAGGATCTTTCCGGTGGCGGAACTGATCCAGAGATCTTGGGGGACTAGGGCGTTGGTTTTTACGAGGAGGCAGTTTGTGAACTTTATCACGCCTGATGAGTCCTCTCGTATGGGGGAGTCGAGGATTGGCACGATTGAAGGCATCGTGGGTCGTGTCAAGAGGACCAATGAATGAAGGAAGCTTGCCAAGTATAATGATGGAAGTATAGAGATGTGATTCAGAAATGAGAATGATAGGATGAATTGGATGGTTGCTATTGCGCAGGCGCGACTCAACAACCGTTGCAAAGGATCTGACGCCTACCTACTACTTCTATCGCAACTGCATAGGTGCGCTCATCTTCCTGCGATGATGCCATTGAGTCATCACTTGCGGGCAAACTTGCCTTCCACGGCCTGTATCGCTGCCGTGAGCGCACGCTGTAAGATTGCACAAGGTGACTGGATGTGGATTCCGACGTCGTGAGATCGAGGTAACACAGCGATGGTCACATTCCGCCGAAAGAACCGGATGGATTGCGGTTGCATGTGAGGTGGCATCAGAGTGGATGTCGCTGATAGCAGAGGGACGAGGATGGTGTAACGACGGACGGGGGTGCATGCTTCTAGCGCCTCGCTAATCACGTACCCCAGCCGCGAACAGCGTGAATGCTACGGTGCCATCCTCCCCATCTCCCATCCACCATTACCGATCTGCGAGTCACGCCGGCGGAGTCTTGGTGCCCACCCGGAAATCCCACGTCGCATCCACAGACTTCATTGCGACGCGACGCGACCGGCGCTGTCATTATGAGCAAGGTCGAAAACATGGATCCTGTCTGGGATGACCTCGATAGGTGAGCTTCGCGTCGGGCGCATTTCCTCCCCTCAGGCTTCCTGAGGTTTGCGCAATGTGACCACAGGTCAGGCTAACTTGCCCGTGATGCAGGACTATGGTGGGTCGCTTCCGCCCATGCTGCGACTGGATTCGCTGACAAAGGTGCTGTAGGGCCAACTGTTCATGATGGGCTTCGATGGCACCTCGGTCACTCCTCACATTCGTACCCTGATCGAGGAACATCATGTTGGCTCCATACTACTTACTGCCAAGAATTGCAAATGTTGGTAATCCACCTTTTTCGGTCTGTCACTGTCAGGCTGACCTGTCATAGCTGCCGAAGATACTACCGCGCTTATCTACGAGCTCCAGAAGATTGCCCACGATGCTGGACACCCTGTTCCGCTGGCCATCGGCATCGACCAGGAGAATGGCGGCGTCAACAGTCTGTTCGATGACATCTACATCCGCCAGTATCCTAGTAACATGGGAATGGCAGCAACCGGCTCCACGGACCTAGCCTTTGAAGTAGCCAAGTCGACTGCACAGGAGATTGCTGCATGTGGCATCAACTGGATC
Source organism: Alternaria ventricosa (assembly GCF_023758065.1). Classification (NCBI taxonomy): domain Eukaryota; kingdom Fungi; phylum Ascomycota; class Dothideomycetes; order Pleosporales; family Pleosporaceae; genus Alternaria; species Alternaria ventricosa. Next base: position 146,477 of record NW_026055700.1, read on the forward strand.
TTCGGGCCATGTCTGGATGTACTCACCAATGCGCGCAATCAGCCCCTGGGAGTACGAACGGCTGGCGATGATCCCCAGGAAGTATCCGCCTTTGGATGCGCCTTCATGGCAGGCTACAAGGACGCTGGCGTGGTGACTTTGGGGAAGCACTTTCCTTCGTACGGCAATCTGGAGTTTCTGGGCTCAACACTTGACGTGCCGATCATCACAGAGTCGCTAGAACAGCTGAGTCTAAGCGCTTTGGTTCCGTTCAAGAAGGCCATCGAAAGAGGTCTTGATTCCATGATGGTTGGTGGTTGCGCCATGTCCTCGGCGGGGCTCAACGCGATGCACGCGTGTCTGTCAGAACAAGTTGTCGACGACCTTCTTCGGAAAGATCTCAAATTCGACGGTGTAGTGGTTTCCGAGTGTCTAGAAATGGATGCTCTCAGTCACAACATCGGTGTAGGCGGCGGCACGGTCATGGCAGTTAATGCAGGCTGCGACGTAGTCCTCCTTTGCCGGTCGTTCTCACTCCAACAAGAAGGGCTGAAGGGCCTCAAGACCGGCATAGAAAGCGAAATGGTCTCGAAGGAACGTATCTTCAACTCACTCAGACGTGTGCTAGCTATGAAGAAGAAGTGCACATCCTGGGAAAAAGCATTGAACCCGCCAGGCATCAACTACCTGGAAAAGCTACAGCCTTCGCATACCGCACTGTCAACGAAAGCGTACAACAGCTCCATCACAGTCGTACGCGACAAGAATAGGCTTCTGCCACTGACGAACATACTCGAAAGCGAGGAGGAGCTTCTCCTACTGACACCATTAGTGAAGCCTTTGGCCGCATCCGCTGCATCACGAGCTATATCCGACGCTGCCAATGGGGCAGCGGGCCACTCACCCGAGCCAGCTGCTTGGGACCGGAGTTCTTCAGTCATGAGCGGAGAAAGAGTCTTCAAAGAACTAGGTCGTTCTCTTGCTAGACAGCGTAACGGACGACTGCTTCACACATCGTACACCGCAAACGGTGTTCGTCCAGTTCATGAAAATCTTATCAATCGGGCGAGTGCGATCATCGTACTCACGGCTGATGCCAACCGGAATCTGTATCAGCATGGCTTTACCAAGCATGTCTCGATGATATGCAATATGCAGTATACGACTGGTGGAGAGAGGCGTGAGAAACCCCTCATTGTGGTCGCAGTCTCATCGCCGTACGACTTCGCAATGGACAATACCATTGGGACCTATATATGTAAGTCATGTCCGTGTCCAAATGGAGGTCAGACAAGCTAATCTCATCAGGCACTTATGACTTCACCGAGACTGCACTCAACTCTCTAGTCAGAGTACTCTACGGCGAATTATCTCCCTCCGGAACGCTACCAGGAACCATCAGCAAGAGCCAAAAGCTTCACCCATCCAAACAGCATTGGTTGGTCGAAATATTCAACGAAGAGCGAGACAGTAATGCTCTGGATACATTGGTCGCAGCTGTCGCGGAGGAAACGGCACCAAACCAGCGGTCGGAGATGTCGAGTGCAACTTCAACCTCATTCATCCTGCATCACCCAGAGGTGGAGGAGTCACATTTTGTTGTTAGAAACAGCAGCACACAAGCTCTGTACGGCTTCTGCTCAACGTACTTCTTCAAGGCTACGGGCACTGGTGTAATTGGAGCTTTGTTCGTCGACCCAGCAAGGAGAAAGCTCTCCATCGGCCATTCCCTACACAACCGGGCCATTCGCACGCTACTCCAGAAAGAAGGTATCAAGAGATTCCAGCTTGGATCACGCCTGCCAAGCATGTATCTTGGAATCCCAACCGGACACGGAAACGAGCGGAAACGGCTCCGATCATGGTTTGCACAGCTAGGCTGGGGTGCTGCACTCTCCCGGCCTGTCTGCAACATGGTAGCACGTAATCTGCAGACGTGGAATCCGCCGACTGGCATGGCGAAGAGTCTAGCGAGCGCAGGCGCACAGTTTGATCTTGTGTACGGGTGGGACTATGCGGGACCGATACTCGACCATATCAAGACCAGCAACCGCCAGGGTCTAGCAGAGGTGTACAAACTTGCGCTTACGGACCCGACGGCTTGTGGCATCATCCGAGCCAAGCGACCAGAAGATGGTGCGTTGGTGGGCACTGTCGTGCTATACAACAACCACTCACGACTTGCCGAATACATACCCCCACTGAAGGACCTGAACGAGGCGGCTGGAGGCATCTCTTCGCCCGTCATATCACCTGGTGTAGGAGAATACTCGACACTACTGCAGGGGCTGATCCTACTCGGCATGCGACAGATCAAGCAGCTGGGATGCAATGCATGCTTGCTCGACTATGTAAGTAGCCGTCTAATGCTGGTCACGACAAGGTACTAACGCAAGTAGATGGACGGTGACGGCAACTTCGACGGCTTCTCGGCAATGGGCTTCGATGTCATGCACAACTTTGAGGAAGTCAGCTGTGATGCTGCGACCTGGACTATGATCCCGCCTGCTTGATTGCTCGGTACCTCTGCCAGATACTCATGTTCCTGGCGACTTCGGTTAATAATGTTTTGGTCGGTGTTTGGGGGTTATTTTGGGTGCGTGTGCTAGTTGCTTTTTGCTCTCCGGGACTGACTGGCATCCCATTGGTTACTTGTATCGCTCGTACCATGATCTGATGTCATACCATGCAAGCACCCTTCAGGTCGTGGGCCGTATGTACTCGGATCGGATGGTTTTCTCAAAGGGTCCGTCGGCGTTTCCGTGTACCTCGTGCTTGTCCTGCATGCATACCGCAGGATCATAGTCCCAACCATTACACCCAAAGATCAGCGGTCTCACGCTGCAGCCCGTGGTTCTTGATGTTTGCAGCATCAGCTCTGCCGTCTGATTCAGTCTCACGGTCGCTGAAGGCCTCGAAGGAGCTGCCCTTCCGACGCGCTCACTCGGCTGATCCCGCCCTGTCGCAAGGCGATCCGCGAGCTTTGGCCTGGTAGAGCTGCTGCGCCTCTCCGCTATCGAATCGATAGGCATGGCAGATTTCGATAGACAAGCATAGAATGCAGACACAGATGTCGTCCCGTATGGGCGACGTCGGATTAGAGGTGCCTGAGGCTTTCAGGGTTATTTTTACAGCTGGAGAGCGGGTCCATAGCTAGAGTAGGAGACGCCACTGGGGGGGATGGCGTAGGATGATCACCGTTCGGCTTGACCCTTCGAGAAGCCCTACCGAAGGCGTCAGCGTGCCAGCGCTCTGTGTCTCGTGGATCATAGCAAAGATATACAAAGTGTGCCTGGGAATCTCTGGCATCGTGGCCTGGGGTAGTCAAGCTTATCCTTCCCGTCAAAATCGCCTACCGAGCCCCACAGCAGACGGGACCCTTTGTGCAGCGCGCCTATCCGACCGTGGCCGTCAGCGCATGTGATGCAGATGCATTGTCGCACAACCTCAGCAAGACAGCTACGAAGGCCATCGCTTGGTCTTGTTCCCGCGAGCCACCGCTCCAAGCCCTGCTGTGCGGTCTAGTCCGGTGTCGCTCCTCGCTGTACAGTGCCAGCGCGCACGCAGTCTCGTCCCCCATCTTCTCCGCTCGCTCGCCTTGCCGCATCTCTCCACCTCTCCAACCCCAGAGCCCCAAGCGTTCCCGATTCACCACCACCACCCGCCGACTGCCACTCCCACGTGCCTGCCACTGCATCCTCGGTCGCGCCTTCCTCGTCGCCGCGCCATAGCTATCGTTGCGCGTATGCGCCGATTCGGAAGCGACCTCTTCCTCGACCCGGGCCAGGCTGCACCAAGCCATGGAGCACTTCAACACCAACACCATGTCGTACATACCGCTCCAGACCGTCACTGGCCCCGACCAGCAGATGGCCATGCCGCTGCCGCTCCAGTATGACCAGCGCTCCAACTTCGACGCCGAGACCTTCATTGGGTAGGTGCAGTGCGCGACACCTGCCTGACAGCTACTGACATGTTTGCGCAGAAGCGAGGACGCCTACTCGACATACCACCTCCAGCAGATGCCCCCGCAGCTCAAGCGCTACCCCAGCACATACGAAGATCCCTTCTCCGACGTCCAGAGCGGCTACGAGCAGTCGATACACCCACACGATCAGAATGGCGTGCCTGAGAGCCCCAGCATCGAGAGCAACAACAAGCTCCTCAGCTTCTCGCTACCCGTCGTACCGTATACCATCCTCACATATGCCATGCAAAGGGTGTCGATTTCCATGTCGGCCCAGCTACATGGCATGTTCTTTCTGGCCGAATCGCCTTGGGCAACCGCAGCCGATGTACAGGCGCCGTCGGAATTGACTTGCTACCGGAGGAACCTCTTCCAGATCACTGGCACTATCACGATTCCCCGGAGCCTGCAATTCCTCATGACCGATCAAGGCGACCAAATACCGATTCTTGGCCAAGAACTCACCATTTCCGCGACCGAATCACTCGAGGGTAATCCCGTAAAGATAATATCGGTCCCGTGGAAGACGCCGGCCACGGGTAGCACATCCACCGAAGACAAAACCGAGAAGGAGCCACCGACATATCCACTCGATCTGTCGACCGGGCAGGACATGGACTCGGAGTATGTCAGTTTCCCGATCAGTTGGAAGCGACTACAATTCCGGATCGCGACTGCAAACAATGGGCGGAGGAAGGAGCTTCAACAACACTTTGTCGTGCGATTGAAGGTGATAGCAACCCTTGCCAGTGGCGTCAAAGTACCTATATGCGAAGTACACTCTGGCGCAATTATTGTGCGGGGAAGGAGCCCGCGCAACTTCCAGGCCCGGAAGGACTTGCCCATCAGTGGTGGTTCAACAGCACGCAAAGTGCACACTCCACAGCAACCCAGCAGAACGCCGACTGGCGACACGAACCAGCACACCCCGAAACAAACACCCAACCCACCCGTGACCTCGTCCAAGCCCATGGACCTACTACAGATGCCATTCGAGTTCACTGCAAACGAAATGCCGCCCTCTCCCGACTTTGACTGGAAGATACCAGCAGGCGCCATGACAGCGATACCTCCCGATCCGCCTTCATCCCAACTTCAACACGCCACACCCTACGCCCAATCGACACCCGAGATCTCACGAAGCGTGCCCCCGCATCGCGCATCTATAGCCCCCGTCACCCTCTCCCTCACCGACGATGAGCCTCAAAAAGCACCGTCACCTAACGACCATCAAAGAAAACGCGCGACACCCATGCGGCCTCCATCCTTTTCAATCGGCATCATCAATAGTCCGGATGAGAGTGCTGATCTGCTCTACGAATACTTCCCGCTTGGTCTGGATGATTGGATGCCGCCTGTTGATGCTGTGTATCGTCCGCATGTTGTTCATCATATCACGCCCTTTCCGCAGGACTCCAAGGCAGATGCAGGCAAGAGTCGGTCGAAGAGGTACTTTTCGGATGCCTGGGGTTAAGGGTTGGTGTTGTAGGTTCTTTTTCTTTGTTATGATACCCTTTGCGTTGATTCGTTTGGATCATTTTGTAATACTTTTATGAGGAAAAGATTGGCGGTTGGTACAGAGAGTTATATCCAGCTACGGAAGAGTTTTGGGTTGGGAATTTTGGGGCATTGGATAAGAGAAGGCAGGTATAAAGCTGGACGTACACCTGCGCTACGGACTGGGCGTTCACCTTACCATTATGGCACTCCGTGATTGATATCTGTATTATGCTGTGCCCTCATGACAAGGTGAACGCACAGTCCGTAGCACGACAGCTTTCGGCCTACCGTCACATCTCTTGGACCTTGTACGTCGGCAATATTTACCCCTTCTCGGCACGTTATTACTATACCATTCTGTTCTCATGTTACATTACTCCCAACTGTATCCACATCCACGTATCCATCACACATCTCCTGATATTCACTCGGTCTTTCATCTCTCGCGACACTTTCCCACTGGGGCAACGTCACCTCGTACATGCCGCCGTCTTCCTGTCACGCCGTCCCTGTCGCTTACTCACTATGAGTAGACACGATACACAACATCCACACCGCATAAATGTAACGATAGCAACCCCCATCAGCACCTCGTCAGCGATCGGCGAGGTAGTAGACTACAACCTTCCCTATCGAAGAAACATGACATCTACATGGCATATGTCACATCGCATCGCACCCACAACCCCAGATCCACCGACCTCGCCGACGTGGTTGTAGTTACAGATGTGCATAAGCACCGCGCACTGCAACGCCACCGTTACCGTTACCGTTACCGTTACCGTTACCACATGCCCAACTCTACTGCAACATACCACTCTACGCGCGTCCACACTTCATCGTCGCCGACGTCGTCTTGCGTCGTGCCGCACCGTGATATCTCCGGGCTTGGTTTTCGACCGAGTTCGGGGTTGACGTTGACGTTGGCGTTGACCTCAATGTTGATGTTGGGGTAAGGATTGGAGTAGGATTGGGGTGGAGGTGTGGAGGAGCGGAGGAGTGTAACAGTAGCATTACATTGCATATGCCAATCCCCATTACCAACTTTACTACCATCCTACCATCGTTATCAGCGGATGAAATAAGATGCGTTCTTCCGACCGGCCGAACATGTACCGTGAGAAATGCCGAACAAGATACAATCCCGAGACTTCCGTGAGAGGCGGGATGTTGTGTGATAGATAGACGGGTTTATCACGATGTAGTATTCGGCTTACAGCTACAAAGTTGGTTTGATAGCGCATGCCACCAAACTCCCTTGCCCTCAAAAAGGGTAACAACTAGCAACCTCGGGAAGTGGGTCCAGCATCTTTCTAAACTATTGCGCAATTTCACAGTTTGCCAGATTTCGCAGTAACGTGTACCCACCACGTGGCTTATCGTATCTCATTACCCTGGCCATCCTACTACAGTACCCCTACTACCGTACTGTACATCTACATCCACATCCTCCCTATCTACGTTATACGCTCTAGAATCCTTTTTCGGGTTTCTTCGGTTGGCGGAGACTCGGTACCGGGTTGGGTTTGGTCTGGTTTGGTCTGGCCCCGTTTTGCTTGACAGGGGGCTGGAGACGCGGTATTGGAAGGTGGGTAGGAGGGGCGGCGGTGCGTTGTGGGTAAGGTGGGAGTGGGCTTGCGTTTGGTGGAAAGATAGGGGTGGAGGTGGATTACGTACGATTATCGTATTTGGGTGTTCTAGAAGAATGGGATTGTTGTGTTCGTCTGGATCTGGTGGTTGGATCCGTTGTTGCTGGTGTACTCTTCCGTCTGTTTTTGGAAGGATTTTGCATCACGTGTCTAGCATGGAGAATGAGGGAATGTGGAATAGAACATATTTCATTAGGTCGTGCGTATGCCCGAAAGCATGCGATGCCATGTATCCCCACAAACGCCAAAAGGGAACCGTGTAATGAAGCTCCCCGTATGCTCTTCGTAAAGCTCTCCATGCTAGGCTGTAAAGTGTTTCTAAATTGGAAGAAGAGAAGGAAAGAAGATCTTGAGAATCTATGTACAATGATGTTGCTAGAAGGGTATGAAGTCAAAATGCTTTCGCGTTATGTTCACTGTCCTTCGAGACAGCAGACAGAAACAGCTGCACCGTAGATAGCCGACTCAACCGCAATCTCCAAAGAAACGGAGTTTGGTTCCGCTCCAGATGCAGCAGTCAGCTCGTGAAGGTGCGACTGGCACAGCTCTTTGAAACAGGGATACTTCTCGATGACAGAGCCGTTGCAACCGATGCTCATCCGACCAGCAGATGCAGGTGTCAAGCCCTCAGACTCCGTTCTAAGCGCCCATAATGCGTGGATACCGGTGGCGAGGAAAGCGGCTGCGCGATGCGAAACGAGTTGCGAGACTTGACGGACGAATTGGATGTCGTTGTAGGTGGGTGGCTTGCTGAGGGGGTGTCTGGATTGGAAGAGAGCCGTGGCGCTGGTCAGGTTCTTGGAGTCGTCCATCTCCATGGCGGCAATGGTGCCAGTGTCGAGGGTGTAGGTCTCAGCCAGTTGATCGGGGATTTCTCCGCTGAACAGTCCGGCTTTTTGAACGGCCTCTACTAGGATCAATCGAACGATCTCTCCGATATATCGACCACTGATCATATGCTCGAAAGGTTGGAAGTCGGGTCGCATGTGCGCGTCGTTTAGCTGGTCGTCCCATCTTGTTGTGGGGAAGACACCTTTGCCGAACATGCTACACTCGGTGTTGACGAGTACGTGCGTAGCTTCATTCAGCCATTGCTGTGGGTAACCCTTGTACTTGGTAGTCGCAAGTGATGAGACGGGCAGGTGTACAGATATGTTAAACCCAGTCCCTAGGATTACGGCAAAACGCGTCGAAGGGTCTTCGTAGGCACGTGATAGTAGGGTTGCTGATGAGTCGTTGATGATGGAGTCCATGTGTACGGGCAGACCCTTGAAGGCGTTAGTGATTGCAAATACTGGGTTGATGACGAAGTCTTACCCTCTTTCTGCATGGTGCCATGATTAACTCGCTCAAATCTTGACCGAGAACACCCTCTGTCGCACGGAACCCTTTCCCCATGGCTAGGAGATTTGCGCTTCGACTAGATGTTTGCCTGGCAACAGTCAGTCAATGCAATACCACATACGTTGCAGTAACATACTCAACAGGAAATGACCATGCCAGACCCATAGGAAAGCTCTTCTTGTCGGTGGAATTCTGCAGAAGAGGATCTGCAAGCGCATCCTGAATCTTCTCGGCCATCCACTCAAAGAAATCGTTGCCTCTTCTTTGCCTGACCTTCTCGTCGATCTTGTAGCTTTTCATGACAACGATGCGCATGTTCTTGGCGTCTGGTTGCCTACCATTCAGCTCCACCAGTGCGATACGGAACGTTGATCCGCCGACATCGAGAGCCAGATATGTCCCCTTTTCGTATCCTGAGGGAAGCTTGTGGTTGTATGAGGGCAGCATACAGATATCGCTCGACTGCAACTTGGGGGCGAACTGCGCCTGCAGCCTCGTAGACATATCCAACATCTTGGCAGTTGCGAGTGGTGCCTCTAACAGGCGTTGAATTTCGCGAAGTAGGTCGTCCATTGTGCGGTCGTAAGTCCTGAGTCCATCCCGTACACGTCTTCGTGAAGTCGTTGACGGGAGCACGGAGTGCAGAAGCGATGGTAGCATGGTGATCCTATCGAGAGCTGCGAGAAGCCCTTCCCAGAAATCAAGCATGAATTGTTTGTACCAGCAACGATTGTTGTTTTCGATTGACGCTTGATGCAAGTCACGAGAGTTGTTTGACTCTGGAACAAGGGTGACGCGGCCGCTCTTGCGCTTGAGTCGAAGAGGTGGCATGGAGGGGCAAGGCAAATCCGGCAGACGGTGACGTTGGTATGACTTGCGAACGAATGTTGTTTGTAGACGCTCTATTAAATCGCAAAATGTCCAGCGAGAGTGTTCAAAGTCTGAAAATGTCGTAGTGAACGGAGACTAGACGCGGGCCGGGAGCATTAGTGAACCGATGTCGCAAAAGGCTCTTAAGCATAGTTGTATGGCTTGTCAGAACATCAAAGAGGTTGTATCCACTAGCGAACGTAGTTAGGTATTGCTCCGGAGACAAATATGCGAGGCCTGCTGCTGGGGCACGGCAGGCAAGCACGTATGGGCGATCGCGGGGGCCAAAGGGGAAATGGAAACAGGGAAGGAAGCCGCAAAGGCCTGATGTATTGGCGGTGGGCGGCAGTCAACAGCGTGTCGCTGGCGCCAGGCACGCTGGATGGATATGCGGAAACATGGCGTTGCTGGCATGTCGAGGGTTGGTGGGGTCTCGTAGAAGTTTGACGAGCGGCCATTGCTACGGTACGGTTACATCTGCTGGGCGGCGACGTCCACTAGCGCATTGGGACGCGAATCCTGCCGTAAGCGTTTACGATGGGACTTCGGTGGACGACTTAGCCGCGGTATGATTCAACCATATTGCAGGCTTTATGCGCCGGTGGCGATCATCGCAGAGCTTCACGTGGGCTCCAAACGGAGCAGCCAGTAAGACCAGACGGCGTTTGATGCATGACGAGCGGAGAGCACGTGCCTCCCGCTGTCTAGTGCCAAGGCTCGATCAGATCTGACTAGCAACTTCGCGGCCGTTGAGTCTCTGAATACTTTCGACCCCAATGGAGAGTTCAACATTAAAGATAGTCTATGTAGCGCTTACTCAGCGCACTTAGGCTTCCTGCATGATAGCTGCTCGAGCATCACGGGAATGGATGACACCACATACCTAGCGCCCTACTGCACGACTCCGTTGTAACCGTCACTTACCTCGTGGCTCTCCTCGGCATGTCGATCCCGCGAAGGTGGATTCGAGAACTCGTGAGGCCCCGTTGAAACATCGTATCCGGAGAGGGCGTGGGTCGCGGTCTAGCAGGTCTATTATCAGGCGTCCTGGGCAGTGGCAACCTCGGTCCGGCTCGGTGACAGATGCATCGTAAAGCTTGGTAGTCTGGAAGGGGCTATCAGCTGTCGGTAGAGTTAGTCCCGTGATAGCTTTGATACGATGGGGCATGTGTAGGGCAAAAGATTGTCTCGGAGGAGGATTGGGTTCTTTGCGGCGCGTACGTGTCAAGTCGTGTTGGGGCGTAGTTCGCTGACCTTGTCCTGCGCATTCCACTGGTCCTCCAAATTCTTCGGTAACAGACGCTCGGTACTTTGTTGTTTTTCGTTGGATGTCAGCGAGATGAAACGGCTGTTGTGTACCACGCCGTCCACGCCGTGACTGTGCCACATCCACACTGCATACCCTTGCACCAACAATCAACTTTGAGCATGTGAATAATGAAAGTAGATGTTCATTCGTTAGGAACATCGGGAATTGCTGTTCGTAGCACTGTCACGGAACGACCCTATTCCCGCTATGCAACTCGAGCCCAGGTATCATAAACTAACAAGTACCGCTGAAGAACACCGTCATTACCCATGAAGTCCCAATCATGAAAACCGTGCAAAGACCTGACTAGACCTTCTCGGCGTCACCAGGCGTTGAGTGAACAACCGCCTTGGGGGCGACTTCCGCCACTGTCTCGTCAGTGAAAGCGATGTCCTTCTCAATCGCAACAGTGTCCTCAACCTTCCAGAGAATGACAGGTAGAGCAACAACCAGACTGCCCGCGAGAAGTCCCCAGTTGCTAGCAAACATGGTCATGAAGGGAATCTTGGTGTCGTCCAAACGCCATGTGATGGCACCTCCAGCGGACTGGATACCCTTGTAGAAACCAGCGAAGTTGGCGAGCTTGCGGCTGTTGTTGGTCAGAGCACCCATGAACCTGGCGTTTGTTAGCATGACGATCTTGAAATGTTGGTGCTTGATTGGAACTTACCAGTAGACTGATGTTTGCCAGGCGGCATCGGAAAATCCGTAGAACATGTAGAGGACAAAGGGGCCGGCGTAACCTGCGTCAGACCAGTCCTTCTTCTCGTTTGTCTCGTCCTCTGCCCAGGCGCGGTCGTAGGTCTTCTGAAACATGTATCCAAAGCCCCAGATAATCATGATAGTGGCGAAAAGCACACCCCACGCAGCCTTAGCGCGAGTGGTTCGGCGGACACCCTTAATGTCGAGCGCGTAACCAAAGACGTAGGCACCAACGATCTGCATGATGTAGTAGACGACGCCGTTGAGCGCTCGGGTGCGGACGTTGAAGTATGCAGCGTTGATCTCGGTGAAGTGGTAGGTGTAGAACCAGTTGGATGCCAGGAACATGGGGAAAAGAAGGATGATGTACGGGTCGGTGAAGAAGGTTTGGTAGAGACCAACGATTTCCGACTTCCACGACGGGTGCTTCATGACAATGACCTTGGATCCATCATCGCGGATGACGTCCTTTGCGTCGACGAGGGTCCATGAGAGAGCAGCACCGAGGATCGTGAGGACAAGGAAGCCGACGTAGGTGCCGTCGTTAACTGTGCCCGCAGTCTTGGTGTTGATGTTCTGACCCAACGGAATCTGGTAGAGTTAGCGTCAAGTTCACGACTAGACTTCTCAGGGTCTCAAAGTAAAGTAAACATACCAAACTGCCGATAACAGCGCCAAGGTTGAAGATCATCCAGAACCACGAAATGTAGCGACCCTTGGAATCCTCTGGCGGGTACGACATCTGCAGAGGTAGAGGTACGAAGTCAGTATATGTCACACATCCACTTCGTACAGTCAGAACTTACCATGATGGCTCCTTGTGCACACCATAGCAGACCAGCGCATACACCGAGAAGTGCACCGGCAAAGGTAGTGAAGCCCAGATTCTGCGTGTGGTTATAACACAGGTACGAGGCAACGTAGATGGAGTATCCGACGCCTCCAAAAGACAGAGCAGTGCGAATGCCAAGCTTGTTGGTAAAGGTGCCGGCAAAGAAGCCGACAACAGCAAAGGTCGAGTACAAAGCCGTGTTGGCCCGGTTGTTGGCAGTCGGGTCAAGTTGGCCGCCACCACCCATGCCGTTCAGAGCATTGAACATGCCTGGGCACATGAAGCAGACGAAGGAGACAATGACGAGCTGGACGGGTGGTGACGCGAACCATGGCAGCTTGAAACCGAGAACGGTGAAGCGTCTGTATTTCCACGAGGCAGGGAGCTCATTTGAGTTGGTGTCAGTCAATGAGTGCTCTGGCGAGTTGACCGCGTGCGGAGGCTGTTTTTCCTCGGTGGTCGCCATGTTGATGCCCGTGAGTGTGGGTGTTGTGCCGGCGATTAGCGCGCGATTCGGAGTTGGTCCTTGCGACAGACGGAGATGTGCACGTCGTCGTTGATGCAGAAGGTGAGAGCAGACAGGCTACAATAAAGATACTAGATGCTCGCGCTCAGACCACACGACGGTAGCAGCAGACTATAATTAAACGAGGGTTTGGATACGAAGGTGAAGGCGAGGGGCAGTCAGTTTTAAGCAGACCGTCAGCTAGGGTCCTCACACGGTCCATTCACGACCAAATCTCCCCAGCCAACCTGCATCGGGGTAGCGAGGCGGACACAGCACGCGACACAGCCTGGCCTCCACAAAGAGATAAACGACTGCGAGCCCACACAAAGGTGACAGCCGTCGGTCAAGGATTCGCTGGCGTAGGCTGACACTGCACAAAGGGCAACAAGCATCCGTGTTCCGCAGCGCCAGCCGTATGTACAACGCCGTCAGCAGCCTTGAGCGCCGGCTACAGGTGCCCGGACGGCCGTCGTCAGTGGTTCTCGGGACAGCCATCGAAGGTCAAAGCGGGGCGTTGCAGGCCTGCTTATCGACGATGCATGGATCTGCATGCGCCTGCGACCACATTGTTGGTTGAGCCCCCGGTCCTGGGCTGAGTGGGCTGCGCGAGCTAGAAGACGCCCACTAGAGCCACAAGTGCAACGCTCTCCGCCCGCCACCACCCGAGTCAGAAATGTAACATTGTCCTTTTGCGACTCCATCAGCACCAAGGCCTTATCAGTGACGCCTGCTATCGTGATGTTCGTTGCTGGCTGCCCGTGACGGCTAGTTTGCGGCCCACGCCCGGCTCAGTTCCCACTGCTATCACACGCGACGGTGAGGACCACGCCCCGCCATGCTCCTGTAACATTGCACATGGCAGTGAACTGGGGTCCACGGCCCAAGGTGGTGCAGATAGGCGCGTTGTACCACTACGTTCACCCTCAACCGTCCATTGCATGACGCACAGCGACCATGCGGACCGATACAGAGAGCGCTGCAGAGAACGTGTTCAGATGCGGAAAGTTTGGCCGTTGTCATCTCGGTGAAGAGACGTTGGATGGTGATCGAGCTCACGATCCTACCTTGCCCCAGAATGACGTGAAGCTGTTGAAGTCCTCATAGAAATCGCCCTCATCCCGCTGCAGGAATGACCTTGGACCCCTCACTCCGCACACACTCCTTGCAAGTGACACAAACAATACATACATCATGTATGAGCATGCACACCTTTGTTTTCTGACACCCGGCTTACCGCTTCTAGGCGGCTAATCATTCGAGACGATCCGAGGGCTGCGTCCCAATACATCGCCGACTATGTCATTGGTGCATTCTCCGCTCCTTTGTTGTGTGTTAATATCGACTAACGCCGCAGCATAGAGCGCATCAACACCTTTGCCCCAACACCAGAAAGACCTTTTGTCTTAGGTCTGCCTACTGGGAGCAGCCCTGTCCTGATCTACGAGCATCTTGTACAGCGCCACAAAGCGGGCCAAGTCTCCTTCCGCAATGTGGTCACGTTTAATATGGTACGAACTACCGCCCTGCATATGGCGCCGCACCCTTGCGTCCAATGTCTCACAGCAGCGTGATATAGAGTGATGCTGACCCAATCAGGACGAGTATGTCGGCATCCCGCGTGATCACCCCGAGAGCTACCACAGCTTTATGTATAAGCACTTCTTCTCCCATGTCGACGTGAAACCCGAGAACATCAATATCCTCAACGGGAACGCACCTGACCTGGAAGTCGAATGCCATGACTACGAAGAGAAGATCCAACGTGCTGGTGGCATCGAGCTGTTCCTCGGCGGCATCGGGCCAGATGGACACATTGCCTTCAACGAGCCTGGTTCCAGCCTCAAGTCTCGGACCCGCGTGAAGACTCTTGCATACGATACCATTCTGGCCAACTCAAGGTTCTTCGGAAACAACCTCGACCAAGTGCCGAAGATGGCGTTGACCGTGGGCGTGCAGACTGTTCTTGATGTAAGTCACACCACCATGTCCATCAACAGAGTCTAACGTTCCTCAGGCGCGCGAAGTCGTGATCATCATCACAGGCGCGCACAAGGCCCTAGCTCTTCAGCGGTGCATCGAAGGCGGCGTGAACCACATGTGGACGCTGTCCAGTCTCCAGATGCACCCGCACCCGATGATCGTTGTCGACGAAGACGCCACCCTAGAGCTGCAAGTCAAGACCGTCAAGGTACGCCCATCGACACCCTTCTCTTCTAGTCGTCAACTAACACCCTCAGTACTTCAAGAGCATCGAGCGCGTAGGCTCCGAACTAGGCATGCGCCAGAAGCTCCCCAGAAAGCGCGACTCGCTTGTGGACGAGGGGACCCTGCTAGCCCCTGACCAGCCAAACGGTATCAGATTGACTGTGCCGCAAGTTGATCTCTCCCGTTCAGCAAGTCCCATCCTGGAGCCAATGAGCGCCCGCCTCTCCGACGACGAGGCAAGCGCTTTGCAATTGCGTTCCATGGAATCGGATTTGGACGATGTCGCTGATCAGCCCTCGGTCCGAATGAGCGCTCGCGTCGCTAGCTAGCACCTCTACCACTGTTTCGAACCCGACAGGCTGTGGAAATTGGATGGACGCCGTTTTTTGTGCCTTTGTTTGCTTTTAGGAGAGACCGCTAGACTGGTTCTTGGGTCGGAGACGAGTTTCCTGTTCGAGATGGTGTTGCTGCGAGTGCATTGTGGCACGGTCGGTCGGAAGCGTCCAGCAGCCAGGTCTGGTTGCAGCCGCTCAATAGTCTGGCTATAGTTGTTTGTTATTATAGAAGAATTGCTGCGACGTCATAGAGAAATCTGCGAGCGATGGCAGATTCATTGTTGTGCGGAGTTGCTCGTGGTAGAAGGCACCATCGTTAGCATGAGAGCTAGGCATCGGATAAGAGAATGGCGTGTTAAATACACTCAAATACCAATTTAGTCTTCAAGTCTAATTGCATCAGCTTGATTCCTCAGAAGGCGTATATGTGTTCGTGTTATCGGATGAGTAGATTTACTCAGGTTTACCGAGTGGTAGACGTCGGAGCATGCCATGTACAAACAACGCATTTTGTAGCTGGCTCGTCTATGTGTGTTGGAGAGAAGGAAACATGTGACAGGAAACGGAAAGTGCGTGCAACTGGCGGTGGTGGATGGATGGCAGGCCTAGAACGTCATTGGCGGCGGGTGGGGGCGCGTCATCCCGGTTCAGATCTCCAGATCCCCTCGTACCAAAATAATCCCGCCGCATCCTCCATGTGAGAGCCCACGCGCCGGTAGCCATGTCTTTCGTGGTTGAGTAAGTTGGCGCATTCAATTGATACAGCCCGGTATAGCTAATACTGTCTCAGCCAAGTGCGTCGAATTGACAGCCAGCTCGACCGGCTGCAGCTGTCGGCGACACGACAAGGCAGCTTCTCCATCACCGCCGAGGAAGCCCACGACCCCACCAAGACGACACGAATCGCGCACCTGCAGTACCTCATCAAGTCCCTCTCCACGACCGCGTCATCCAAACATAGCCTTGTGTCCATCGCACGCATATCCGAGACGCTGCAGCGTGCCAACATCGCCAGCAGCTACGAGGATGCGAGCTATGAACATGAACTGGAATGGCTGCTAGTTAGCAAGGCGACGACGCAGGTCTACGGACAGGTTCTGAATACGATATTGGAACAGACTATCCCGTTGGAAGACGACCTGTGGTACTGGGACGACATCCTCTCCACCTACCGATTCGCTGGGCTATACTCGATACAAACATCGCCGGTTCGGGTGTGGAAATGGTCGCAGGAGATATATCGCGACGTGCGGTCGAGGGGTGGCCAATTGGCTGATGGGTGGAGCCAGTTTTACGGCCTTGTCAAGGATGCGGTGCAAGAGCGCAGCATTGCCAACATCCAGCGAAGGGTCGTGAGCCCGTTGGCGCTTGTGAGAAACGAAGGCAGGAGGAAGCGCGCAGCGCTGAGGAAGATACGGCTTATCAATGCGAACGCGCTCGGTGTACTTCTAGGCGAAGGGCTGGGTAACGAGAGGTATGCTACCAAACATCCGCGAAGACTGTGAGCGACTGCTGACCATGCCAGTGTACACGACGATGGCACCCAATCTCCCCCACTGCTCGGCGCACAAAGCGGACATAGATGGAAGAGCGTCATGGCTAAGAACATCGCCCTGATGGACGCCGTCATCCAAAGCGTGAACGCTGCAGAGATATCCGTTAATAAGTTTGACGACTCGGTTGCTGGCATTACTCAAGATGACCAACTCTACTCGCTGCACGAACCCACCGGAGAACGAACGGCAACCACGCTTAAGCCGGCCGATGTCGCAGAGCGACTGCAATATCTGCTCCAGGAAGCATTGCCTGCCTACACCTCAGACTTCAACGCTGTCGTCAAGGAGAACGGACGTCCATCTATCCTCATCCGGTACTGGCTACCTGCCACCATGCTCCTCGTATCCTCGACCACTATCCTGCGTATATTTGTCAACCGAAAAGAAGAGATTTTGGCCCGGGTACGCGAACTAGGACAGACTGTGATCGACTTCTGGACAAACTGGGTCGTGGAGCCCGCTATGAGGATCATTGGTACCATCCGCCACAACGAAGATAGCGAGGTTTCCATCATGAGCAAACGAAGCTTGGAGTCTGACCGCGCAAGCCTTGAGCGCATGGTCATTGACTTTGCGGTGAAAAACCCTGAAGGCCCCGCCTTGAACGAGACTCAAATTGCCGATATCAGGGCGAAGGTCCGCGAAGGCGATCTGACCACGGTCTTGAGATCTTACGAAAAGGACATCCAAAGTCCGGTCAAGGGTGCGATAGTTGGTAACCTAGCTAGCGCACTGCTCATTCAGGTGCAGAAGACCAAGGTCGATGTGGAAGTCGCGATGAGCGGTATTGACAGCATTCTCAAGAGCCAGGAGTTGCTCTTTGGCTTCATCGGTCTGACGCCTGGTGTTCTCGTCAGTATCGGCGTCTACCGATACCTCCGAGGCGTCTTCAGCAGCCGCAAAGGCGTACAGATGTGGGCGAGGCAAGGTCGCATGCTGCTCATCCTACGCAACATCGATCGCATCCTTACCAGCGCAACACCCACAGAAGACGGCGAAATTTCCTACAAGGACCACGGTCTCCTCCTCTGCGAAGTGCATCTCCTGCGACAGGCTGCGAGCGGCATACTACCCCGACGCATCTTCCACGACTTCCTGGTAGAGATAGATGAGCTTGTTGACGTGAGGAGTGGGTTGCAGCGACAGCAAAAAGTAGTTGAGCGCATTAGGTGGGCGTACTCGAAATGGTTTACTTGAGGGCATCTTTGCAACTGGGATGATCCAGTCACAGCGCATTTATGATCAGCGTACATACCCACTTCAATACAAACATACGAAGAAGCTTGTAATTTTAGAACCGTGTTCTCAATAGGTGCAGGCGGAACATGACAGATCAGATGTCTACTATCCAAGACTAGCTCAACAAGTATCGTGTGGGTATGTACCGAGGCGCAAAACAAAACCTGGAAATGAGGCTCTTCAACGCCAGCACATGACCGTGTCTCGTGTGCTGGGTCGTGATGCCGGTAGTGACAGCCGAGTCAAGGCAGATGCGCAGTTGCCACCAAGCCAGCCGCCTCTCGTCACTCGCAGACGACAGCTGCAGTGACGGAGGTGGTGAAGCCCGTGCGGACTATTGGCGCTAACGTCCAACGTTGGCCAGCACCTGTGAACTCGCTCCCACGCCGTTTACTTCGCTGCCTGCTGTTAACCACACAGCAACATTCACCCCAAGCCCGCCTGTTTCCACGCATACAACATATCATCAGGCTCGAGTCCATCACCGCCATTCTTCCGCAACCACGCAACCACCGCCAGCTCCACCGCACACCCCAAACCGGCGGGCGCCAACTCCGCAACCACCTCCGCTCGATAACGCACCCCACGACTCCATATCAAGATGGCTGGCTCCAGGAATTATGACTTTCTCGTAAGCTTCGCCCTATGCCTCTTTCTGACATGCGCCTGCCCAGCTTCCGCATACATGCTGGACCCTGAACGCCCCTCCACCGCCTATACACAGACCCACACTAACAACCTCCCCCGCGTAGATCAAACTACTCCTCATAGGCGACTCGGGCGTAGGCAAATCGTGCTGCCTGCTGCGCTTCAGCGAAGACTCGTTCACGCCCTCGTTCATCACCACCATCGGCATTGACTTCAAGATCCGCACCATCGAGCTCGACGGCAAGCGCGTGAAGCTGCAGATATGGGATACCGCTGGCCAAGAGCGCTTCCGGACCATCACCACGGCGTACTACAGAGGTGCCATGGGTATCCTGCTAGTTTACGACGTCACGGATGAAAGGAGCTTCAACAGTACGTTGCCGCTCCACACATATACACACCCTTCTGCCATCCCAGCTTAACAGGCCGGAATGTCTCAACAAAGAAAACACTAACACCACCCAGACATCCGCACATGGTTCTCCAACGTCGAGCAACACGCCACCGAAGGCGTCAACAAGATCCTCATCGGCAACAAGTGCGACTGGGAAGAGAAGCGCGCCGTCTCCACAGAACAGGGCCAGGCCCTCGCCGACGAACTCGGCATCCCCTTCCTCGAGGTCTCGGCCAAGAGCAACATCAACGTCGACCAGGCGTTTTACAGTCTCGCCGGTGACATCAAGAAGCGCCTTATCGATACCGCCAGGACGGATCAGACCGCTGCCCCCAAGGTCGATGTTAGCGGGCAAGGTGACGGGAACGCGGGTATGGGCGGGAAGTGCTGCTAGAAAGGAGGTGTAGTCGGGAGAGAGAGGGCATAAGAGGAGATGGATATTTTGGACTGAGATTGTCAGGCACACAGGGGCAGTGGTTATGCTATGGATGCGAATGACAGACATGCTACGGCTTTGATCTCATGGAAGCAAAGAGCAAGCTTGGGTCCGAGGGTACGGAAGAGACGATCGCACGAAGACGATGCTTACACGACTGAATATCCGCTCGAGCGAGTCCCTTTTGGGTAGCATCAACCTCTTTTCTTAACGAGTTTTTGTTACAGGCGTTGGTCTTTTTTTTTACTATCCGGGTTCCAAAGAGAATGGGAGTACCTACCTTTATTTTACAATTACGTATTGTAATGCCAATTGTATATGCACGGAGTCTTGTCTTAAGGGTGTGGGAGTGGGTTACTAACGGGTTTGCGCATGTTGTGTGCGCGAATGAAGTTAGGAAGAACATACTGCGTTGCTAATACCTCATCTAGTAAAACACGAACTAACGATACTGACATACACACCTCCCCGCCTACCCCGACTTTTGAAACGAAACACAACAATACTAAAAGAAAGCACACCACCCAATATACATACTCGCCAAATTCATCGGATCCACCGCCATAGCAATAAGCGCATCAACATAGCCCTCCACACTCAGCGGCACACTTTCCCCCTTGAGATACCCATTCACCTTCGTCCTAGTAATATCCAGCACCTCCTGCGGCGTATCCGGGACGCCAACAATCTTCTTACGACGTTTGCCTCCCAGGAAATCAGCCGTAGGGTCGTGCACAAAGGTCTCTAGGATAGTGATGAGCGTGTCTTCGTGCTGGCGGAGCAGTTTGTAGGTCAGTTCTGCGGCTTTGCGGAAGGGGCCTTCGACGCCTTGGGGGCCCATGGCATCGACCATGTTGTGCGTGAGGCGGAAGGGAACGAGTTCGGGTTTTTCGAAGGTGAGACCTTTGTCGAAGAGGCAGTTGAAGTCGACGTGGAAAGTACCGCCGTCGCCTTGCTCCAATAGCACGTTCTCGCCGTGTCGATCTCCCAGACCGAGGACGTGGCCGACTATACTCATCACAGCGCAAGACCGCGTGTATCGCAGACGCGCCGCGAACCAAGCTTCCGGCTCAGGAAACGTCTCAACAAACCATCCATGTAACACAGGCACGAATTTACCGAGGATGCGTTCAGTGAAGATGGGGATCTTAGACGGGGACGACGAGGCTTCGTTGAGGAGGAGGCGGATTTCGCCGTAGTCGATCGGGATGGCCATTTGGCGGTAGAAACGGAGGATAATGTCGCGCATGGGTTTGAGGCCTTCGACCCATTCGATTGCGCCGCATTCTTCGTTCAAAGGCGTGACGGCGTAGGTTTTGATGTAGAGGCGGCGCTTGCTGGATTCGATATCTTTTTGGAGGGCGCGGTTGATCATGGCGTTGAATTCCATGAGGCGTTGGTCTTTGCGCAGGTCGTCTTTGGGCTTGCAGAGGAGGCCGTAGGAGCGGCCGTCTGAGCCGCGGACGTTTAGCTTGCGGGGGCGTTGGAGAGAGGATAGGACTAGTACGTCGTCGTCGAATGATTGGATGGTGATGGCGTCGGCTGGGAATGGGTTGTGACGACGGATAGTCTGGCTGTCGTTGCCAGCAGGTAGATTTGGAAGCAGGTTGGCTTCGATAGGAACAACCAGCGGCGTAGGAGCAAGCTTGTGGTTGAATCCCAGATCCCTTGCTAGACTCACGTGTGCTATCCGTGATTCTATGGGGGCATCGCAAGCCGCTAATAATGCGTCAGTAAGACGCTGCCCTTGTATTATGAGGGCCTTGAGGTCGATAGCAGCCCCTTTTCGCTTTGATGCGTCCTTCTTCTTGTTAGCTGATTTCTGATCTTGACCAGATCGAGAACTTACGCGTAGTCGTTGCAATACAGTAGCGCCCCGGGCCCTGCGGTCATCCTGCGTAGAGTGGAGAACAGCGAGCAACGCCCATAGGGCCTGTTGCGGATAAGTCGACGCGACTCGTATAATGATCGTCTGAAGAGCATCCCAAACGCTCTTATTCGGATGGCTGATGCGTGTGATGATCTGCGGGAAGGCGGTGTACCATGCGAAAGCAGGCATCCGCTCTCCGGCGTAGCGCTTGAGGTATTTGTTGATGTGATCGAGATAGTTGAGCCGATGTTCGTGGAACTCTTTGTCTTTGGCGGTTTTGGGTGTGCTGCTCATAACTTCCATACCCATGTCCAACCACAGCGTAAGTATCTTAGGCAGGGTTTGGTAGTAGTACTTCGTCCCGTATACCGTAGAGCGGACAAAGTTCTCGATGACTAACTTGATGAGACTACCAGCAAGGTATTCGGAACTTTGTTTTGTTATCGGCTGTTGCTTCTCTGATTCGAGTAGCTTCAGATACCACCGACCCAGGTAGTAGTGACCCTTGTCCCAGCGGGGATAGGTTTGCACTCCAGTCACATACTCTTCCTTCAAGGACATTGACTGTGTCTGGCCCGCGCGATCTAGCCATTTAGCGAGCAATAGTTGAGCATGGCACTTAACCTTGTTCATCGAATGCTCTTCGCCTCGACCGGCTGTGGTAACGGAGACATTAATCGGCACTGTATCCTCCTGCTGGAACGCGTTACTGTCGATTGCGCCACGGAGGTTTTGTATCGCCTTGCGATGGTGGCCTTCTTTCCAGAGCAGCTTTGAGTACTCAATCTTCGACGCGTTGTCTCCAAGTCGCTCAGCGTGCAGTACAGAGTTGAAAGCTGTTGTCATGAAGCCTCCTTTGCGAGCCAGCCTTCCGGTCGTGAGCCATGCGGAAGCAACGTCAAGATTTGCGAATTCGATGCTATTCTCTGTTAGTGCCCGTAACCATTGCCATTGGATGTATACTTACCGAGATAGCGTCATGGCGGCGCGACGTAGTCCCAGCAGGTACTGCTTGTCTGATGTGTATGCCCCAATGATGTCTAAGCGTCTGTCCAAGTTTTCGAGAATGGTTTCGCGGTCTGTTACAATCCCACTACCCATACCGCTTACAGTCTCAACCTCGTACAGTGCATGTAGTTTGACCAGATGATCATGCGATGCCTGCACAGACGTTGTGCTTGATGGAGACATGCTCTTCGCCAGGAGTTCTCGTAGCTCTTCGATGATGCCCTGGAAGTTTGGGCGGCTGTTGTGACGCAACGCCAATAGCGCTCTACCTATTCCAACATTGAAGTCCGCGAAAAGGCTGGAATCAACGCTACCGGTAGCAGTAAGAAGGCGTTCGAGTTGTTCCCATTTGCCAGTAGACCAAGCGGCTTCTGCTGCGAAAGGTAACGTACTGCTCGGAAGCGAGTTAGTCGCATAGAAGCCGTCTACATAGTTGAGGATGGAATCTAGATTTTTCGTTAGCTTGTCTTCGTGAGGTATGCACGTACTGACTCACCGTATTGACCAGATTCCTTCAAACAAGTGAGGAGATTGATTTGGGTCTCGACATCGTTCGGTCTCTCAGCAAGTGCAATCTCGTACCAACTTTGCGCCGCCGTCCACCGCCCAGCTTTGCGATCCTCGAGGATCTGCTGCTCGGGATTGAGGATTTTGAGATGGGCTGATATTCCTTCGATACAATCCGGTTCATCGATATGCGCGTAGATCATCTGCAGATGTTGTAACAGTTCGTCCTTCTCGTGGAATGGCTGATTTGATTCAGCCTTCATGTCCCGCTGCTGGCGCACGTACTGTTCCCAGTGGAACAGGGCACGAGCGTACGAACCACACTCTACAGCTCTTCGAGATATGATTTCCGCAGGAATGAGCTGGAGAACTCCCTCTACGCGACTGAGCTGCTTGATGGCGTTCATCTCGTCGTCCTTGGAAACACCGCGCCCCGTCTTTCCTGCCATCGTTCTCGCGTCAGTAACGGATTTTCTCTTCTCTTGTAACCACGAAGAAAGATAATCCAATGTCTGGAAGACATTCTGCGAGGTGTTAGCAAAGGCATTCGATGGAGTAGTTGTAAGATCTTACCTCGCTACATTGCTTGATGATCGAAACTTCGTGCTGCTCCGAGGTATGTATATCGGCCTGCAGCACCTGCAAAAGCTCTCGTCCTACGTTCTCCATGTTCTCATCATTATCTGATACGATGACATTCAGAGCTGCAAATGGAAGTATGAAGGTAGCTATCGAGAGATCGTATCCTTTGATGATTCTGGCTAGAACAGGGAATACCATCTCAACGTTGACACCCTGCCCCTTTCGCAGCAGGTCATGAACAAAGGTCTGGAGCCAGGTGCCATGACTGATCTTTGAGTTGAATATCGGGTATGTCGCACCCTCGTATTGTATCGAGGTGTTCACATTGACGGAGTATTTCGAATCAAGGAAGGGAGTTAATACAGTTCTGACAGCCTCTGGGATCTCATTCCAGCGCTGGGCCTCTGTACTAGCCTGCGAAGATCGGGGCTTTGCTCCACGGAGTGCACTAAACCCACAATGCTTGAGCATCTCCTGCATGACATAGGCGATCCAGCCTTGTTGTTTAGCATTTGTGGTAGAAAGGAAGACCTTGACCAGGACTTGTTCGAGAAGCAATGCCACGAAATCGATGTCCTCGTCTCTCCGTGCGAAGTTCGAAAGCATCAAGACGCGCTTCTTTTCCCGGACTGTTTCCACTCGGTATGGATCAAGACCACCGATGATACCAAGGCACTGAGCACAAAGAATCGTGATATCGGAGTGGTCTTCCGAGAAACGAACGCTGGCATCGAGGAGTGATCGCGTCAATGCGGCCAAAACCGGAAGAGGCTTTTGGCCAACTATCGACTGATGCAATTCCTGCTGATTGGCATCCAGAAAAGGCACAAGCTCGATCAGAGCCTGACGCACCACGACTGATGTCTGGTCTTTGCATCTATTGCTAAAGGCTTGGAAGACCTTGATAGTCTCAATCATATCTCTGAACTTTGCCAACTCGCCTTCAATCTTGGAGAACATTGGTATGCCGGCCAGTGAGGGAAGATATTCGACTCTAGCTCGAAGCTGGGGGTTGTACTGGCTTATGATACTTCCGACAGCTTTATGGGCTTTGAGCTGCGTGTCTGAAGAGAATAGCGACCAGTGTTGTACAATCAGTGCAAAGGTTTGATCCACGACGAGCATTGTCTCATCTCCATCAAGAGCTGCCAAGAACGCAGTCCAAACGGTGAATGTATCGTCGCATAGGTCTGGATCCCCGATGGCTGATTGAAGACAGGCGCGGATCTGCGGTAACGCGCCGTTTACGCTAAAGCGTGCAAGAGAAATGAGATCGCCAATAGCAGCTATGCAATTTTTCCTGTCGGGCATTGTATACTGCGCGGCTTTACCCTGGGCGCTAGGAGCCGCGATGACGTTCGAAAGATATGCGATGATGCCCAGAATATGCGTCTCGCAGAAGGCGTCCAGGTTCTTGGACTTTGAGGTCGATTTGCGCTGTCCTGATTTTGTATCTGGTGCGAGCGACGCCAGCGTGCTGAAAGCGCTGTAGTATGGCTTCTTACCGACTCCCTCTTGGTCTGCAGCCAGTCTGAGTATCTCGATAGCAACACCAGTGATGTCTAGGGCAACCCACGAATCAAGCCTGTTGTTGCTGCTCTCTCGGATGGCAGGCTCAATAGCTGCTAACGTTTCCATTGCTGTCTTTTCAACGTCGGCAACGGGCTGTGATAGCAGTAGAGCAAGTATCTTTGAGAGGTTACCTCTTGGGTACGTCAAGACGTCGATGATAGAAGCCTTCCGTGCTTGGGCGATCTTTTCGATGATATCTCTTCTTTTGCTCAAAACGAGATGCGGAAGGGTATCCGCTTGCGTCAGTACCAACAACTGGCGAACGTTTTGCTCGATCAGGTCTGCCAATTGCTGCGCTTTCTGGGGCTTCTTGATGTAGTCTTTGATCACTGAGAAACCGATGACCTTCCAGTAAGGACTTAAGAGCTGCATCGTGGACATGGACAAGCCTTTGGCGATGGTTTCAAGTTCGCGGTAGGCCATACCGCACACCAGTGCGTTGGAATGACCAAAATACTCGACCAAGTGATGCAATATGATGGGTAGCTCGAGCTCTCCACATGTCAACGCTGTTCGACCATACGCGATGATAAGCGTCTCCTGGTCAGACAGAACGTCGCGCTGCGCTAAAGCGTCAAGGAACTCAAT
The DNA here is from genome assembly GCF_023758065.1 of Alternaria ventricosa. Taxonomy (NCBI): domain Eukaryota; kingdom Fungi; phylum Ascomycota; class Dothideomycetes; order Pleosporales; family Pleosporaceae; genus Alternaria; species Alternaria ventricosa. Next base: position 172,077 of record NW_026055700.1, read on the forward strand.
GAATGACCGCCTGTTCTTACTGCGGGTATTTTTGGATATATCGTTCCGCAGGAATACCATCAAAGAACTTGTTGCGGCAAGCTTCAGCTCTCTCAGGGATCTACTCATAGACGCAAGCAGCCACTGCCCTAGCTCACAGATCTCGAGAGACAGATACTCAGAGTCAGAGATGTGGTTATAGACACGGCCAATAGCGACAGCCATTAGTATCCGAGCTTGCAGCGACTCCTCAAATGCTGGCTCTTTGGTAATGGTAAGCATGGCGGCAATGACTTCCTTCCAGCTCTCCCTATCGTCTTGTTTGTTCCAGTATGTCATGGCGCTTCGTTCGTGCCGAGAATTCGTATCGCATAACACGCAGCTAAGCGAATGCACTGGCTGCGACGTAGACTGAGATAGTTCTAGACACCGGGAACCGGCGCACGCAATCTTCGCAAACGCTGTCATGAGGTCCACTTGTACACGTTCATTTTGTTGATCGTCGTCCATCATAGAAGAGTATCTTGCCCTGTATCTGTCAGCATTGTACATCTAGGTCAACTTAGACAACTTACTCGATGATATTGTGGAGATTGGTTAGGTTGAGAACCGGGGAGTCATGGGTACTGCCATTCAGTATCATCACGAGTCGCTCATAGGTGGCATGATTGATGTCGGGAGTATCCAGGAGCTTCTTTCGCCGCTTCGCAGGCCTTTCCTCATTGCCCAAGTTCAACATCCGGAAACTTTTCAGGATTGGTGTCGATTCTTCGGAAAGTTGAGCATCCGAGAAACTGCCAGTGTCACCCTCGCAGAGTTCTCTTCGTATGTCCGCAATGTGTATAGGCCATATACCTGGTGCCGTCCAGAGGCAGAGGGCGAGCTAGATTCGATCAGAATAAACAATAACTGCGGTGTTTCACTCATACCTGCAAGTCTTTGTGAAGCTGAGAGAAGTGTTGAGCATCCTGACAGGCTCTAGCCACGATAGCCTCAACGTCGTTCAGAACGACCGATCTGCTCATGTTCTGTCGACGCCGTGGGGTTGGATCGTTCGTTGATGGTGAAGTAAGAACACTGCGTAACCGGGTAAAAATGATAGCCAGTCGCACTTGGATGACTTCTGACGCTAACTCTGGCGCTGACGATAAACCATCAACGAGATCGCTGAGACTGTTGATAAGCGACTGTGCATTCTTCAGTGATTCCAAGGAACGGTCTCCGGGGGCGCCTGCAGGCAGGAACAGAGTTTCGAGTAGCTGCAAATATGCGAGCGTGATTTCATTGACGAGGATGCCACTGTCCGAAGTTGCCATCCAACGCCGAAAATGCTTCCATAAATCTTGAGCACTGTCGATGATCCATGGTACATGGTGATCTAGGGAACTAGGCGTCGCCGGCACTCTACCTTGGGGTGGAGCAACACGTGCCAGGATGGTGAGAAGACAAAAGCCGGCATGGATGGCTCCGAGTCGTGAAGTAACTGCTCGCTGCAGATCATGTGGCAAAGCAATAATTTGTTGGCTGTCTGGCCAAAAGTCGCTGATGCTGCTTGACGATGGTAGGAGTAGGTTGAAAGACAGTACGGCTGCCGAAGCTGGATCATCCATGGACCGCAGCTCTGTCAAGATAGCTAGATAGACGTGAGTACTCGTATAAGGGAACTCAGGGTAGTACTTACTTTGCGCACATGATCTGTAAAGCTGTGAGACTGCTGCAGCGGGACGCCAGAGGGCAGATGTTCGTGCGAGCGCGCTAAGGCATAGATGCAGTATTTGGTGTGCATGTTCGTGCACATAGGTGAGTGCTTCATGTGCTACCAGGCCCAATAACTTAGGAACCAACCAGAGAATAAGCGGAGGACGAGAGATGCTGTCATCTTCGGTCTCTCTAACGCTCAACAGCAGATGTGGCTTTTGTTGCAAGATGAAAGTGAGCGCGGCAATACTGTCAATACCCTGCTGTCTCTGCTGGTCCTGGGCGAACGGATCATCTTTGAACAACCCTTCAAGTCCTGCTTCGGCGATGACACTTATGAGCGCTACGAGCTGTGCATCGGGCTCGTCCGTGTTTGGGTGTTGGAGGAACTCTTTGACCAGCTCTCCAAAGCTGACTTTGGTTGCCTCGCCCTGCCACGCATGAACATTTGACGCATTATTGACGATTTGGGCCGCAATGGTCGACGGTGGGGGCACGCCATTCGAGTTGCCGTTAGTCACAGGTGGCGGTGCCATCCGCTGAGTCGAGCTCCCGCCTTTGCGGGCCATGATGCACGTTACCGATGTGGCATGTCGGATAGGTAAGGAAAGAGTGGGATCCTGGCAACTGGCTGCTGGCGATGATGCTGAGTCTTTAGACTAAAGCGAGCGTTCGTAGTAGTCTTGACTGATTCAAGATGGTATTGACGGTGGAGTCGCCTGATTGGACGCTGGTGGGGTTCCTGTCCGCAATTTCCGGCGTGGCGCTCGTGGGCCTTCAAAGAGTGCTGTCTCGCGTTATTAATACGTGGCTCCGTCTGCAATCGCGCAGTTTGCGATATGATCGGTGGTTTGACGAGTGTGTGGGGTTTGCTAAGAAGATGCATGGGTTTACGTGGACGCGAAATCACGTAGTCACGGGACCGCGCTAAGCCCGATCTCGGGAAAGAGCGCTAGGTACTCCGCAATTCGACATGGAAGCATCGAACCACCCTCACCCAAAGCACTGCGCCCGCAACCTCGAACGCTATACACGTCAAGCACGCATACCAACACCCACATTGCACAAGGTTGGGTCGAGCACGCCCTAGACCGCAGCCATGCCTGGCCCCTTCACCTCCAAATCCTTCAGCGCCACACTGCCCAACTCGCTCGCCGCAAAGTACCGAAAGTCGCTCCAAAAGCACCCCTTCCTACTCTTCGGCCTCCCGTTCCTGTCTACGATACTTCTCGGGTCGTTCATGTTGACTCCCGCCACGGCGTTGCGATACGAACGATACGATCGCAAGAACCAGCAAATCACACATGAGCAGGCTATGGGCCTGAGAGGAGAGCGGAGGAAGGTGAACATGAAGGACGAATACTACGTGCGTATACTGGACAGAATTTTGATTGCAGGGGCTTGGGCTGACAGTTGCGCAGAGATTACAGGCGAAAGACATCGACGACTGGGAGCAGAGGCGTGTCAAGCGGCTACCGGGCGAGCCAGATGGCACCCTTGTGTAATTGTGCTATGTACATATACAACAGCATCGGAAACGGCGGCATGGAAGGCGATTAGCGAAACAAACTCGATACCTCTGTACGATAAAGAAACATACCATCCTCTTCGACGAACGCATACCACGCACGAAAGCAAATCCCAAGACCAGGTTGCTGGAAACCACGAAAGCTGCGCTGCTGTCATGAATATGCATACCGAGAAGCGTCTGTATTCAACAACGCAGTTATTTCAATGCTGCGTCCTCTCCCTGGCCCATGGTAATTTGGCGCATGGAAGCTGTGACTGAGAGAAGGCTGTTCTCATAGCCCAGTAAAGGTTGAGCCGATACGTTGTAGGCCTGAGCCAACTGCACTTCCTGCTCGTGGCTTGTCTGTGACCCGTCCAGTCTCACCCACAGTCCGTTGTGGTATTTATATATTCGGTCCTTGCTATCGTAGCGGTAGTAGAGTTCTCGGCCGGCGTCCCATACCCAGGGCGTATCGCTCTTTGCTGGAACCACCTGATCAAGGGCCGGATTCATTCGGCTGAGATCGTATGCCATGTCGTCAAGGAACTTTGTGATTAGGGATCGTGTTTCTCCCCAGCCGCCTCCGTGACTACGTTTAGCCGGGACTAACTTCTCTATGAGATTGTCAGTTCGGTAGATGTATCCAAGCGCTTCGCCGGCGATAACAGTTCCTGCGCCGATAATCAGGTACGAGTTGTTGGCCCTCAACTTTGTCTCGACATCAGCTCTACGCCTCTCGTGCTCATCACCTAACAACGTTAGACCGAAGGAATAAAGGTATACTGTCGGGTTATAGCCTTACCGCCTGCTTCTGTCTTCCAGGTACTAGCCCATATGAATCCTGAAGCTATGAAAGTCGTCCGAAGGTGGCGGACGGCGTAGGTAATTCCAGTACCAATGTTGTATTTTTGGGTTGCGTCCATGATTCGTCAGGGGAAACTATCAGTCAGTCTCGTCGGGTAAATTGTGTAGCCAGGCTGGAACGCAAGTATTTATCGTGGCTCATGAAGGCAGTATATGACTAGCATAGCGTTGCAGAGCGATGGCGGAGAGCTGGAATAATCCTGCGGGGACTCAAGTCCTTCGCATTCTGTGTTGTCAAGTCTCAGCCTGGTATTCCACGCCCTTGGCCGCTTGATATGGGCAGCAACATGCATCCAGAGTTTACTCGGAGAGGGATTGACATCACGTTCGACGCAGCCTATTGGCAAAGTGATTGCGAGTGCCCATTCATGAGGGCGGTCTATGTCATCCAGACATCCCTCGCGTCACAGCCCGACACATACACACTGCGTCGTTTGACCGAGTCGCACTATCTTTCTATAGGATGAAAGTGCATGAGGCATGTTACGAATACGCAGTAGTGCTATGATGAGGGCTTGACGCCCTTCAGGCGTGGGCGCAGCAAGGCTGAGAAGTGGGAAAAAGTAAGGTGACTTTAAGTTCGGAGAGTACTTCAAGCATGTATGGAGGATGGCACTTGCGTACACTACTCTTAATAAATGAAAGAATAGCTAAAACATCATGAGCAAAGTCAACAGCTGATGGTGGTCTGCACGACCAGAGGCGAAATCTGACCTGGCTGCGTCAAGTCCAGCCCTGGAGTGGCCATAATAACCCTAGGGAAGGCTGTAGTCGTCACATTACAAGGAGAGGTGGGCGAAGCCTGCAAGCACTGGAAACAGCCGATGCACCCTTGGCTGATGATGCAGTCACGCTTGCAGACACATGTCCAGGTGGGTGCGTATTCGCCGGTTACATAAGTGGCTGCATGACCGTCCAACCGCAGAAAGCCACATTTCTGACCAGCTGAGTGATTATCTTTCAGCCTGGCATCACAAAGACGCAACGAGATATTGAGTCATTCAGCTGCTTTTCATTCCGCCGACCTTTTGAACGAAGATCATCAGTGTATACTGCTGCTGTTTACCCTTGTCCTCGGTCTCTCAGCGACACGCGTCCAACTTATTGCATTATCGACCTTCCTGCTGTCGTCGCACCACTTACCAGTCAGCGAAATGTCCACCGTCAGTGTTCGTCCTCTAGCTGTAAGTAACTTCGCTATCCAGGTTTAATTATGGTAACTCACTTCGGACAGCGACACCCTGAGTTCAAGAAAGGCGATGAAGTCAAGATCAAATCGATGGAAACGCTCGAGAACGGTAAGACTCGGACTGTCTGGAAAACCATGGAGGTCTCTGAGGCGGTAATGGACGAGCAGTCCGCACATTGGAAATACAGGCTTGCTACGAATTCTGGAGATGCCGGCACAAAGAGCGAATGGATAAAAGAGAGGGATATGAAGCCTGCATGATCGCATACGCATATGCAGGCGTTCAGCCACTAGTTCTCCTCTCACATACAGTGTTCTCAGCCTACTGAAGGCTTGCAGTAGTATGTCAGCAATTGATGTTTTCTTGTTGGGTGCCCCGCTCTCTATTCTAGTCAGAGTTTCTTCCCATCCTCTCATAGCTCGAAAGATTAACGGTCGTCCACCAAGCCTGATGCGAGGCACGATCAATTCTTTATGCAGAATCCAACTGCTCAGCCTCAAGACGAGGACCAGTCGAAACGCGCCGTTGATGTGGAAGCCGGTGAAAGCGAGGATGCGATTAGAGGTTGAGTCCTCCAGAAGTCTTGCTAAACGAATACAGCTGACCATTGCTGGCAGCGTCGAGAAGTAGCTGGTGGCTACGGTCCTGGAAGGACACGATAAACGAGCGTGCAAACAAGAAGCGAGAGCAGAGGAGTCGTAAAAAGGAAGAAAATGAGATGATAAAGGCAATAGTGGCGATTCTCAAGAAGCCGTATTCCGTAGAAGGTACTTTCATTAGCGAGGCGGATGAAACTGCCTTTGCCGTCTAACCATTCTCAGTGAGCGACTTCCCATCAGGTTACCCGCTACAAGCAGCCTTGCAGTCAAGCACACATGATTTTGCCATCTATCGCAATTTCAGTTATCTGCATTCCCGCGTCGTACTTGAGCTTCAAGATCAACTTCGCGAACTCGAGGGACGACTCCACATGCTGGACAAATTACATTCCGAGTCTGAAGATCCAGAGCAGAGAGAGCGTGTCACTTCCCGTGTCAAAGATATGGAGGCTGCTCAGATGAGTCGTCCGGTTTCCAACGTAGTAGATGATACAGCGACCGACGTATCAGTACACAGAGCAGAGAGATCTCAAGAATCTGACTTGGTCGAACAACTGGATCAAAAGCCTATGCTCAGCGAAAGAGCCGCACTCCTCGAGAAGATCCAACAGAAGCTCGTGAGGTATGATGAGGTCCTGGTGCATGCTCGCAGGCTTGCCGAATTCCAAAGGCCAACCGACGACGAGTGGCTGAACCTTCGAAAATGGTACTTCAACCGCCAGACTCTGAGTTCGGACGATGAAGACGGATTCATCAGGATGAAACATGACCTTATCACCTTGAAACCGAGGACTGAGTCTGGCAAGATCGATGACTGGATCAGACGTCTCCTTGTTATTCTGGGTAAGGGGAAAATCACTGTGAGTATCTCGTGAAGCCTATGACGAATGATTCACGCGACTGACACTGTGAAAAGAATATTTTCTACAAGCCTGATGATGAGGGCTTCCAAGATGGATACATAGCCTACTTCAATATCGCGCGGATCGAGCGTGTGGCTGTCGTGTTAGTCGCGATTGTCATCATCCTCTTATTAGCCGTACCCGTGTTTGTTATGTACCGTATAACATGGACGGGTACTCGTGCTAGCACGTTCCTCAACATAGGGCTCTTGATAGGCTTCGGACTCCTTTTCTCTGCAGCAATGGGTCTTCTGACAACGGCCAAACGAGCAGAGCTTTTCGCGGCGACAGCAGCATACTGCGCCGTCCTGGTTGTGTTCATTGGGAACTTCAGTGGCAACGCGGGATCAAACCGTCCATAAGGAGCAGGACAGTCAAACGTTTGTACACGCATAGTGATGGCATGAACGTGACGCAGTATTATTCGTGGTTGTATCTCGATAACGCTCGTGTAATCTGTGTTGAGCTTGTCATTAGATGAAAAATGAGAGAAGATGAAGGAAGTACGCTCATGACCGCTGTAAATGCAATACACAACAACTCGCTAGAACGCTTCGCTACAAAAGACAGACAGGAAACAACAAATTAAGCCTCCAAAATGCTACAAAGAAACGACAGTATGTGAGGCCGTGAGACGAGAGTCGTAGGAGAAGGAAAAGAAAAACGCAAGCGGGTATCCTCTAACGAATCTAGTCGTGATGATGTCCCGCTGAGAAGGTGTGTGACGATCGAAAGTACGAACAAGCGTACACATATGACGAAGATCCAAGTTGGGGCAGATGTTAACAACACCTGCCACTCTTGCTCTTCTGCGCGCGGTTGATGTCTTCTTCCCAATCTTGCTGATGTCCAGCGACGTTGGGTGTAGTGGGGAAGCCCAGCCAGCTTCGCCTCTTGTCGCCAGTGCCTAAGCGGAAGCTTCCATTACCCGTTCCAGGGTAATCGAAGTATCCAGCGACATTGCCGTTGTTATCCATGGCAGGGGTGACACCAGCCATGGCGTACTGCCGTTGTTCCTCCTCAAGCTTCTTCTGCTGCTGTTCGACTAACTTGCGGGTGATGACGCGAAAGACTTCGTCTACACCCTCGCCGTCTTTGGCGCTGATCTCGTGGCAACAGTCCCAGCCCAAGTCTTGTCCCCAGAAGCCGCTCGATCGGTTGCTCTGTGGCGACGCCATACCGCTGTGGAAGGCTGCCGGCACAGAGCCCCAACCGCTTGCTGCAGCACTGTGTGGTTGTCCGTTCTGTGTGGGGTGGAGGTTCTCGGCGACGTATTCGATGCAGCGCTCAAAGGGCACTTTTCGCTTGGTAGGGTCTTCGGCTACGACGTCTGACTTCGTTCCTACCACATGGAGGATCACGTCCTCTCCAAGGTTTGTCTTGAGTTCCTTGAACCAGCGGCCCATCTCCTCGAACGAATATGGATCGGTGATGTCGTAACATAGTACTGCAGCATTTGCGCCTAGAGAAAATGTTAGTTCTGCGCTGAACGTTTGCTCATAGTAGACGATCCGAGCTCGGCTGCCGAATGTGGGGTATATAGATAGCGAAAAGAGACCCGGTGTGTATTGCGACAGAATATGAGAGTTGATTCGGCGAAAGGAACAATACTGACGTACCCCTATAATACAGCTTGGATATGGACCGGAAGCGCTCCTGGCCTGCGGTATCCCATATCTGTAACCGAACCACGGTGGAGGTGTCGATATCCACAACCCTCTTTGTCAAGAAGGAAGCACCCACGGTGGACTGTGTCGTGGGAGGCGTAAAAGCGTTTTTGACATATCGGTGGACGAGAGAAGTTTTTCCAACTCCTTGGCTACCGAGGACCACGATCTTTGCTTCCAGGCTATTGGACATATCGCCGTATTACGCCAAATCTATTTGTATACGTCGGTGTTGGCGGTGCAGGGATGGGGCGGCAGGCGGTGTTGTGGGGTCGGCTCAGATATGCGCGGTCGCGGTGCCTCGGAGCAAGAAAGAAAGGAAATGCGTGGGAGGCGGCGGGAGAACAAGTTGCATGGCGAGCAGTGAGAAAGAGTCGCCGGCAGATGTGAGAAGAGGCAGAGGATTGACGTAGAGGGTATCTGAGAATATTAGGCAGGAGGTGAGTGCCCGAATGACAGCCCAGCTGCGTTTGGCGCTTGCACCGATTCTCTTGGCTAGGGGAGCCATGTGACAGGCGCCTTAAGCCAATGTGAATCAGATCTGAGAAGGGTGCGTCCCAGATGGGAATATGAATGCCCATCGTGATCGCAGCCCTGGGGACTGATAATCATCCAGGGGATGACGCGCCATGTTGATGCTGTGTGTCGGGCAGTCGACAATGCACGTCATGCCCAGCCAGCTGTCGTCTTCCCCGCGTTTCGGAGCAGCACGGAGTCTTCCACGCGACCGACGAGAACGTTAATACCTACCCCAACTAAGCTTCCTCAACGAACGACAGTCCCTGGCCGACACATATATCCTCAAGAAAACCGCCTGCGAAGGACCGAGGCGGGATGCCTAATGCGACAAGCCCGGAATCATTCGATTTCGCCTCGAGCTCATGGGCTAGGGTGCTAACTCAGATGCGTCTCCGCGACCAGCATCCGAAGGCCGCGGGGATGAATGTACCGAGCTATTACCCCAAACATGCTGCCGTCACCAACCTGGCCCTTCCGCTCGTCCAAGCCCTCTAGTGTCTGGAAATAACCTAGATCGGCTCCATATATTTTCTGGCCTATCTTCGCGACTTGATTACCTACCCTTCAACATTTCGCGTTCGACACACCGCCGCCACGATGAACCACGACAGCAACAACACCCAGAAGGTGAAGCTCACCGGCGAGCAGGTCGCCCAACACAACAACGCCGAATCATGCTGGGTCATCATCCACGGCCGCGCCTACGATGTCACCGAGTTTCTGCCTGAGCATCCCGGAGGCCAGAAGATTGTCTTGAAGTATGCTGGCAAGGACGGCACCGAGGCGTTCGAGCCAATCCATCCGCCCGACACGCTCGACAAGTACCTCGACAAGTCCAAGCACTTGGGCGAGGTAGACATGAACACCGTCAAGGAAGAAGCGAAGGAGGTCGATCCAGACGAGGAAGCGAGGCAAGAGCGCATTGCGCGCATGCCCATCTTGGAGCAATGCTACAACCTGATGGACTTTGAGGCCGTCGCGCGCAAGGTCATGAAGAAGACGGCATGGGCATACTACTCCAGTGGTGCAGACGATGAGATTGTAGGTCTATTCTGACAACCACTGCGATCGCCTGAACTGACTTTTGATAGACACTACGAGAAAACCACAGCGCATTCCACAAGATTTGGTTCCGACCACGCGTACTCATCGACGTCGAGAAGGTCGACATGTCCACCACAATGCTCGGCACCAAAGTCGACATCCCCTTCTATGTCACCGCGACAGCGCTGGGCAAGCTCGGTAATCCAGAGGGAGAGGTCGTTCTCACACGCGGCGCACACAAGCACAACGTTGTCCAGATGATACCGACACTGGCGTCATGCTCGTTTGACGAGATCATGGACGAGGCAAAAGACGGCCAAGTCCAATGGCTGCAGCTATACGTAAACAAGGACAGGGAGGTCACAAAGCGCATTGTGCAGCACGCCGAGAAGCGCGGCTGCAAGGGTCTCTTCATCACCGTCGACGCGCCGCAGCTCGGTCGTCGCGAGAAAGACATGCGGAGCAAGTTCGACGATGTCGGCAGCAACGTCCAGAGCACCGGCGGCGACAATGTGGATCGTAGTCAAGGCGCCGCACGAGCCATCTCGTCCTTCATTGACCCGAGCCTCAGCTGGAAAGATATCCCGTGGTTCAGAAGCATTACCAAGATGCCCATTATTCTCAAGGGTGTGCAATGTGTTGAGGATGTTATCCGCGCCGTCGAGGTTGGTTGCGATGGTGTTGTTCTGTCCAACCACGGTGGTCGTCAACTTGATTTCGCTCGCTCCGGTGTTGAGGTTCTCGCAGAAGTCATGCCAGTTCTTCGCGCACGCGGCTGGCAAGATCGCATCGAAGTGTACATCGATGGTGGTATCCGACGTGCAACGGACATCATCAAGGCTGTTGCACTGGGCGCCAAGGGTGTAGGCATTGGTAGGCCTTTCCTCTACGCTATGTCGGCATACGGTCTGCCGGGCGTCGACCGCGCTATGCAGCTGCTGAAGGATGAGATGGAGATGAACATGCGCCTCATTGGTGCTTCAAGCATTGCGGACCTGAACCCTTCGATGCTTGACACAAGAGGACTCAGCATGCACACTGCTACCGTACCTCACGACACTCTGGGTATGAATGTCTATGACCCACTCATTGGCCCTCAAGAGAGTGTTGTCAAGGAGAAGTCTAAGTTATAGAGAAGCTTGTGATTGTCCTGTATATATATCTAGGCGCAACGCATTTCTTCAAATATGGTCAATCAGTATTCTGTACAAGACGCCATCTTTGAACTGAGCGAACATTTACTTGAACTCAGTGCTTATGGCAACATATGCCATGATTCACACATAAAGGCCATGCGATATACCCATGTGGCACCCTTTGTCCGCATCGTGACTACGCGTAGACGCGTTCGGCGAGTGGGGAAGGAGCGCCCGGTGGACCTTCCGATCGTCAAGCGTCCTTGAACCACGGGTCGCTCTTTCCACTTCAATCGCAGCACGCCTCAATCATTCACATTATCGCACCTTATTATATCCCATATCCCCGCCTTTGAATCGCCCTCGCATCATCGCTTTTACTTTTTGATTATACCTTAATATTATTCCATGGGTGCTCCTGACGTTGCAGCGCAGCCCGGCGCTGGCTGGGACGAGGCGCAATGCACAGCAGCACTCGCACAACTGGAACAGCTTCAGGCGCAGGTGAGAATAGCATGCCGCCTTCTCTGAATAATTCGTACTCATATGCGACAGATCAGCGACATGCGCCTAGCCATCCCCCGCATCATCGAGCCCTTCCACCGCCCCCGTAGTTCCGCGACGTATAAACTCTACGCCGATGGCGTACTCGGTTCCCAGAAGAACCTAGATGCGCTCAAGAGCCAGTGGAAGTCACCAGAAATCCAAAGCACGTTCGAACACGTCAAGCAGAGCCTCGGTGCGAATGCGGACCTGTCAGAGAGCGTCTCGATACCTTCTCATGGCTGGGCGGAACGAGCGCGGAAGGCTAAGGAGTCGACGAAGAGCCAGGGAGGGGAGAATAAAGAAGATACCGGTGCTATTGTCACTGACGAGGATATTGAGAGAATCGTGGTGGAATTTAGGAAGGCGCATCCGAATCTGAAGGTGGAGACACACGATGAGGATCGCAGCATCCAGACACGCTTCGTATCCGGCTCTGTCATGCTGAAATTCCGCGTTGGCATCGAGCGCGACGCAAACGGACGGCACAAACTCAACGCAGAGTGTTTGGGGACTACAGAGCCCTTTTTGGCGATCACAAGATGTATTGCATCACGGTCGAACCCAGATGATTTGAAGTATCTTTTGGTATGTACATGGGATTTTGCGGCATGGAGATGTTTTGGGTGGATGCTAATTATTACAGGATATGATTGCTGCGTACAAGGCTGTGAAAGGAACGTCGTGTGCTAAATGCGGGAAACTTCTGGATAACTCGGCTTTGACGCCTACTGCGCGACGAAGTAAACAAGTTGCCGTCGGAAACGAAAGTCCAGATACGGTCTGGGTGGCACTCCACGAGGCTTGCATTGAGTAAATCCAGATGGCACTCACGTCGATCTAGTGCGAGCTCATCTCACATAGGGGGGCGGGATGTGAAAGAATGGCTCCCCCTGGCCAAACTCGTTGTCAACATCACCACCCCATCCTCGCGGCAGATACTGCATGTCATGATGCCACTGGCCGAACACGTTTCTCATCGCCTGGGGGTAACAGTTCCATTCGCTGTTTCCGTATGGCTCTGGTTGCCAAATCGCATCTGTCCACATATCCAGGCTTGGCTCTGTGTACTGTCGAGTCCGGAAGTCGTAGCACTTGTCTTTATCTCGTCCACCGAGCATGCTGTCTCCGGTCCACGGAGCGAATTTCGAGCTATTGAAGCCGAAAGGATGACGCCCGAATCCGGGCTGATGGCCATATCCCGCCCATTGATTTTTGTGTGGACGATTCGACACGCAATCCGTCTTGCGAGCCCCAAACGCAACGTACATGTCTGGGCCCTCGTTTTTGAATATATCCTTGAGACGTCCACGAAATGAGCCATTCCTTCCGTCCTTTGGCCATATAAATGCCTTTGATGGTTTGACATTATGGAGCTTCCGGCCATCTTGGTACCATCCTCGCCAGTACGGTTCACGAACGTATCGAGCTGCTTGTGGTTTCGATCCGCATTTCCGCCCGGTTTGCTCGAAGTAGGGAGGTCTAGGCAGAATATCAGGCATTTTGTAGATATCGTCGTAAAAGGACTGTTTCCTTCGAGGGAAGTATCGTACCTCTAGCGATGGACATCCACCTTTGTAGAGATAATACCGTCAGTCGTTTGCTAGCGCAGATTGCAGGAACGACACCGTTATACACAGCATGCTAGAGGCTGAGCGTGTGTATAGTCGTTTGCGTGTCGCTACTACCTAGCATACAAAGTTTTATATCATTCCGTCATGCACCCGCTCCCATTTGGCTCATCTTTGGACTGTCAGGCGTGGCCTTGCGCCTGCTGTGTCAACTTTCCATCAAGCATGTAAACCCCACTCTTACCAAACTGGGGTGAAGCATCTAACGTGACTGAGATCATATTTCAATGTAATGATGCTTTGAGAAGATAAGATGGTACTAGTCCTTTCACACGACGCGGTACCTGAAAGACAGGGATCGCGAGGGTCCGAGCTCTCAAGCTTGAACAACGCGATCTCGTTTCTCCAGGTTTGTTTTCGGGACCATCAACAACACCGCCCAATACACCACCATGTCGCTTTTCGGCAATCTTGGAGGCTCGCAGCCCGCCTCTACTGGCGCATCCGGCGGAGGACTGTTTGGAACAGCAACCGGCGGATCAGGCGGTACTGGATCAAGCTTGTTTGGCAACCTGGGCGGCGGTGCTTCGAATGCGCAATCTGGTACGACACAGGCACCAAGCTCTGGAGGCTTAGGAGGTGGCCTTTTCAGTGGATTGGGCGGAGCAAAGCCAGCTACGACCACGACATCCTCACTGTTCGCTGGCGCCGGATCGACTTCGCAACCGCAAACACAAACGCAGCCCAGCAGCCTTGGGCTGTTCAACAACACGGCGTCGCAATCAACAACCAACAACGCGCAACAAACGAGCGGATTCGGTCAATCGTCTCTCTTCGGCGCTACCTCGAACCAGCAGCAACCCCAACAGCAGCAGCAGCAGCAGCAACAGGGCACGTCACTAGCCCAGGCAAACGCTGGCACCGGTCGCTCAGCCCACTTCGATAATCTGCTCGAGCGAGGGCGAAAGCGCAATGCTGGCGAGAATGGCACGACCAACTTCGACGAGCTGCCGTCCCTGCAGTTGGGCCTTGGAGACATCGCACGGAAGGTGCGCAACCTGGGCGCTGGCGGTCCCTCAGCCGACCAGGTGCAGGACCGCTCCCAAGATCGCGCTGCGTAAGTTGAACATGATTGTGACATGTGCTCGTATGCTGACCGATTCCAGACACTACCTACTCTCCGCTTCAGGCGTGAAAATGGGTAGCACCCTCCGCGACCTCAACCAATTCTCCTCGCAGGGCGGCCTCACAGCTCCCAGTCAGGCACAGAACCTCTTCGATAACGACGTTGACGGCTACATCTCGAACCTGCACTCGCAATCAACCCTGGCGCTTATCCAGGAAGGACTCGAGCAATCCAAGCGCGACTTCGACACGTTCCTCGAGGACAATGTTCAGATCGAATGGGACAAGCAGAGGCAAAGGATCTACGAACACTTTGGGCTTGGCAGACAGAGCGAAGACATGGCAGCATCTCAGAGCGGTGCATTCGGCAGCACAGCTCGCGGAGCTTTTGGACGTGCAACAGGACGCAAGGGTCGTTCCATGGGTCCCAACGGTGCATCTGTCAACGGACGATCAACCTTTGGAGCCTCTGCTGCTGGACCACCCGTTCTCGGTGCTTCCCAGAGCGTTCTTGGCGGACGCGATTCTTCCGACAAGTCAGTCATGGGCGGACAAGCTGCTCCTCAGGATCGATACGCTCGTGACAAGCAAGAGAAGTTTATGGAAGAGGTCAAGAAGCTCAATGAGTCCAGGCTGCGGGAGAGTACATTCTCAGTACTTCATGCGTTCTCTGATGTAGAGAAGGCTGCCGGTACAGAATACTCGGAGCAGTTCACACGCGCCTACGGAACGCTTATCTCCATCACCGGCGAGAAGACAGAACTCGAGGCATCCAACCCTGGCTCGAACCAACCGAAAGAGCGAAGTTTCGCCAGAGACTACCTGGACGAACAATCAAACTCTGCTGCTAGCGTTCGCATGCGCAAGCGCATACTCGACGGGTCTCGAAAGTACCTTGAAAGCAGGTTCCTGGAGCAGGTGGAAGACGTCCTACGGAGAAACCCCGCGGAGGCGCTTGTTGGTGGTGTTCCCTCAATGCTCAACAAGATCCGAGGCTTCGTGAGAGCAAAGGCTGCATTCAAGGAGCTTGGCGCAGACACTGAGCTATTCCAACGGATAGGCGAAGCTGGTGAAGAGTTTCCCTGGATTATCATATTCTTCCTCCTGAAGGGTGGTCTGCTTACCGAGGCTGCTGAATATGTACGAGAGAAGAGGAACTTCTTCCAGAACACCGACCGAAACTTCCAGGCGGCGATATCCCAATACGCCAGCGATCCGGACCGAAGACTGAACCCCGATACGCAACAGAAGGTCGCTCACACACATGCCCAGAGGACCCGCTTGAAGACGCCAGAGGACCCTTACCGACTGGCTTGCTACAAGATCGTTGGTCGATGTGATATGAGCAAGCGCAACCTGGAGCCGATCAGGGAGAACATGGACGACTGGGTATGGCTGCAGTTCAACCTGGCCCGCGAGGGTAACCGCGCTGAGGAAAATGCCGGCGAGATCTTTGGCTTGGAAGAACTGAGAACAGTTATCAAAGATATCGGCCAGCGCCACTTCATGAACGACGACGCTGAATCATCGGGCGGCTATGGAGTTTACTTCTATCTCGCCACGCTGGCTGGTCTGTTCGAGCCAGCTATCAACTACCTGTACACCCACAACTACGTCTCGGCGGTTCATTTTGCAGTCGCTCTAGACTACTACGGCCTCATCCGTGTGTCGGATTGGACGACTGCAGGTGGAGAGATCATGACCTTCACTACGCGACAACAACCACAGCTCAACTTTGGACGCATCGTCGGCCACTACACAAGCGACTTCCGTGCTGCACGAGCTGATGCTGCGGCCGACTACTTGGTGCTGATCTGCATGAATGCAGATCTACCAGGTGAAGCAGGCCGACAACAGGCAGAGCTCTGCCATGAAGCTCTTCGCGAACTTGTTCTCGAGACGCGCGAGTTCTCTACCTTGTTGGGCGACGTCAAATCCAACGGGGAGACGAGACCGGGTCTTATCCAGGAACGCGTGCCGTTGCTCAAGCTGGATGGCGAGATGGGTTTGTTGAACACCATCACCAGCGAAGCCGCGAGAATGGCAGACGACAACGGACGCATCAACGACGCCATTCTACTCTGCCATCTTGCTGGCGAGTACGACAGTGTCGTAACGATCCTGAACCGCGCGCTGGCTGAGGCACTCTCTGTAGAACTCGGTCAAGAGCCTCTCCGTCTGGAGCCGTTGAAGCCGCGTCTGACAGCTGCGGAGTCACAACAGCAGCAACAACAACAACAACGAACTGATCTGACTTCGTCGAGCTTGAGCATGCTGGGAACAGACGATCCCGTCGAGCTCGCGCAGAAGGTCCTTGCGTTGTATGACGCGAACAGCCTGTGGTGGAGGAAGGTGTCGCAGATGAACCGTGACACAGTTGGAATACTATTCCAGCTCAACAACGCGAAGAAGATCATCGAAGCCGGCGACTTCATGGCGGCACTCGGCGTAAGTTCTTACTTCTTTACTCATGACCAGTCACTAACATCCCGCAGCAAATCGAGAACCTCCGCATTCTTCCTCTGTCAGCCAACGGAAATGTCAGCGACATCCGTGCCACCGCCAACAGCTTCAACTCCTACCCACAAGAAATCTCGCGCAACATTGGCAATGTACTTCTCTGGTGCATCGGCTGCTGCTCGAGACATCGTGAACGTCTTCTATCCGGACAGTTCGAGGACAAGATGCGCAAGGTTCTCGCTGATCAGCTTCTACAAAAGGCAAAGGACCTCATGGTCTTTGCTGGTTTGATCAAGTACAAGCTGCCACCAAGGGTGTTTGAGACGCTAGCAAGGGAGGGTCAGGAGGTTGGTGCTTTCTAGAGCTGAGGTGGTAACAATAGATGTTTGCAGGTTGGAGTCTTTGGATTTGGTAATGCAGTCATAGCATGCGCTTGGAAACGCTTGGGTTCGTGAGGAAAAGGTGATTGAGCATCTGCGCAGCGATTGGGCCCGTTTGGCTTGACATAGAGTGATACCAATAAATCATTGTAATTCGCGGCCAATCGTACCTCCCTGTGATCGTGATGCTGGGACGCCTTCGCCGGAAGAGGCCGCGTGGGGTGATGGCTAAGAAGAACATGTCACAGTAGTCGTACGGTGACCGTGGCGCAGGCAATGTCTCGCCATCTTGGCCATTGTTGGCATGCAACCGACACCAATTCAAGCAACGAAAAGGTTGTCCGATGCCAGGAACGTGCCGGTGGCCGGTGTTGGAGTTCGCCAGACGATCCTTCGAGGCTCGGGCTGATCGGCGGAGTGGTGTGACCCCACTTGACGGACCGGGGAGCTCTTTTCTTTTGGAGCTCCCACGTCATATGCGCGCGACGCCGCGACCCATGCTCCGACTCCCATCACCTTATCGCCAGTTTGAGTAATACCTACAACTGTTGCCTATGATACATAAACACCACGTAGAGGTCATCTAATCACCAACTAATCGTATTACCTCTGCTACTCACAACCACCCAGGACTCGGCAAAGCTACCCCTCCAACCACCGTTGAGACCTGAATCTTCCCAACACGTAGGGACCCGCTTCTTCTCGGCGTCTTAACTTTTCCAACTAGACAGGTGAATCCACATTGACCTCATACTGACCCACGGCCAAATATCTCTTCGGACCTTCGCATCCAGCTGCGACTACCTCCAGCCTCCACTTACTACCTCAACTTCAATCTACACCTCTCACCCCGCCTAATACCCCAATCAACAACACCCAGACTCACAACATGGCGCCCACCGAGATCCCGCCGCCCCTCGATGGCAAGAAGAGGCGCATTGGAGTCATGACGAGCGGAGGTGACGCGCCCGGCATGAACGGAGCGGTACGCGCTGTCGTGCGTATGGCGATTCACAACAACTGCGAGGCCTTCGCTATATACGAGGGCTACGACGGTCTGGTCAAGGGCGGAGACATGATCAAGGAGATGCACTGGGAAGACGTGAGAGGTTTCCTGTCAGAAGGTGGTACCCTCATTGGCACAGCACGATGCATGGAGTTCATGCAGCGCGAAGGCCGCCGGACGGCCGCGAAGAACATGATCATCAAGGGTATCGACGCGCTAATCATCTGCGGTGGTGACGGATCCCTCACAGGTGCTGACAAGTTCCGCGCGGAGTGGCCGGAGCTGCTGAAGGAGCTGGTGGATGAGAAGCAGCTCACACAGGAGCAGGTTGAGCCCTTCAAGCACCTGAACATTGTCGGTCTCGTCGGCTCCATCGACAACGACCTTTCCATGACCGACGCTACCATTGGCTGCTACACCTCGCTCGGACGTATCTGCGAAGCCATCGACTCAGTCGACACCACCGCCGTCAGTCACCAGCGTGCTTTCGTTATCGAGGTTATGGGTCGACACTGCGGTTGGCTTGCACTCAGCGCCGGTGTCGCAACAGGCGCCGACTTCGTCTTCACACCAGAGAACCCACCAAGCGAAGGCTGGCAGGAACAGATGTGCAAACAGATCAAGAAGCAGAGACAGATGGGCAAGCGGAAGACGATTGTCGTGGTCGCCGAGGGTGCCATCGATCGCAACTTGAACAAGATCACTTCAGAACAGGTCAAGGACATTCTGGCGAAGGAGGCAAAGCTCGACACACGAGTGACAACTCTCGGACACGTCCAGCGTGGAGGTACACCCTGCGCCTACGACCGTATGCTTGCGACACTCCAAGGTGTTGAAGCTGTCAAGGCGGTGTTGGAGGCTACCCCCGACACACCCAGCCCGGTCATCTGTATGCAAGAGAACAAGATCGTCCGACGGCCGCTCCTCGAGGCTGTTGCACAAACCAAGGAAGTTGCTGTAGCCATCGAGAACAAGAACTTCTCAAGGGCTATGCAGCTCCGTGACACCGAGTTCGAGCAGCAATACCAGGCCTACCAAATCACTACAGCACAAGACCAGCCAGACCTACTATTACCAGAAAACAAGCGCATGCGCGTCGGTATCATCCACGTAGGTGCCCCAGCTGGAGGCATGAACGCAGCGACCCGTGCTGCGGTTGCACACTGCATCGCCCGTGGCCACACACCAGTCGCGCTCCACAACGGTTTCCCTGGCATAATCCGCCACCACTCCGATGAGCCAGTTGGTGCGGTGCGAGACATCAAGTGGATTGATGCTGAGACCTGGGCCTCTAAGGGTGGATCTGAGATCGGAACGAACCGTGGGCTCCCTAGTGAGGATCTCGAGACTGTTGCGTTCGTCTTCAAGAAGTTCAACATCCAGTCACTGTTCGTTGTTGGTGGTTTCGAGGCTTTCACAGCTGTTTCAGAGCTGAGGAAAGCACGCGAGTACTACAAGTCTTTCAAGATTCCTATGGTGAGTGCATATCCCGATAATGTAGTTTCAGCCACGCGATAAGCAGCATGCTAACTAAACTTTAGGTCATCATCCCCGCCACTATCTCAAACAACGTCCCCGGAACAGAGTACTCCATCGGTTCAGATACCTGCCTGAACGCCCTCATTCAATACTCCGATGCCTGCCGTCAATCGGCATCAGCATCTCGTCGCCGTGTCTTCGTCATCGAGACTCAAGGTGGTGAATCAGGCTACATCGCAACAGTCGCCGGTCTCAGTATCGGAGCTATGGGCGTATACACTCCCGAAGAAGGCATCAGCCTCAAGATGCTCGACCGCGACATTGACCACCTCCGCGAGGTCTTCAAGAAGGACAAGGGTATCAGCAGGTCTGGTAAGGTAATCCTAGTCAACGAGAAGGCATCCAAGACATACAACGTGCAAATCATCGCCCAAATGATCGCAGAAGCCGGCCAAGGCAAATTCGAGTCCCGTCACGGAGTACCCGGCCACTTCCAACAAGGCACCATCCCCTCCCCCATGGACCGTGTCCGCGCCGTCAGATTCGCCATCAAAGCCATGCAACATCTCGAAAACTACGCCGGCATGGACCCCGACGAGATCGAAGACGACTCCATGTCCATCAGCGTCATCGGTATCAAGGGCAGCAAGCTTCTCTTCTCCCCCATGGAGCAAGTGGAGAAGAGGGAGACGGAGTGGCACCGCCGCCGCCCCAAGCATGAGTTCTGGATGGCGCTCAAGGAGACGGTTGATACGCTGAGTGGCAGGCCTCAGGCGCCTGTTAACCCGGATGATATCGCTACGTTGGCTGGTCGGCCGAGAGCTACGAGCAAGGCTTATGGGTATTAAGGTGTGGGGGCGCGGGTTTTAGGGATTGTGACGACGGAGTTATGATTATGAAGTATTTGTAGATAGATGGACATGGCTTTCCTATGATAATGACTTTGGAATGACAAACGATTAACACTCATCACCAGTACCATGGAACGGTTCGCTTAAACAGTGGTTTGCCGGGGTTCGTGGGGATGGTCGAATCCATACCTAGGTACTCAACCATGGTAGCCAAGTATGACTCTACTGTGAAGACAGTACTAGGGAACATCTTTTTCCTCCAAGACTTCTGTATTCACGATCCAAGACCACGGACATTTACCAAATCGCGGCTGAGCTGAACTTCCACTCGCACACTTGAACTGGAATTGACGCCGAACTATTTCAGCACACCACCCCCTAACTACTCTAGCTGCGGTAAGCTCCCAACTGCAGCAGTACGAGTCACGATGAGCGAATTCCATTACGGGCTCAAGGACAAGTTCCTCACCAAGGAGGAACTCCACGAGTTCAGTTTCCTCACAACTGTACTGGCCTGGACGAATCCTCTTGAGAAGAAGGCCACGGTCAGTACGAATACTACCGATTCCGGGCATTCAAACAACAAGCTATACCCGTTCGCAGAGAAGCTTACCAACTTGTTGGTCCGTGATGTGGAAGTTGTCGCCGTGACAGCATCAGACGCAGGAGAGATTCTGTTCCAAACAGTGTGCGATGACAGCGGCGTATTGCTCACAGAAGATGATACTGCCTCTGAAGCGGAAGAAGAGAGCGAGCCAGGTCCTGCAGCAGCTATTGGGTATGTGCAGAGCCTCTGCAATGAACAGCGAAGCAAGACGTTGAACGAGCAAGAGCATCACCCTGCCCTACAAGTCCATATTCCATTGACTACTGCCGATGATATGGGAGACTCAATCGGCTGTTGGTTGCTTTCCAAGACAGAGAGACATCTGGAAGGAGTGACGCATCCCCGGACAACTGTCAGTTTCTCTCAGCATGCAGCCAATCTCGTGCACTTAATCAAGGCAACCTACGAACAAACATCAAAGGGTACAACTGTATTGGCCAGAGACCAGTTACGTAACTACGTGCTCTTGACCTCGAACGCCAAGATAGCTTCGCGCATCCAGAAAGGCAGCAAAGACCGCAACTTTTACGACTATCTAAGCAAGCCTGGCGGTGACCTTGATAACTTCATGCTGCAGGAAGGTTACCACTTCAGGTCATTGCTTCTGGGTGACGCCCGCGATGTTCTCGACTCAAACTTTACCGAAATCCAGCGGAAAGTGATCGTTGCAACGATCGGGTTTCTGGAACGTCGGTCATCAGCCAATGCAGACAGACTGCCCTGCCGTACTCAAGAGGCACTGGAAAATACCCGAAAAATCATCAAACCACTCACCCAGTTCAAGGACCTCCTGAACACCGGCGAATCGACTGTCTACAACCAACATACTGCTAGTCTTTTGCAGGACATTCTTAGTGCTGTGCTCGACAATCTAGTTGCCTGCTTCGAGTGGCTCGCAGCTGCACTACGAAACGCACAATTGTACAAGAGCAGCAATTACGACGCACTTCCAGGAAGTCCCGCAAGCGACGAAATTGCACTCGCAGGTCACTATTTCGATCATCTTTCGAAACAAGCAGGTCTCTGGCTTGATGTTTTGACACAGTTCAAGAAGGCGCTCCGCAAGTACTTGTATACAAACCTAGGGCTTTTGAGAAAGGTTCACATGATAAAGAATGCAATGAAGACCAGCGACATTGCTCAAGATACCGAAGGCCTCCCTGGATCCTCGACCTCACTTGAAAAGCAACAAAGGATCGACCCCGAGTTCGAGCAGCTCGACTCTCTTGCCGAGTGACAGCAGTGGGAGCACGCAGCAATGGCATGGCTGGATCTGATATGTTTACACTGGACAGCGATTCTGGATCTCCGGAGTGAAGGCCGCCAGGCACCCCGCAACAAAGTTCTCAGAACTTACTGGCAGCAAGCAAAATTCCAACACTTTGAAACCCGGCAAGAGCACCAGGACAGGAGATTGATCATAAAGGGTTATCTGGAGAACTTCACATTGCCATCTGGAGAGAAGCTCACAACGGACGAATGCCAAAATATCAGAACATGGCTGCTAAGAAATGGCGATGGCTACTCCGCGAAGTTTGAAAACGAACAAGCAGAAGCTACAAACTTCACCGGTACCTACCACTGCGAAACAGTCCTACTGAGTCTGGCCTTACTAGCCAAGAAGCGGGCTGATGTCCTAGACGTCGATATCAAGTCCGCGTCCGCACCACTAAGCAAGGCTCACCTGCAGCTCCCTAGTAAAACAACTACGGATGCACTAAAGGGTAAGATGAGCGCCCTACCAGTATCGCAGAAGTGCTGTCCTGCTTGCCATGCGCTAGTCGAATACTTCATTGAGAATGTAAATCCAGCTCTGGTATACCCGGGCAAGCATGAGGTATGGTCAGCGGCAGCACTTCCACCGTGGATTCCAAGGGAAGCGGGTCAGGTGGTTCTGCGAGCTGCCCGGAAGGCACTGCGATGTCGGTTTGACAGCATACTAAGAGGCTGAGCTTGGGTCTTGTATAAAGCGCGGTGGGCGTGTTGTATCGTAGAGGTAGTATCGATTAGCAAGAATTAATATGATTGTAGTAGCTTGGGTCTTGTTTGCTAGAGTGTTGGTTATGTTGTCACAATAGTGTAGTTGTCGCGGTACTGTAAGCTATCGCAGTACTGTAGTTGTCGCAGTATTGTAGCTGTCGCAGTATTGTAAGCTGTCGCACTTTTGCAGCTGTTGGAGTAATGTAGTTGTCGCAGTGTTGTAGTTGCTGGCAGCGCTAATAATCTAGAAAGATGCCGTTTAATTGGACTCGTGGACGAGTCGGACGGATTCTGCAGAATCGTAAAATACTGTACCTCGACTTAACGTGAACAAGTTCAACGCACCTTTAGGTGAATATTGTTGACTTCCATCCTGCGAATGTTACGACCACGAATTTCTGACACGGCAGACGGGCAGTATCTGGCAAGAAGCTGACTAATATGACGTACCCCTCCAACACGAGCATAACCTTTCCGATCCGTCCCGACATATGAACTTAACCCACCGAAACAACAAGTCAAGATGAGTGAATTCAAAGAAATGGTCGTTATTCTTACCGGAGCTTCTCGAGGTATGTATCTATTCACTAAATTGTCCATCACCTCGCTTTCTATTCTAGTCAAAATATGCATTACACTTCCGTGGTCTGCAAACCTCCCAGACGTGTAAAAAAAGCTACACGTGCAAGCGTAGTCAACAACAACGCAGACTCTCATACCGCCAATTCCCCTACTAACCCACTCTCACAGGCATCGGCCAAGCAATCGCCCACCACCTCCTCTCCCGCAACCACAAAGTCGTCCTCGTCTCGCGTACTGAATCGGCTCTGTCTGCCCTTCAATCCCAATATGGAAACGAGAGAGTAGCTGTACTTGCCGGTGACATGGCCGATGCTGCACTCCCGCAGAAAGCGGTCGACCTGGCGAACGAGCGGTGGGGACGCATTGATTCATTAATTGTGAACCATGGCACGTTGGATCCGGTGAAGAAGGTGGCGGATAGTAGTGCGGAGGAGTGGAGGAAGGGGTTTGATGTTAATGTTTTTAGTGCGGTTGGTATGGTAAGTTGAGATCGTTCGTTTCTGGCGCTTGTCTCAATCATGTTGTTTTCTCTCTTGCTATTTCTGTATTTTCTCAATCCCCCAAGCTCGAGACCAACCAGCCATGGAACCACTTAATCTTGCTAACCATCTACAGGTCCAAGCGGCCCTTCCGTCCCTCCGCAAGACTTCCGGCACAATCCTCCTAACCTCATCCGGCGCCGCAACCTCCGCCTACCAAGGATGGGGCTGCTACGGCGCGGGAAAAGCTGTCTTGAACCATCTCGCTCTTACGCTCTCCGTAGAAGAGCCCTCTATTACCACTATCTCGATCCGCCCCGGTGTTGTAGACACGGAGATGCAGCGTGAGATCCGCGAAGTGCACCACGAGCGTATGAGCGAGAAAGACAGGACCAAGTTCAGTGGATTGAAGAAAGAAGGTGGACTGTTGAAGCCGGAGCAGCCGGGGTATGTTATGGCGAGGTTGGCTGTGGCGAAGAGGGCGGATGTAGAGGGGTTTAACGGGCAGTTTTTGAGCTGGAATGATGAGAGTTTGGGAGCTTTTCAGCAGGATTAGTTGGGGGCTTCTCATTAGTTACATAGCCGTCACACTTAATCCGCCTCAAATTCTAAAACTAAACTCATCTTCAACCAACTCATCCGAATAAAACGCATCTTCATCCAACTCATCTTCATCCGAATCATCTGATGTCCACTCATCTTCCTCTTCCTCTCCATCTTCATACCGATACTGCCTAGCGAAAGCCGGAAATACGTGGTAGGTTGCTCCCTCGAAAAACTCCAACATCTTCCCTCTCCACTCCAACTCTGGATTCCACACCTTGACAATCTCTTCAAGATCATAATCGCACCGGACCGGCGCTTAATAATAGTGTGTGGTGATGCTGAAGGATACACTGACATCCGCCCCTTCAGCCCGAAAAGCATGGTAAATAGGGACGAGAACGGGGAAAAGCTGTTCCCATTGCTTGAGGCGGATCTCGAACTGCATGAACGTGATACGCAGTTTGAAATCTTTCTTGTGGGATATAGCGTCAAGAATGTGCGTGAATTGCTTACTCAATCCATCTGGATCGATAGTCGCTGGTTTATATCTTATGCGTTGCTCTTGTGTAAGATGTAGATCCAGGGCCCGAAGATGGTCTGCAGGTCGTAAATCGAGTTTGAATACATCGTCGTTGAGTAGCGCGTCCAGCGTGTCCAGCTGCAAGCTTTGCGTGCATCTAATCACGAAGGCGGTCTTGCGGTGGGCGGAGGCCGGGTAGTACGCTGCCAGGGCTTCTACTGCCGTAGCCGGGTCAACGTATGCGGGATTGATGACATGGGGCGGCTTGTCACGACGCCATGTTAGATGAGGTTTTGTCCAGATGAAATAACTCTTCTCTGCATCGGGAACCATGTAGCCGGTTGCTAGATCGAGGTACTCGTCGTCCCAGACGTAGGCGTATATTAAATCACGCACTTCGCGTGGTAAGTGGGCTTGCATCTTTGTAGCGAGGTATAGACATGATATCTGCGCATAGGACTGAGCGGCTTGGTCGTATGGACTGCAGCCGCCCGATTAGTACGTTAATAACAGTTAGATAGATTGCTGAGATCGCCTACCCTCCTTTAATTAAGCCCTGGGTACGCATTGCTTTCTTTTTATGCAGTCCCATTATCCTCTTGGCGTATGACAAGACAGCATCTCTGTCGAAGGGTCAGGCTTCAAGTTTCCATCATTTGAGCAATGAGACAACTCACTGTCCAGGGATGAACGGAGATATCCCTTTATTGTTACCCTTCCTCCCCTCCTCTCTCATCATCAGAGCTCTATACTTCTTCATATCGTCATTCGTCATCTCCTCGATCTTCAGCTCGCTGAGCGCAGAAAGATAGCCTTCTATCATCTCGTAACGCATGACTTGCTCGGATGAACGCCTCTCTGTAGCGGCAAGTTCTATCTGGAGGCCAGCCTCGCGTCGTTGGAGGAAACCTTGTCGTTTTGTCGTCATGTCGTTGGTTGTATGGTTGTGATGATAAGGAAACCTCGCGTGAGGTGTCTATGCTTCGGACCGCGGCGGCATCGGGGCATATGCGGCGACATCAGAGTCAGCGCTAGCTCGCTTGCCAGTTTGGTTATACCGAGGCGCATTATCTTGCAGACGTAATCAATCTGAACCATGTACTCTGCAGATAGGGAAAGATCATGGGCGTTGAATGAGAACAGAGAAAGATGCATCAAAATTAACTACGTAAAATGGTTCCTCATAGCTTCGACTTGGACACGATCATAGAGTTGCCAATGTTCAACCATTTGACAGCATCTGTGACGAGCTCATCAACAATCTCCCTCGCGTTCTTCCTCTCGTTAACAACAGCAGCGACCTTGCCCATCAGGAACGGCCGCGCGTTGTCCATAGTCTCGTCGTCGAGGTCGTCGCCCATCTTCTCGAGATCATGCTCGACAGGCAATATGCCCTTGGCAGTAAGATCCTTGATCTCTTGTTGCCTGTTCTCCTCCCAGTTCTGGACGTATGGGTTGGTGCGGATGCGGAGTGGGCGTCCGGTGAAGATGATGGTGCGGATGTTGTCGTCCCAGCCAGCTGTGCGGACAGCTTCTTGGTGGGCCTTGGGCGCACCGGCTTCCTCCGAGAGGACGAAGCGTGTTCCAACCCAGACACCGGTGGCACCGAATGTAAGCATGGCAGCGAGCGACTGGCCGTTGTAGATACCGCCAGCAGCTACGATTTGTACCTGCTCGCCGGTCAAAGGCGACTTGTGGCCCTCGACCATCTTGACCGCTGCTGGGATGAAGATGGATGTGGGAACGTCGCCAGTGTGTCCTCCGCCCTCACCTCCTTGTGCGCAGATGATGTCGACGCCGATGTCGAGGCACTTCTTGATGTGCTTGGGGTGTCCGATCATGTTCATGTACAGGATTCCGTGCTTGTGTAGCTTCTCGACGACGGCCTTGGGTGGGACACCGACAGCGGAGACGAATAGTTTAGCGCCGGAGTCGATGATGATGTCGACGAGCTCGTTCAGCTTGCCCTTGGTGTAGTCGTAGCTGTATGCCGTTAGTCCCGTGCCTTGCATGTGATGGATCGCCCAGTACGTACTTGGTTTTGCGCGCGCTGCCTCCTACCTGAGGAAGGAGCAGGTCGATGCCGAATGGCGCGTTCTTGTCGTTCAGGTATCCCTTCAACTCGGCGATCTGCTCGCGGAGCATGTCGGGTGTGTATCCGACACCTCCGATGACACCAAGACCTCCAGCGTTGGTGACGGCGGCGGCGAGCTTAGGTCCAGCAGCCACGTTCATGCCCGCAAGCATGACGGGGTGCTGGATCTTCAGCAGGTCGGTGAGTTTGGTGCGGATTTGCTCTGAGGTTTGTCAGCTGGGCACATGTGAAAGAAGGGTGGATGCGTACGTGGAGAAGCCATGATGACGGTGTGGAGGTTTGCGGTTGAGAAAGAGAAGATGCGAGGTGTTTCAACAGCGAGAAAGGAAGACGAGTGGATCGAGGATTCGGGCGAATTCTTAAGGTTTGAGGAGTCGGGCCCTTTCTTATGGTTGAGGAGTCCTGGTCGACTCTCTGTAAGCCGTAAGCCGAGGCACGTCGCATGTCTCACGCGGAGAGCGCTAACCACTTATCCTCTAGTGCCATCCGGGGAAGGCTGTCGGCATCGCGCGCCTGCCTCTGTCTGTCCCACCGCGTCACATGCTAACATGTTCACTAATGCATCCAGATGTTTAGCCACGCTCAGGGCCGCCCCATCACGGTGTCCACGTCGTGTAGCCCTCTCAGTTGACGCCATCCACAGCAAGGTCTCTAATCGATCGAATTTTCACTCGTCACCCACTCAACGCCAGGAATGTGATACACCCTCCGACTCTCGCGTTCCGCGCGAGCCTCCATCGCAAGATGTGCGAAAGATTTTTTCTGGTAAACCAGCCTACCGTAAGAAGGAACTTGCCGTCGTTGCTTTGGGGAGCAACATGGGCGACAGAGTGGCCATGATTGAACGTGCATGCAGAGAGATGGAGTCAGGTGGAAAAATAAAGATCGTACGAACCAGTAGTTTGTGGGAGAGCAAGGCCATGTACGTACTCGATCAGGACAACTTCGTCAATGGTGCCTGTCAGGTATGCTATACAATGACCCTTCTTCCTAACGTCAAATTTACGCAAACAGATAGAAACTAGTCTGTCACCAATCGAACTTTTAGACGCGCTTCAGAAAGTTGAGAATGACATGGGCCGCGTCAAAGTCATCGACAAAGGACCCAGAAATATTGATTTGGACATTTTACTTCATGGAGACGAGAATAGCTCCAGCGAAAGACTTACGATCCCGCATGCGTTGATGTTCGAGAGGCAGTTCGTTCTACGCCCTCTTGTTGAGTAAGAAAATCATCTGTCTGTCTAGTGAGACGGTGCTGATCCTCTCTAGACTTCTGCGCAATCAGCGTGAAGATTACCCATTCTCTAATCAAATTAAACGTCATTTCAAAAGACTCTCTAAATCAGAGGTGCCGCTGGTGCCGCTGACGCCACTTGGACCAGATCTATCCCCGATATCGTCTTCTCGGATAGCGAATGACACGAGGATCATGTCTATCCTGAATGTCACACCGGACTCATTCTCCGATGGCGGCCAAAACTACAATATCGATGAAGCAACCCTAGCGAACACCATTCGCGAACACATCTTGGCCGGAGCCACAATCATCGACGTAGGCGGACAGTCAACACGACCCGGCGCCTTCCAGGTCTCCGCGGAAGAAGAGCTAGAACGTGTCCTCCCAGCTGTAAAGCTGATCCGCTCAATGCCAGAGGCAAACAACATCGCAATCAGCGTTGACACATACCGCGGCAGCGTCGCCGAAGCCGCCATTAACGCCGGCGCAAACATGATCAACGACGTCAGTGCAGGTGCCATGGACGACACGATGCTTTCCACCATGGGAAAACTTGGCTGTACAGTCTGTCTCATGCACATGCGCGGCACCCCGGAAACGATGACCAGTCCTGAAATGACATCCTACCCCGACGGCATCGTAGAGACCGTAGGCCGCGAACTCGTCGAGCGCGTCATTGCTGCGGAAAGATCGGGTGTCAGGCGCTGGCGTATCGTTCTCGATCCTGGTATTGGCTTCGCGAAGACAAAGGAACATAATCTTGAACTACTTCGCCGACAGGATGAGTTGATGAGGTATCCGGGTCTGGAAGGCATTCCTTGGCTTGTGGGCACGAGTCGGAAGAAGTTTATTGGCGATATTACGGGGGTCACGGAAGCGAAAGATAGGGTCTGGGGGACTGCTGTTGGGGTGGCAGCGGCTATCAAGGGTGGTGCGCAGATTGTGAGGGTGCATGATGTCAAGGAGATGGCGCAGGTAGCGAAGATGGCGGATGCGCTGTGGCGCACCTGAACATGACGCGGCGCGACATTCTTCAAACGATCTTCGTCCTCGCCCTCATTTAGTGGCAGGTTTCAGGCGTCGTCTGTGTTGTTGGTTCCGCTCCACGCGGTAGCGCTCCGGTTGGTTCCGAGTCCTTCATGAACGTGGTTATCGACTCGCTTCCACAAAGCCTGAACCAAACAAAGAATACGTGGAAGGAAAACCTGTAACCTCGAACAACATCCCACTTCTTTTTACCCTCAACATCAAACATGGCGAATCTTCGTGAGCTCCATCAAGAACTGCGACGCGTACAGGACCGAGTCTTTCAGTAGGTGGTTGTCGTACTAAGTCGCTGCCCGTTTTGACTAATTTGCACAGGATCAAACGTCGTCAGAACGAGTAAGCACGTTCATACTAGATGCTGTCAAAAAATTGAAGGTAGCTAATGGTAGACTCAAGTGAACTATGGATGGCAAGTAGCTACTCTTGGAGTCACGATGATTGGAACGAGTGGAGAGCGTGAGTTCGCATGGTTCCAAGAAGATGCAGCTTCATGGTGAGTAATTGCTTACGGATACAGTCTGAACAACGAACTTGAAGCGTCGTACGAACCACATTCGAAAGCCTGGAACAAGTTATACTTTGCCAGAATGCACGACCGGCTACCGCGGGAGGTCCGAGATATGATCAATGCCGAATTCTGGGATGAAGACTACTTGAAAGGCTTTGAAGGCTTTGAGGTAGCCTGGAAGGCAAAGGAAGAATCCACGCAATACCACTGTCCGGGGGCCAATCGTATTCTGCGCATGTCACATGTCGTCCTACCAGACTATGTGGGAGTCGAAGCTGCAAAAGAGAACGTCCAAATGTGGTATGAGAACTACGGAGCCATGAATTCCGGCCACTGCACCTGGCTCGTACTCGGCAGCCACAACATCGGTGGACAGCTAACGAGAGCTATATGCAAAGATACATTCGGGGTGGGCTTGGATCCTGCCACTGCGCTCCGAAAATTGACCATCGAAATCTCTGACACCTCTCTCGTGCTAGGCCACGAGCACTCCGACTTCAAAGACGCTACCTCGCGTCAAGAGGCGTTCAACCTGCTTCTTCGCATTAAGAAGAAGAGAGGGTTCAAGCTCGAAATGAAAATCTACCACGATTGCATTCGCCTCAACATGTGGCCAGAAATTCTTGGTCTCCTGCAACCCATTGTTAAGGTGTTTGAGCAGGAAGGAGCCCATGTCAGTGTTCTGTCTGACTATAGTCCTCACTTCACAAATTGCATGGATGAGGACCCGGGTGTTGGTACCGATATGGAACACCTGATCAGGACATACGACCCGGCGACTTGGGAGCAGGGCATGAAGCAGGGCTTAATCGATTACTTTGAAGGGGTAAGATGGTTGCAACTCATCTATGTGGTAATATCTGACAAGTAATCTAGATCGGTGATGAGTATCTCAGACCGTATCACCGTTACTATCGGAGCGAAGAAGACAATCCAGGCTCTGATCCTGATGTCGCTGCTTGGAAAGAAGCTGTTGGACCCACTGGTAGGCGGTGAGGATGGTTTACATTGTTTGACAGGGAAAATGCGTAGCTGGCACTGTGCCGATACTTCATCAATCCAAACATTTGAACCACATGCAAACGTACAGGCTTGGTACATGAGGCGTTCAATAATCGTGAGGCCACCCATGAAGTACGCGTAGGTGGGGCAACCCGCGAATCTAGCGCGACTTCGCCTTACGAACATGATGATAATCTACACTTCATGACTTCCGAAGGAGAGTGAGCGCTTTTGACTCAGACTACCATCTTAACTTCTTCCGCGCTATACCACCACCATGAAAAGTTCATACGACTTGGAACAAGATGTGCGCGATGCGTGTAATAGATTGTTCATGTTTGTATACCCATTTTCATACACTGCTGCCTGGACTGCAGAGAAACTGACGACCTAACTAGCCTGAAACGGACTAAAGCTGCTACAGAGGAGAGGTAAATGCCGAACTACAGAACTTCAGGGCCATGCAAGCTAATGTAGCATCTAAAGGGAGCGTACAGCAGCAAAACATGAGTGGCTATCAGCAGCGGAGAAGAAGACAGAAGTGCAGGCGTAAGTGACCGCCAGCTCTACCCAATTCTGTTCATCGCTGACGTTGCCTTGTATAAAGCGAGTTCGACACATCATGTGAGCAATTATCGAGAGCCTGGAACATGCTTTGCTCTGCTAGGATGCAGGAGCTACTGCCTCGCGAAGTTCGCGAGATGATATATGCACAGATCTGGAATGTGGAGTATCTCAACTCCACAAGACAGCCAAGGCAGCAGTCCGGTCCTCTCGGCCACTTCGATCCGAGGTGCCATACACATGTTGTTCAGCCTGACTTCATGGGCAAAGAGACAGCATTGGAGATAGTGCAGTCATGGTACAAAGCCGCATCTACACTTACACCAGACACGTTCACAATCTCCGATACCCGGGAGTTGATCAAACAAACCATATGTGAAGACCGTTTCCGAGTTGGCCTAGACCCAGCCACAGTCCTCAGGACTCTCACCATCGATTTCGGCGAAACCACGTCTAGGCTCGCTAGTCCGTATTGCAAGTGGCCAGATGCATTCACACGTCGAAAGTCTTTCGATCTTCTCCACCGGATCAAGAAAAAGGCTGGTTTCCGACTCAACTTTCGTATTTGCACTCCCAAGTTCCGATTAAACTGCTGGCTTGACTTCTTTGATCTTTTGCAACCCATGGTCAAGGCGTTCGATGATGAAGGAGCTATCGTTGACGTACAGGCTATTCATTGCAGTCGGGGCCCGCACCCTACACCATATGTATTTGTGGACTTGAACAGCATCGTTAGAGGCTATGATCCAAACACATGGAAGCAGGGCGTAATCGAATATCTGGACTCGGTAATACTGGCCCTCTCATCTCGAGTTCATCCCATCTTCATGCAAATACGGCGCTGACAAGCAGAGTAGATTTGTTTCTGTCGCATTAGGAATCAGGACAGACATTATCAAGGGGAGGACGAGCCGAATTATGACCCAGACGATGGGCAGGAAGACTTTTGGGACTGGGGCTTGCTCGAGGATACAGGTTTACGACCTTCTGATTTGGATAGAGGGTTGTCGAGACGCAATTGTGGTTGCGATGGCTCCGGGAGGCGGTGGTAGCTGGGGTTCTGCTCGTGTGTCGTACGCGATGGGGATTGGGGTTGTCATCAGTTTGTAGGCTGCAGGGAAGTGCTGGGTCAGTAGGCGGGGACGAAAACGTTAATGGATGGATGCGGAGTCTTCTTCGGTAGTTGCAGCGCGCTGCGCTTTAAGGTTGTTGCAAAAACAAGGGATCGGAATGTTCCGAGGCTGCCGCTGTGCCGCAGGCCCGCAGTCGATAAACATACAGTAATCCCAACTCTTAACTTCTTGACCCCCTCCCCCGAGGGCCGTACGTCTCACACTCCCCACGCTTCCCACAGTGTGAGCTCATCGCCATATACAGCCGCAACAATGGATACAGACCTGGAATCAGCGCTCGACTGTCTGCGCGAGTGAGACGGACTATTCGGCCCCACTTCGCTCTTGTGCTAACGAGCTGGCAGCATCAAGCGGAAGGACCTCGATGCTCAGAAAGAGTATGTGAATTCCAGAAATTCTCCAATCTCTAAAACTGTACTAAAAACTGCGTCAGGGTCAACTCAGTCAAAGATGAAATCGTAGCTACTAATGCAAAGCTCGATGCGTTACAGAAACAACGCAAAGAGATGACGAAAAGGAAGATTGATGCGCTTCTCCGGTAAGTGCATAGAGCTCGGAAACTTGAGATCATCCCCAGCTTAATGTAGTTCTACCCACCAGGAATCTTCCGTCAGCTATCCGGCGGTACTCTGCAGCCTGGAGTCTTCCATTCTTCGAAATGTCTCAACAACGTCTACCCCGCGAGCTCCGAGATATGGTCTATGCGCACATCTGGGACAGTAAAACTCTGGCCGATACAAACAGAAGTATGATACCCATCATGGACTCTCGTTGCCGGAGTTTGCGGCAAGACTGCAAGAAAGCCATGACGACGTTTGTCGAATCGGATGCGATTGACGGCTGCCATCACAACCTGGCACCATACTTTATAAAGCCAGTTTTCGTCGGGCAAGACTCTGCCCTTGAAATGATCGAAGCTTGGTATAGTCGCTTGGCTCGCGGCAACGACTACTATGCAATGGGAATACATGTGACTGACATACCGTCTTTCCTTCATCAAGACAAATTTCTTGTTGGTCTGAAGCCTGCAGCTATTTTGCGAAGGCTAGCTGTCGTTTTGAACGCTGATTCAACAATCGCGATCCTCGAAAAAGAATCAGACGGCGAGCATGTTTATAAGCTCCACTTCAAAAGGCTTCTGTCCATCGAGAAGAAAAGGGACTTTACGCTGACTCTTCGGGTCCTCCAAAAAATACATTAGGCTCAACGTTTGGCAGCGGATCTTCGACACATTTAGGGATACAGTTGTCAACTTTGAGAAAGAGGGAGGTCGTGTGCGGGTCCAGTTCGTGTACGACAGCTTCTACCCACGTCGAGTACCGAAGTATGATATGCTCCCCGCTCTGAGACATCCAGAATCCAACTGGCGAGAGGATGCAGTACGCTTCTTTGACAATGTAAGATCTTCCCGTCATCCATATCCTACTCACTTCATCTGACCATATGCGTGAACCAGGTTACACGTCTGTGCGACATACACAGGGCTTATCGTATCGAAAACAACGACGATTATGACCCCACTTCACGTCCCGAAGATGGCGATACTCCTTACGGGACGGATGAAGACATCTACAGCGATGAAGGCGATAGCGATGACAGTGTTGAAAGGTATCGCCATGATGGTCGAGGAAATTATCCAGGTGCAGTGTCTTCGCCACGTCAGTACGGAAGTGACCTCATACAATGGAAGAACGACTTGCTAGAGGATCTCGAAATGGAAGAAAGTGAGGCAATCAAAGACATGTACGAATACTGGGAGAGCTTCGACGCGCCCAGCTGGGTGGGTGCCTCCTCCGAGTCTGAGCACGTAGATGGACCTGGGTACGACCCAGATTCAGGTTCCGATTGAGAAGGCCGGAATAGCATCACGTGATTACTTATCTCACTCGGGTTTACTACCCTTACTAGCTAGCTCCTCAGTCATTTCAATACATATGATGCTACATAAATCTCTCGCAACCATCAG
Organism: Alternaria ventricosa; assembly: GCF_023758065.1. Taxonomy (NCBI): domain Eukaryota; kingdom Fungi; phylum Ascomycota; class Dothideomycetes; order Pleosporales; family Pleosporaceae; genus Alternaria; species Alternaria ventricosa. The sequence continues at coordinate 206,869 of NW_026055700.1, forward strand.
ACGTTCGTGAACACTGACATATACCATGTTGTATGGATGATATACTGCGGCCATCTTAATAGTGCAGGGATTCGGATCTTCGGAATGCTAGCCGGTCCGATGCCACTAAAGCGCGAGCGCCTATCCACCGTGCCACCTCATATTCTTAGCGACAAGACTTCAACCCCCAAGGTTCATCCGCATTGATCACGCCACCCAAAAACAGCCATGGAGAGAGCAGCTATGATCGATTGGAAGCTATCGGCTGAGTTCGCAGTGCAGCGGCTTCGCGCGTAGGTCTTTGGGCCCTGTCAGCACCTCATGTCAGATCAGTTCTAACGTAGTTGCAGCATCAAGGGTATGGAATTAGACGCGAACGATACGTACGCAAAGCTCCTAGAGCTTCACTGGTGCACCTTGTGCTGAATCCTCCCAGAATTCGTACAGCTACGCGAACTATCTCAGCATTGAGAAGGCAGATCAAAGCATTAAAAATCGAAGAAGCAAGAGCGCGACAGCGCAAGAGAGACGTCCGGCGCGAGTAAGTCTTGATCTCTATGAACTCGAGCAAAGACCTCATACAAGACTCCAACACAGACACCTTCCGTTAGCTCTCTCGGCGTTCACCGCCTCATGGAGTCGCCCCTTCTTCGAGCAAATGCAACGGCGTTTGCCTCGTGAAGTTCGCGACATTGTATACGCATACGTCTGGGACGACAAGACACTGAAAGATACTCGTATAACATATCATCCTAAGTGGAATTGCTCTGGGGGCGACATAGATTGTGACACTCTAGTAAAAACGCATCACCCGGGAACAGTGGACAGCTGCCCTAAACATGGACAAATTCCATACTTTATGAGACCTGGATTCGTAGGGGATGCATCGGCCTTGGAGATTGTCGAATTCTGGTACAAGTCGATCTCAAGAGTAAAACCCGACATATGGGAATTACGAACCACAGACGAACTCGACTACGTTATCCGTGGCGACGCCTTCTCTGTCGGTTTGGATACTACAACTGTTGTGCGCAAGTTGACACTCCGGCTTACTACCGACGGATTCCTAAGGAACAAGGGCAAGGACACCAGCGAATCGAAACGAACTGTCGACGCGCTGCTCCAGATAAAGAATAAGGCGAATTTCAAACTAAGACTGCGGTTGGAGCAGTCATACCTCCAACTGAATCCCTGGTTCACCGTCTTCGAAATCTTCCGACCCATGATTGAGAAATTCGAGGAAGAAGGCGCGGACGTAAGGCTGCTTCTTGTCTACGCCCAAGATCTTATACCGAAATTGGTGTTCAACATGCTCCCCGCGTTGAAGAATCCCGAATCCAACTGGAGAGAGGAAGCCGCTCGTCACTTCGACAGTGTAAGCACACTAATTCTACATCGCTCGCTGCCTCACACATAGTGACTTACGAATACATAGGATTCCCGCGTACGCGAGCACCACAAACACTACCGCATCGAAAACGACGCAGACTACGACCCGCGGGAACTTAAGAGCAGGGACTACAGCGAGGATGACTGGGAGTCAGACGATTACCTAGGCTATGAAGAAACTGACTCTGACCGCGATGAATATGGCAAATCGGTTTCTCCGGAACCTCCATGGACTCCTTATGAGCCGCCACGGTATTATGGAACTATGTTTAGAGAGGATCAGATTGAAGAGGGGTATGAGCTGGATAGCGCGAGTGAGGGGGATGACTAGAATGCCTGAAGATTAGTACCAGGAAGTGATGCTTGTGTTGAGATGAATTTGTTATTTTGTCATTCTACCGTGTTGGCATGTATGAAAACTTTGTAGTAAAGTGAATGTGTAAAGTATTTTGACAAGAATCGAAACCAATCGCGCCGTCAAGACGTCTTCTCCCTCTTCTGCTTCATTCAGTACAACGACCTTGTACCGAAACTCATGCAACAAAGAAGCCAAGCATCTAAGCACCAATTCCACTTCCAGCACCCTCACCAGCACCAGCACCCTCACCATCCCCCTTACCACCACCAAACAATCCGCCAAGCCAGCTCCACCAGCCACCAGACCCGTTGTCACCACCAGGACCCTGCTGACCATCCTCCTGACCAGGAAGTTCAGGCATACCAGTTGGCTTAGGTCCACGCGTCATCGTCTCCATGGTAGTAGGCAGACCAGGCATGCCCGTACCAGGCAGACCGGGGAAACCGCCTCCAGGCGCACCGCCAGGCATACCAGTCGGCATAGGGAAAGAAGGAAGGTCCGTTGGGAAACCACCTGGACCTCCACCAGGTCCCTCAGGCGCACCAGTAGGCAGACCCGGGAACCCGCCTGTGGGCGCTGGGAATCCGCCGCTACCGGTGTCCTCGGGAGCACCAGGGGAGGGAGTAGGGGGTAGACCGGGGAATCCTCCTGGGCCTTCTTCGCCGCCGCCGGAGGGGGACTCAGTGGGAGTGGGTGCGCCGCCGTTCTCGGGGTCGGCGAGAGAGAAGCTGGGGAGGGGGAGGTCGCCGCCTTGGCGCGGGGCGAGCTGGTAGTCGATGGCTAGGTTGCGGGCGGCGCGCGCGCGGACGGGCCACGAAGGGGGCATGTTGCTGGAGCCGCCTGGGCCGCCGGGGCCGCCTGGGAAGCCGCCGGTGGGCATGGGCATGGGAAAGCCGGGGGGCGTTGGGGCGCCGGTGCCCATAGGAGGGCCCATGGGGGGGAAACCGGGGGTTGGTGCGCCCATGGGTGGGAGACCGGATGGGGGGCCCATTGGAGGGAAACCTGGGGTTGGGGCACCCATAGGGGGGAAGCCAGGTGTTGGGGCACCAGTTCCCATAGGAGGACCCATGGGAGGGAAACCTGGGGTGGGAGAGCCCATAGGTGGCATGCCCATGGAAGGGAATCCAGGAGGAGGAGGTGCCTGACGAGTGTCCTTGGTGCCGAAGATGGCGTCGAGGTAGTCGCCGAAGGGGGCGGCGGCAGCGCTGCTCGAGAGAGCGAGGACGACGGGGACGGAGTACTTCATCTTGATGGAGATAGTAGCGTGAAAGTCCGTGTGAATGTTTTGAGGCTGAAGTTGTTGAAATGTAAAGATAGTGGCTCAGCCAAAAAGAATGTATATACCACTAGGATATCTAGAGAGAGTGAACTTGGGTAGAGCAAAGAAAGGCCTGACCGAAGTGTAAAGAAAGAGGATGAGGAAGAGAGAAAGAGTGCTGGACAACTGATCTGTGAAGAACTGTGTTGATGATCCTACAAACTGAGGCCAGAGAGCCCTAGATATATATCTTTCTGTTTCGTTTCGGAGATTTCCAGGCCATGATCTACCCATGATCAACCACTCATTCACCTCAAACCAGCATCCCGCGGGCCTGCCGCCCCCAGATTGCCCAGTCGTTTGAAGTTGCTGGAGCTGGGAGAATCACTATGAGCAAGCGTCTGTGCGCCCACCTGCTAGTTACAGATAAGATCGATCAAGACATTGCGAAGACGCGGCGGCGCGGGCTTGGTGAGCAATCTCTGCAGGTCTAGCCAGGAACCGCGTCTGCATGGCCTGATTCGTAAATTGTAGTATGGGGATTTCATGCCGATCGCTGTGGAGTTTCATGGCTTCTCCAATGGAATCGTTGTGCGCGCTATAAAACAAAGCTGTAAACAGGTGGGTGACAAGGGCCAAGTCGGTAATTTGCGTAAAAGCAAGGCTGCGATGGCCATGGATAGATTGGGTAGAACGGCAACATGTTTCGAGGGAGAGGTCGAGATGCGAGCGGGAGGGCCGATCGCATGTTGATGGTAGTGGTGGGTCTGTTTCAGGCGTACGCGTACCTCGACGCCAAGAGGGCATGTCGCTAGCTGATTGGCGCAACCAAATGCCGACCATGGTTGTTCTGTAACAGGAACGGGCACATCGTCTACTTGAGCATCGGGAGACCTGCTTGGTGTTTGAAATGTAGTAACGGCGTGATGTGTGACGTACTGCCGTGCGGGACGCAGACCTCGGCAATGAACTACGTCAGGCATCGAGAGGCATCGGATCATATCCATCCAATTCTCCTTGCAGCATATCCCCAGCCGCTCAACAGTGCGGTCACACCTGTGAAGGCGATCAACGCGCCATATCCGCTGCCATAAGCAAAGCCTGCACTCCAATCACCAGCATTTAGCAATGCTTCTGAGAGCGGACCACTGCACAAGTTGCCTACTCCTTTCCCAGCCGATAGACAGGCCCATACGAAGCCAGAATCCGCGCCTCTGCGCTTCTTTTGAGTGTCTGCGACGATTGCACTCCAGGCGCTCGATTGACAGCCAGCAAAGGCACCATAGACGATGCAGAACATGTACAATGGCGCTAGTGATGTAGAGAACCCCCAGAGGAGAAAGATGCCGACCGTTGACCCCAGTGCAGAGACCATAAGACAGGTCGTGACATGGTACTTGTCGGTAGCGATACCCATGCATAGACATCCGACAAACGCAGCGGCGTTTACGAGGATGATTGTGACGGTACTTTCGATGCTGCCTGCGCCGATGGATCGAGCAAAAGTAGGTAGGTAGATTGCTGGTAGGAAGAAGCCAAGACTTTGGATGATGTTGCCGGATTGCAGGATGAGATAATTCGAACATGTCCAGAACGACAGATCAAAACCCCTGGACTGCGATGTTTGCGATAGTGGAAGTCGAGGCTTGAAGAAGAAGACTATCGGAAAGTTGAGGGCTACGAAGCTGAGCGCACATACTCGTAGAGTCGTCCGGAATCCGTATGAGTGTAGAAGCCATTCAAGTATAAGAGGGAGGATGGCCCCGCTCAATCCTAGACCAGCCATGGTGGCTCCATAGGCAAAGCCTCTTCTGCGTACCCACCACTCTTCGATGTTGAAAAGGATTGGGGTCCATGCGAGGCCGCCGCCGAGTGCGTACAAGATACCTTGAGTGACTATCAGGTGCGTTACGCTCGTTGACAGAGATCCAAGGCCCAAAGCGAGGCAAACGACAACTAGACCGACTGGTGTGGCCCAGATGCGGAATTTGGGAAAGTATTTGAGCACGGCAAACCAGAACGCGATGTCCATGTACATGATACCCTAAAGGAGTGTCAGAATGGGAACCGACAAAGATTCATAGAACATACCATTGCGCAAGCGCCAACCACGGCGATGTTGCTTTGACCGGAGAACTCCTCACTAGTAGCATAATACTCTTGAAAGACGCCGTAGCAGGAAGGGAAGCCCCAGATCATCGCTTCTAGCATGAAGCAAGCGAAGAGGCAAAGCCAGGCATCCTTACCACCATCGGTGGGCGGAAGGGAGAAGCCATCGTCACTGTTGAGACGTTGCTCGTCATCTTCGTGTTGGCGTAGTATTTCGATGTCCGTTGTCGCCGCCGAAGGCTGCTGTGGGTAAGTGGTCAAATCGACCTGGGTGATATGAGTTGAAGCCATTGAGTGCTCGAATTTGATGTTGAATCGATGGCAGCAGACTCATACTTATCTACAATCTCCATTGTATGTTGAGATAAATAGTGATGGCGTTAGCTTGGGAATCACTTGTAGGGCGCGCTCGATGTACGGTTGAGTGGGGCTCTGAGGCCCTGGGCCCGTCGGAAAGCGCAAAAGTCACGACAAGAGCCCGACTGCGGAGCCATGATGACTCAGTCTAAGGTCCGATATGAATTGTACGGTTAGTACTGGCGCTCATGGTGTGGTGTTTGGTGCTCGTCTTCCACATAGAGAAGCGAGGGTGGATGACTCTTGGGATGATGCAGGGGCGCCCGGGCGGGAAGCGGAATTGTAGCGCGACGCGACTTGTGGATTGACGCGCCTTGACCAGCGCTTTCACCATCGCGAAACGTTTGGCGCATACGACCATCACGATGCATTCCCAATAACGAACAGCCATCAACTATACAAATACGATAATAGAACGTCCCAAGTACCGCCATGGACGAATCGCCACGATCTTCTAAGCGGAGAAAGCTCGACACCCCGAAGCGCACCGAATCGAGTCCGACAACAAAGCCGTCAACGAGAAAAGCCTCTGGCAGACTTGCAGCCCAAACCACGACGAATACGAACGGCGATTCTGTACAGAATGTGGAGAAGAAGCCAGCGCCAGTGCGTAAAGGTCGGGCGCTGAAGGGCGCAACAAATGGCACTGCGGCCAAGCGTGCGGCAGAAGAAGAGATTGACATCTACGATGACATCGAGGGCGCATTGAACGTCGAAATATCCTCACGACCAACGCGGGTCCGCAAATCTTCGCAGAAAGCGCTCAAAGAGAACACGCCAATCGCGGCGCAAGACAAGGAGGACACGCAAACAAACACTCCACCGAAGCGAGGAAAGGGGCGACCTACAAAGGCGGAAGCCGCAAGTCGGGCCGCTTTGAAAGAGGCATCGACGGATGCCATCACACCTGCAAAAGTTGCAAAGGCTGTACGGAAGCCAGCAGCGTCGGCGCGCAAACCAGCTGCCCCACGAGCGAGTGCGCGCAAGAAGAGAGACCCTAGTCCTATCCCCGAGGAGGATGAGACGGATGAGCTGCAAAATGAGACCAAAGTGACCAAGACCTCGAAGCCACGCTCAGTACGAAAGCCAGCTACCAGTACACGAAAGAAGGCAGCAGCGACGGAGCCCGAGTTGGAAGAGGCAGTCGCAGCCACACCTTCCAAGTCCGCCAAGCGACGAAAACCAGCTGCAGAGCAAACAACCATACCAGAGAGTGAGGACGAACTCGGCGATGGCTCTCCCACAAGCAACAGGAAGCTCACTGCTAGTGCACGAAGACGCTTCAACCGCACCGATCATATCAACAACAACGACGAGGAGCGCTGGTCGAATGCGGAAGAGCAGGCCAATGGCCATGACGAGGATGATATGGAGGTAGATGGGAACAGCATCTTGGACAGTTTGCTGGACCCCACGGAACCCAGTCCCTTCAACAAGCCTACATCAGCACAGAAGGAAAAGGAGAAGCTCGCTCTATCGGCCATCTATAGCGATATTGCACCAGGTCGCGAGCTTGACCTCTTAAAAACGATCGTCATGGAGCGTATCACCGGCAAACGACCATCGCCTCTAGTTGGTTTAGACGAGGAGTATAAATCTGTACACCAACTTGTCGAGCATACCATCACTGCTGGCGAGGGCAACTCAATGCTCGTCATCGGAGCCCGGGGTAGTGGAAAGACGGCACTTGTCAACAAAGTTCTTTCTGAAGTCTCCAAAGATAACGGCGGCCAATACCACGTCGTCCGGCTGAACGGCTTTGTCCACACAGACGACAAGATTGCACTCCGTGAGATCTGGCGTCAGTTAGGAAAAGAGATGGACATCGAGGAGGATGGTAGCGGTCCAGGAAAGAACTACGCAGATACGTTAGCGACGCTGCTCGCTCTGTTGTCCCACCCATCCGAACAGACTGGTGAGGTTACTGACGAAGTCGCCAAAGCCGTCGTTTTCGTCATGGACGAGTTTGACCTCTTCGCTCAACACCCCCGTCAGACGTTGCTTTACAATCTCTTCGACATCGCGCAGTCACGAAAAGCGCCCATCGCAGTTTTGGGACTGACGACACGCATCGACGTGACTAATAGTCTCGAGAAGCGTGTCAAGAGTCGCTTCAGCCACCGCTACGTGCATCTCAGACTGGCAACGACATTTACCGCGTTCCAAGAAACATGCAAAGCGTGTTTATTAATACAGCCCGAGCAACTGAGCGTCGAGGAACGAGGTATACTAGAAGGTGGCATCAAGACCACGCCAGCCAAGAAAGCAAAGAAAGGCGACACGAAAGAAGACGCACTATCCCAATGGAACAACAACATCTCCGTAAGCCCATCCACCCTCCATCTTATCGAACCACAACCCAGCTGACCTTCCTCCAGAAACTCTTCTCAACCCCCACCTTCCTAACTACGCACCTAGCCCCAACATTCTACCTCTCGAAATCCGTCCCCAAAATCCTAACCACCTTCCTCCTCCCCACCGCCACCCTCTCCCCCACCACGCCCTTCCAACCCAGCACCACCCTCTCCCCCCCAGACTCAAAACTCACCCTCATCCCCTCCCTCTCCCAACTCTCCCTCTCCCTCCTCATCGCCGCCGCGCGTCTAGACATCATCCACGACTCCGACACGTGCAACTTCAACATGGCCTACGACGAATACGTCACCCTCGCCAGTCGCGCGCGCATTCAGTCTGCGGCAGGCGGGCTGAGCAGTAGTAGTGGAGCGAGTAAAGTGTGGGGCAAGGATGTGGCGAGGCGCGAGTGGGAGGGGCTTGTTGAGTTGGGGTTGTGCATGCCGGTTTTGACGGGAGGGGCTGTGGGTGCGTTTGGGATGGTTAGGTGTGATGTTAGTTTGGAGGAGGTGGGGGAGGTGTTGAGGGGGGTTAGGGGTGGGGATAAGGGGTTGGAGAGGTGGTGTCGGAGTATCTAGGTTTTGTTGGGAGGGGGTTTCGGGTATCTGTGATGGATGGGATGGTGGATGGGGATGGATTGTTGTTTGAATAGCATAGCGGGATGGGGTTGGGTGGGTTGTTGTTTTGATAGGCATGGCATAGCATAGCGGGTTGGCGTATTCATGTTCTGAAAAGAAGGGGTACAACAAAAGACTACGTTTGTAAGATAAGCATAGATCGTATATTATCATCTCAACATTGATTACGTTGCCCACATGTCCCCTCCACAACAGCCTCCTAACACCCCCAATAACTAGCCCACCGACTCTTCCCGCCCAACACACCCACAAACTCCCGCGCCACAACCCTACTCGTCTGCTCACTCGGATGCAACGGATCAAACCATATGAAACTATCCGGGCTATCCGTACTCGTACAATTACTTCCCTGCTCATCGCACAGACTCTCCACTCCTTGGACATTTAACGGCGCGCCCGTCCCATTCAGATAGCTAGACGGGTTGTAGTACATATCCGTCATGAGTGCGTTGACGTCAAAGGAAGCTATCTTGGCATCTTCCCAGCGCTCCTCAATCTCCGCGGCAAAAGGTGTGCGGTAGGCGTAGACCTGGTTGAGAGCTGCCACGGTGTTTTGCATGCGGCCGTGGACTTCTGTGAGGTTCTTTCCGGGGGTGTCTGGGTAGTATTGCGTCGACTGAAGACCGCCTTCACCCGGTTGTTGGTACTGAGGGAGGAGGTTAAGCGGCGCAAGATTCATGATGACGAAGTAGCGGCCGCCGTTTTCGTACAGGCGGTCGATTTGCGTGTATACGCAGTCCATGTAGTCGGCTACGGTTTTGTTCGGAGATTGGCTGTCGGTTAGGAAGGCGCCGTTGCCGAGGTCGTTGGTGCCGATCCAAATTGCGTAGACGGTGGAGGAGGGTTTGCCGGTGAAGAATTGCGTGCCGTTGGATGTGGTGGCCGTGGAGTCGGCGATGAAGGCGGGGAGTTCGTAGCCCGCGATGTCGGGGAAGGGGGCGTCGATGGCGGAGAAGTAGCGGGGCGTTATTTCGTTGGAGCATACGGCGCCTGAGACGGCGTAGTTGTAGAGGTTGGTTTTGGAGTAGATGCTGGCGTAACGCGCCCAGGAGAGGCCGCCGGAGGCTGTGGCTAGACCCTGTTCATGTTTAGTTGAGGTTGAGATTGGTGTCATAACAACTTTGACTTACCACAGGCTGCTGCCATGCCACAGGTGGTGCCGAGCCATTGTTGTTGATAAAGTATCCCAGTCGGTTCTCATCCGTGTAACTATCGCCAAACGTCACCAACGTCTTGAACTTCCCGTCGCGCCAGCCCCCTGCGACTCCCCCAGTAATCGCTAAATTAGCGACGAGCAATCGAATCGACCAAGAAGACACCATTATGAGACAGCCAGGTTGTCGGTAACAGAAATTTGCGCCGAGACATACACAGGTACTTATATCGCTAAGCCTGTGGAGGCGGGCGGAACTTCTCCAAAGCACTAAACCATTCCCTTCCGCCGATACATGGGGCTAATCCAGGTCGGCAAATACTTCATGATTAATTGCAGCTGGTACGCGGGGAAATTGGGGACGCGAGCCCGGTTGTTCATGGAAATGATGCCGGTCGCGGGAGCTATACGCTTTACGGGTGTCGACGGTCTGGGATCAGGCTAAACAGGTGTGCATTTTTCGATCCGAGGCTGGTGTCGATGAACCGGAGATTGAAACCTGGGCCAATAACAACCACGTCGCATTCTCGACATGAACTTGCATTGACCGTGGTCTTTATGTTGATGTTTGTCAGCGATACACTGACAGCTTTCGATCTGTGATGCTCGATATGTCATCGCTAATTTACGCGCCGGATTGTCATCCTAAGGCACCGTTGCGACCATCCATGAATGCGTTGAGATCACACGTGGCTGGTGGGTCTGGGGCAGACTAGATCTGGGGATGTATAGTGACGTCGATGTTGCTTCATAACGTTCTGGTGTGTCGGTCGGTTGCCGCCGAGCGTGCTTAATGTTCCTCCAGCCGAGGTCTCGATGCACAAAACCCGGGATCGCAGTGGGAACCAGAGTTCGGGCAGATGAGCGAGATTATTGTATGCCGCATTTCGTTCACACTAGTTCATGTGTACAGTCTGCGGAGGTACGAAGGGCACATTCCAATGTCGAAGTTGTTGCTCGGACACTTCGTGGAAGGAGCGCATTAGAAGAATGGCGCAAGTAAGTGTTGGCCTGTCTCATCGGAAGATGGCCCGATCGTGTGTTGTCTTTATATGCTTCTTCTGGAGCTGAAGGCCGAGGATTTGTTTTTCCTGGTACACTTTCGATCTGTCGCTAGGATGCTCAGATCGTGTACTGAATGCGGATCGACATTTTGACGAGACAATCTTTGTGCACGCCAATACTGACATGGAGGTGTCTCGCCTCGAAGCCGTTGGCTCCTTGACCGTGCCCGCTTCCCCGGTGCACGCGTCTTGCGCAGGCTATCGCTGGTGGATGCGTCTAACCATATTGGACCAAAGCACTCGATAGTCCAACGTCGATAGCGGTAGTGCTGAGATGGGAACAACACCGTATGGAGTTTGTAGAGAGAGAGCAGAGACTTCATATAGCGGAAACTTCTGCAAGCCGAAGCTTGACACAATTGAGGGGACTCGATGCCGATGAAGCGGCATTCGGCTGTCTCGTCGCGAAGTCGCAAAGGCGTTGGCGTCTAGCCAGGAAAGCGCCCCAGTAAAGCGCGTATCTCGGTACCAGACTGTCGGGGAAATGGGCTGCAGACAAGGAGAGGTACCGATGAGATCCTATTTGCATCGACCGGCTGTGTTGATGCCCCTTCCTCCTCGATCTGTGGGAGCAAGGACGCAATCTCGACGGCTGACGTAGGTGGTGTTGAGCATGGTGGTTCCTTCTTCACGACGAACCCTCACTCTTCAGGGCCTCTAGCGTCCCATAGCCTGGTCCCTGTTCAGTCGCCCCACCTTCCCTCATGTGTTTGACCCTCTTTCCCTTTCCAAATTCTCATCCTCAACTCCGTGTTTGCATGTATCGCAACACCCGTGCCGATGCTGCGCTCCTCTGCTGCATATCATCTACCGACTCGCCCTATCCTCGGTCTGACGAGCAGTCCCTCATCGCGGTCTGGATCTGACTCTGCACTGGCATGGAGACAGCTTCCACGATGCTAGAACCACGCGCCGGTCCCCTTGTCATCAACTCGACAGAGCCGTGACGGCATAGCACGGTAGCACCGCTGCATCGACCAAAGGAATAGTTCCTGCAATCGGTACCGTCTCTTGGCCAGAGGCAGTGACGAATGTGCTTCTGGCTTTCCTCGAGTTGAGAAGCTTGAAGGAATGGAAGGCACAACTGAAATCCTCATCACGACTTCGGACATGGAATTGTGAGTGTTTGGAGGACATTTAATGTACACATCAGCCCTGCTAGTTTGAGAGCATTCGAAATCAGCCTGCTAACAGCTACTGGATGATGTACCGCCGCATTCACTACCCGAATCTGAGCATACAAGTCTGACTACCACAGGAAGATTCTCTCTCTACCGCCTATATCGACCGACCCTCTACACCTCGTACGTGCACAAGCTGCACGATGATACGTCCTGCGGCATCTGCTATACGCTACGTCACCCACATCGATGCGAAGAAACGCACGCGATATCACCGAGTGCTCTTCCGGCCCCGGGCAACATACCTAGAAGCGGATTAGACATAATCCATCAAACAGGACGAGTTATCCTTACAGCTCAATGTATAGGTTCAAGTCCACATTCTGGAGCTCTGCACGAACTTCTCGCATGAGGTCTTCAAACTGCGCAGCTGCCCAGCCCAGCTTCGACGTGAATGGCCACAGCCCAAGTGACTCAAGGAGGTCACCAATCATCTGGACGGATGACGCGTAGTCAGCGCATATCCACCTTCTATGGCCGGGACGCATACGTACCTCAACAGAATCTCTACCGATGCTAGCTTGGGTCTCATCTATATATCGATTATCAGTATTGCCGTCCAAAAGGATGTTCCGAAGTGCTGAATAATGGCCAATCGTAGCGGAAGATTCGTTTTCTCTCACAATCGGACAAGATGGAAAAGGCGGAGTAGAACGGGAGACTCACTTTTCGACCAGTCACCTATATGCAGCTGCACTATGTCGACGTCGACGTCTCGATATCTGTTGTCGAGCAACAGCCGCTTCAACCGACGACCTATCCGCGGGTCCCGATCCATGTCCCCCATGGCGCCCTGGTATTCCTGCCACCATCTTCGCACAGCATTTTCGTCCGTGAGACGTCCATTGTGTGATTGGATAATGGGGAGATATTCCATTATCTGCACCCAACCCCCCGGCCGTAGCAACAACCTCATATCTCTGATGTATCCATTCCATCTCCCGCTCTTGATGCCTGGGAACACGAACCGCGAGTGGATGAGATCGTAGTGGTTCGCCTTGAATATGTCGGGATCACGAAGAGGATCGTTGAGATTGTGAGCGACCAGGTCTAGGTTCTCGGGTCGGTCCATCTGCCTAGACATGGGACGACGACTTAGTTCTCGTACCCGCATGCCCTGTATACAGGCTTGACTCACATAGGGAAGATGTCAAGAGCAGTTACCTGAGACTGTTAACACGCTACGATCGATACGAGCCACATTGTGAGTACCAATCTCATCATACATGACTGCCATGGGGTCAGGTACGCACCTCGCAATCTTCAAATTCATCTGCGCATTGGACAGCCCAGTCTCCACCACCGTAGCCGCACTCCAATATTGCCTCGGGCTCTCCCACCGGTATCCGAGGGGAGAAGAGTCCATCGCCGAAGATACGGGACACGATTTCGTGTTGAGCTGTTAGTCTGCTCTCTTCGCGGTCGTCGAAGGCCACTGGGGCGTAGTAAACACCCTCGTCGAGGGATGTTCTTTGGAACTCTCGGCCCTGGACGCTAACTGTTTCTGTATCTTCGCTCATTGTTGTTCCCGTCTCTGAGGACACGATATGATACGCAGGCAACACCAAACGATGAAAAGGGCGGCCCAAGACGAGTTGTGGTGTACGATGGCGACGATGCGAATCTCATGGAAACAGCACGACGATAGCCCGACGCTGTAGACTTTGCGATCTGCATATCGCTGTGAGTTGGCAGCAAGCTCGGCAAAGGCGCAAAATTATCCGATATCGTGGCGGGAGGAAACGTCACTAAAAGCAGGCTGACGAAGTGACCGCAAGTCTCGAATCACGGGTGACCAAGGTTGATCACATTCAATCTCCATAAAACCAGGCGCTATCTCTCCAGCTTGCCTCTGAGCATCAGGACATTCCCCACGAATCGGTGACATATGTAGCTAAAGAGGCTACTGCATCGGCGGGAGCAAGCTCCGTTTTGGAATGTGGAAAGACGAGCAGATCGTTTCACTACTTCCATTCAACATCCTACTCGCTAAGAGTCGGATCAAGACGAGGCGTATCGCCACCGCGGACTGGCAATCAGGGGTCCACGTCTCCATACAAAGCACCCATCCGAAGACTTTCACAGCTATACTACTACGAAGCATCATCAAACCCTCGATTCTGGGTCGCTGCAATTCTTGACACATCGGCATATGTGGTAAGTGTCCAGCGTCAGGTGAGACAGGGGGAGGCCCACCTCCGCCTACCTGGATTTTCTTCACTAGGACATCTTTGCTGCTCATGTTAGACAAAAATGCCACCGGAAGCAATTCCGCTGCACCAGAAGCGATTCGCCGTGAAGGCAAGCATTGCTTGCGCTAGTTTATAGATTCGGTCGTTGGTGGGCACGTGGTGCATGCCCGGGCGGATGGCCCCGCTGACAGTCTTCTCGAAAAACGACACCGCTGACATGGCCTCGGGATACAGGCCCATCAAAGCCAAGCCACAACGTCACTCTTGTGGCTGTTGGACGTGTACACCATGACTGGACGCAGGGCCTAGGTGGTCCCCATTGTCGCCACGACCATGAGAATATTCGATGGTCAACAGGCCAGGTGTTGCAACCCTGCTGCCCTGTGCGTTCATTAATCCATGGATCTTAACATGACAGCTGCCGGTTGATAACTATAGGCTTAGTGTAGCCTACTCTCGGCCAGCTACATCTTTAGGCAGAGAGCATGCCGCGCAATATTCTCCGGCTTTTTTGACGTGAAGACGACAACTACACACGGCGCCGATGTTTTCGTAAGGGACACAGCCAATCAACACCTCTGCATCACGGCCCACGCGCATTCGATGGACGCGATGGGAACTCCACATGTATGCAAAGACGCACAGTCGTCGGAGACGGACCAAGCCTCCCACACGACTTTCGGCCTCTCGAGATAGATACGGATTATTGACACAACACTCGGTGTCAGTCGATCACTCGGGAGCGCCAGCATCTGAATAACGCTGGTAGCAGAGGCATTCCAGCAAGAACATGGCCTCCAGACTTTGATTTCACCAGAAATCAATAGGCATTTGTTTCGTAACAAGAGAAAAGTTCCTCCGACCCGGATTAGGTAAGGAGATGAGACGTACGGGTTACACTGACCTGCTTCTGCGAGTGTTTCGTACCCACAATCGCACGTTCGAAAATCTACCTTCGCATGATTCTTCAGGTTGATATGTTGACGATGATTACTACTCCTATAACGCCTTCTCGCGAGCCTTGCCGATTCCGTATTAGGCTATGTCATCGACTCCGATGCATTGGAAAGTAGTGCATCATATAGCCACCACAAAGCAGAAATCTTGCAACATTTTCACTTGCACCGGAAGAATTCGCGGCGTGTTCCTACGGAAAAACTCTTGAGCACTGGTATCGACCGAAAATTCCGACTCAGAGAGATACGAAATTTACATCCGGCCACAGACTGAACAGAATACTATCGTCTGCCTCACTATATGATATCCGTCATGTGGTAGTCGGTGTGACGTCGGTTATGGTAGCGTCCGGTGCACATTCCCCTGCTGGATGTCTTTAAGTCTTTGACTCCGCCGATTCGACGCCTTACACCCTCTGTTCAATGATAGTAGTAAAACATGGCATGTAATAGGTGCACTATAGAAGATCACAACGCTCGGTAAGGTAGGTACGCGAATACTTACGGCGGTCAAAGCCGTCAACGGGCCGAACCGCGCATGATGGGAGCCAGCGTAGCAAGAGTGGTGTCCAGGACGCTCACGTACGAAAGCGCTGTGGAGTCTTTCGGCCTTGACTTTGAGCGAGCGAGCAAATGGCCGGCAACAAGCGGTGACGACGAGGGTCTGGATCTGCGTTGCCTTCGGCATAGTGCAGATGTTGAGTGGGTTGCAATGATCCTGGAGGAGAATCGTGTTTGCAAAGGATCGATGATGTCGACTGTGCTTAGTCGGGTGATAAGGTTCGGGCCTGGCGTGTGGGTATTTGACTTCGCTGGCTTGCTGCATCTCAATAGCAGGCCTCGAACAAGACCAAAATTCAACAGCACGCTCTATCTTATCTGATCCAGCGACCTTTAGTATATTGAAATCAACCAGAATGCCATCACACAGCACGGAGAGGTCTACGAGCTCCTCTGTACTGGACACACTACTGTTGCTAGTGCTTTACTCGGTGCATTGTTCGAGTAGGACGCCTGTCTTCTGGTGACATGATCAAGAGGAAGAGATCGTCACTTCCAGCACGTCGTACAGCTGTGATGGAAAGACGCATCCGCAATCGCATCTGTTCCCTTTTCAATACACCACCATATCGCGATGTCTAGGACGCGTACGATGCGTGTTCGGGCCTCACGCGGCGCATTTCGCAGCCCCACATCCGCTCAAGAATCATCATCTCATCGAACTTCTCCAGCCAAGACTGCAAGCTCTGAATATGCGAGTGTGAGATTGCGCACTTTCTAATCATTATCATGTGATACCCCGGACTCGTCCAGGTGATGATGGGGTGCAAGACGCGGACATGTGAAAGCGTGAGGTGCACGGTGCGCAATCCCCACACATGACCAACTGCCGTCGGGACCGAGGTAACTCGTCATCATCAACAGCTCGGCTGCTTTCATGAGACACGACCGGGTCAGATCGCGAACGACCTTACTTTTGAGCCATCCTCCACGCATCCAGCCACCTATCCTCTCATCCTCACACTTTCCAAATCTTACACCTTTCTATCGTGGGATCTTTGCTGATACCCATTTGACTTTACAAATACCTTTGTTGCTTGCTTGCATAGGAGATTCCTCAAGCGCAACTTCTTTCCGCGAAAGAACGAAGGGGTAGCCTCTTCGAACAGCACAGAAAACACATCATGGCTGCGCAGGAGCTGCGATATGATGGCCAGACCGTTGTGGTCACGGGCGCTGGTGGTGGTCTCGGTCGCGAGTATGCTGTCTTCTTCGGCAGTCGCGGCGCGAACGTCGTTGTGAACGACTTGGGTGGCAGCTTCAAGGGCGAGGGCGCGGGCTCAGCGGTATGTCTCTTCAGCTGTAGTCCTTCATTCACTGCTAATTCACCCGACAGGCCGCAGACAAGGTCGTTGACACCATCCGCGCCGCTGGCGGTAAGGCGGTCGCCAACTACGATTCGGTCGAGAACGGAGAATCCATCATCAAGACTGCCATCGACACTTTCGGCCGCATTGATATCCTCATCAACAACGCTGGTATCTTGCGCGATGTCAGCTTCAAGAACATGAAGCAGGCAGACTGGGATCTGATTTACCGGGTCCATGTCTACGGAGCATACAAGTGCGCGCATGCCGCGTGGCCATACTTCAGGAAACAGAAGTACGGAAGGGTCATCAGCACTGCGTCTGCTGCCGGTCTTTTCGGATCTTTCGGACAGACAAACTACTCTGGTATGCACTTGCGTTTTGTGAAGAAAACAACGTCTGCTGACTTCAACAGCTGCCAAGCTCGCTCTTGTCGGTTTCACCGAGACACTCGCAAAGGAAGGCTTGAAGTACAACATCCTCTGCAACGTCGTCGCCCCGATCGCCGCCAGCCGAATGACCGAGACCGTCATGCCCCCGGATGTTTTGGAGAAGATGAAGCCTGAGTGGATCGTTCCTCTCGTTGCCGTCCTTACACACAAGTCGTCCATTGAGACTGGCGCTATCTTCGAGGCCGGCGCGGGTCACGTCGCCAAGCTACGATGGGAGCGAGCATCTGGTGCTCTGTTCAAGGCCGACGAGACCCTCACACCCGAAGCTGTTCCAGCCAAATGGAAGGACATTGTCGACTTCTCCAAGGCCGAACACCCACAAGGCCCGGCCAACGCGCTTGAGCTCCTCGAGCATGCCAACCAGCTGCCACCCAACCCCAAGGGTGAGCCCCTTGACTTCAAGGGCAAGGTCGCCCTTGTCACTGGTGGAGGTGCTGGTCTCGGTCGCATCTACTGCTTGCAGTTGGCGAAGCGTGGTGCCAAGGTCGTTGTGAACGATCTTGTGAACCCCGACAACACCGTCCAGGAGATCCAGAAGCTCGGCGGAGAGGCTGTCGGCAACAGAGGCGATGTTCAGGACGGCGAGTCTGTCGTCAAGACCGCCATTGAGACGTACGGCCGCATCGACATCCTGATCAACAACGCGGGTATCTTGCGCGATAAGGCGTTTGCCAACATGACCGACGAGCAGTGGGACATCATCCACAAGGTTCACCTGTTTGGTACCTACTCCTGCACCAAGGCCGCATGGCCTTACATGCTCAAGCAGAAGTACGGCCGCATCCTCAACACCACCTCCACCAGCGGTATCTACGGCAACTTTGGTCAGGCAAACTACGCCTCAGCCAAGTGCGGTATCCTCGGTTTCTCCAAGTCTCTCGCTCTTGAGGGCAAGAAGAACAACATCTTCGTCAACACCGTTGCTCCCAACGCCGGCACTCAGATGACCCGCAGCATCTTCCCCGAAGAGGTCGTTCAGGCCCTCAAGCCCGACTACAACGCTCCTCTCGTCATTCTCCTCGTTTCCGACAAGGCTCCCGAGCCAACAGGTGGCCTGTACGAGATGGGTTCTGGTTGGTTTGCGGCGACCAGGTGGCAACGCTCTGGCGGACACGGCTTCCCCGTGGACGTCAAGCTCACTCCCGAGGCTGTCCTCTCCCAATGGGAACGCATTACCAACTTCGACGATGGCCGTGCCGACCACCCCTTCGACAACGCTAGCGGTCTCAAGTCTATCATGGCGAACATGGAGAACACGAGCAAGAAGAGCAAGAAGGAGAAGAAGCCTACCAAGAGCAACGAGGAGGTCCTCGAGGCTCAGAAGAAGGCCTTGGCTGCTAAGGCTGAAGGCACACCCTTCGAGTACACCGAGAGGGATGTCATTCTTTACAGTAAGTCAGCTTCATTCCGTATGAGTAACTACAACTAACACCATCTCCAGACCTGGGCATCGGCGCCAAACGCACCGATCTCCCCTTCGTCTACGAAGGCGATGAGAACTTCCAAGTCATCCCCACCTTCGGTGTCGTCCCTCCCTTCAACGCCGAACCCCCCTTCTCCTTCGACGAAATCGTCCCCAACTTCGACCCCCGCATGCTCCTCCACGGCGAGCAATTCCTCGAAATCCGAAAGTTCCCCATCCCCACCGAAGCCAAGCTCGTCGCTGTACCCAAGCTAGTCGAGGTCGTAGACAAGGGCGCCGCAGGGCTCGTCGTATACGGAAGCGTAACCAAGGACGCGAAGACAGGCGAGGAGATCTTCTACAATGAGAGCACAGTTTTTATCCGCGGCTCTGGCAACTTTGGCGGCCAGAAGAAGGGCGCTGACCGCGGCGCCGCAACAAAGATTCACAAGGCACCGGAGCGCGCCCCCGACACCGTCGTCGAGGAACGCACAACCGAAGAGCAAGCTGCTATCTACCGTCTCTCCGGCGACCTCAACCCCCTACACATCGACCCCCAGTTCAGCAAAGCTGGCGGCTTCCCCACACCCATTCTGCACGGCCTGTGCAGCTTTGGTATCTCCGGTAAACATGTTCTGCAGACGTATGGTCCGTTCAAGAACATCAAGGTCAGGTTTGCGGGTGTTGTGCTGCCGGGTCAGACATTGATTACCGAGATGTGGAAGGTGGGTAATACCGTGCTGTTCCAGACTAAGGTTAAGGAGACGGGTAAGCTCGCTATTAGTGGGGCTGGTGCGGAACTTCTGGGAGGTGGGAGTAAGTTGTAGATGCGAGGGAGTGTAAGAGAGGGAGGTTTATAGGTGTTGACGGGCGTTGATGCCTTGTTGTATATATGTAGTGTTTATGTCATAAGTTCATCTTCCAGAATATGCGTTCGACTTAAAAGCCTCAACCATGACCACCGCTTTTGCACCGCACATGGACCTTATTCGTTCCACAGTAGATGTTCTTCCCACGCCGGCCGGCGTTTGGGAGGAGGAGGAGGCTTGAAGTCATGCGGATCAAGATAGGTCCCGTAAAAAAGGGTCTCCCCGACCCAAATGCGGAAGAGCGTTAATGAAATTGTCCATATTGTAGTCGCTGTTATCGCGTAGATTGTCTTTCTCGGGCTTGACATCATCATTAGCATCGTACTCCGACTCGTCGGAGTGTTCCACGTCCGCTATGTTGCTAGCTTGATGGTAGACCTTGTGTCGTGAGCGAAGCCGGGAGTCCTGTTTGGTTTGAAGAGTCGTGTTAGTGTGCGTGTGGAGATGATGACAGTGACAAGGATGAGCACTTACAGAGTTCAAACAACGTTCTGCTTCTGCGCGCCAGTCGTCATTGCCACTCTTCAGCGCAGGAAGCGCGTCCCAGGTGATCTTCGGACAGAGACTGTCCTTGTCGTAGGTAAAAGTAGCTTTGACGTGTGCGCCCTGCCCTCGGCCTCAAACACAGCGACCACATGCCGCAGGGCATCGAAAGCCGTAGACCATGAGTTGAAGCTGATGTTCCTCTGTCTCAATTGGATGATCAATGTGAAGTCGGTTTTGCGCTTGATGCTGAGGAGCGAGTCGACGCATTCCTGGGTTGACTCGCCGTCACGACTCGTGAAGAGACTCTCAATATGGAGGTCAATTGTCAGAGTGCGAAGGAACTTGGACGGATCTAGGCCAACGAAAAACACATCCCTGCGTATAATGTGCTCGAGCTCAATAAGGTGCTCTATATTCCACAGCTTAGGCCACTATGTACCGATGATTTTGTACCATGCCTCCAGAACTTCTTGAGCTGTTTCCTGGCCCACGTATCCCGGCCTGACGAAGAAAGGGGTCTAGGTATGCATGTAACAGGGATGCATGTAGCAGGTGTATCTTGTGCCTGGCTCGTACGTCGAGGCCACCTTTTGGCATTCTTTTCCTTGCCTTTACGTGCGCCTCTACACCGGCGGTGGACGATGTAGGCCATCGAACCTTGTGTTGATTGAAGTATAGGCGTGTTCCATACATGCTTGTACACCATGTTGCGCAGTTCCAAGGGGAGGCGCGCTTGCATTTGTTCGCAAAACGCAAGGTTCCATGAACTCAGCCAGATATTAAGGGTGAAGATAAGATACAATTATCTATATCAACGACATATATACCATAATGTTAAAGAGTGTAATTGAACAATTGATCACTGCCGTTGAGGGCAGTAATCGGGTATCTCAGAAAGGCTGTGCCATATCACATCATCCTCCACTATGCTTCTTGAACTTTTCTAGGGTTCCCGCACCATGATTCTTTTTTTGCGTGACGGTCGTCGGGTTGAATTGACGCCTCCCAGATGCATATGCATGTTATGCGAACATTAATGTGTTGTTTTCCCTTTTGAACACCAATAAATTGCGCCGGAAAATGGAGAGTCGGAGGATATGCGCTTGTTGAAGTGCAGGAGTCCTGTTGAAAGGGGACTCTGCCGCGTATGCTGTTGAATATCGACATGGAAGTGGAGATCTGTCCGAGGGAAGCTCCTCTAGGGTTGGGTCTGTTGTGTTGAATGCAATGAGACCGGGTGCCATATCGGATCATACAAGCCTAGTTGGACATTGCTAGGCTTCTCATGCCATTGGTGACCTCGACAGCGGCTGCCTTGGCAGCGTCGATGAGACTTGGGTTCTCTTCCTTGCGAGGTCCAGCTTTCTCGCCGTTTGTGCCGTTCACGTTGCTTTCGCCGTTGACTGGCTTTGCTGCTTCCTCTCCGTTTGTGCCGGGAACGTCAACGTTGTTGGGATCGACCAGGGGCTTGTCCATGTCCTTGACTTCTAGTCCGTCGAAGATGGGGAAGATGCCGCGGGTAGCGTGGAAGTCGTTATGAACTGCAAAAATATGTTAGTTGAAATAGCGTAACGATGAACCGAATATACTCACCAATGTTGAGTAGGTACCAGGTGTCTACAACATCCTGGATCACGTAACGTGAAGGGCTGACACCAGCATGGCAGTTGGCCCACTGCTGTCCGAGACGGTAGAACTCGTCCTTCCAGGCGAGGAAGCTGACTGTTTCGACAATGGTTGGCTGCACAATCTCCTTGCCTGGGAAGACACCCCAAGTAACAGCATTGGGTCCCTCGTTGGGAGCGTTCGTCTTCAAGTCGCCATCCTTGTTGACCGCGTAGTATGTGAACTCAGGGTCGCGCTCGAGACGTGTGATGATCTCCGAAATGTGCTCTGGAGAGACAAACACTTCCAGGTATGCCTTCTGGTAGACGTAACCATTGCGTGGACCCCAACCAAAGACAGGGTCCGAAGACTTGGCTCCGTTGACAGCAGGCTGGGAGTTGATGGTCAGGAAACCACGACGGTTCAGGTCGATGAGATCATCAGTGATGGATCCAGCTTCAGTCGTGATGGGCTGTTCACTCCACGGCAATGAGTCGAGCTTTCCCTCCATATAGCGTACGAAGAGTTCGGACAGATCCCTAATCGACATTGGTGTGCCCCATAGCTTGATGTTCTGCTCATTGGTTCCCTTCAGACCGATGCCATATGAGTCCAATTCACCGAACGCAGGCGAGCGAGAATCTCCCCAGCGACCGTTCGGGAACTCGTCCCAGTCTTGTGTGCGTGCGATGTACGATCGGTTGCGGTTGCGCCAGAAGATGGGTCGGACATTCTCGTCGCGTCGGTTGAGGGCCAGGGAAGGCCGCCATGGCAGGGGCTTCTCTAGCGGTGACTCGGGGTCTGGTAGGAGGTCTAGTTCTTCGAGGACCATGCGGGTGGCTTGTGCGAGGTTCATGGTGTAGCTATATGGGAATTAGTCGGCGATCTTCCAGTCTCGAGCACCTACTTACAAGTGCAGATGTATGATGCCAGCATCGATCAGCCGCCGGCACATGTCTGCGACCAGAGTCTTGCCAACTTCACGGACTTCCACGTCATCGTTCTTGACAGGCTCCAGCGCCTCAGTCCAGTTCTTGGGAATGTTGCACTTTGTCCATTGAGCTCGACGTAAAAATGCCGCGTATGTGTGGATCGGCATAATACCAGGAATGATGGGAACGTCGATGCCCTTGGCACGAACCTTCCTGACCCACTCGAGGAAGAGATCGGTATCGTAGAACATCTGTGTGACAATGAAAGTTCCTCCGGCGTCCACCTTCTCCTTGAGATGGTCGATGAGCTCATCGACGTTGTCATTGTCGTCGCTTCCTTCGGAGTATCCGGCCACACCAATGTCGAAATGGTTTCCATACTTCTCCTTGATGTATACGACGAGGTCCTTGGCATAGCGGAAGCCACCTGCCGTCGCCTCCCACTTTTCTCTCTCACGCGGCGGGTCTCCCCTCAGCGCGAGGATGTTGGTGCAGCCGGCGTTGTATGCATCGCGGAGGGCGTCGTCGAGCTTGGACTTTTCCATGTCGGTGCACGTGAGGTGCATGCAGGTTTCGAGGCCGTAGACGGATTGTGCGACCTTGACCATCTCGCAGGTCAGCTTGGAGTGGCGGCCACCGGCGCCCCAGGTGAGATCGATGAACTGTGGACCGAAGCCATGCATGCGGTCCATGCGGTCGTAGAGGTTTTGGACTCCCTAGATAAAATCAGCTTCCTGCTCCTTGTGCCAGGGACATCAGGGTGCGGCGTACCTGCGCTGTCTTGGGCGGGAAGAATTCGAAGGAGAAGGTTGGCTTTCCCTCCTCCCGCGCCTGGGCGAGTTTCTGAGAGATGTGCATGATGGACAGGTGTAGGACAACTAGAAAAAGAAGAGGGAGGAAAATGTAGAGTCTGCGTCAATTCTCCCGACGTTAGTGAAATGTATATGAGAGATATGCACCCCGCGGTGGAATTCGGGAAATGTGCAAGGATGCTGCGTACTGCGGTGTTGACGAGCTATCCAAAGTATCGTTTGCGGGCCCAGCGATCTGCGAGTGTCCGCGACATGTACCACTGCTGTCTTGCGGTCGGTCAGTAGGCGAGAGGTGAGTGATGCGTTGACCTCGGGATGTACAGTTTTCCTTAGCGGAAGGTTGACGTTGAAGCGGTTAGCGCAGTACGGAGGCACAATCGGAGCCCTCCAGCCCTGCCAAGCGTGGCCCATATTCGGCGGTCTGCCATGGCTGCTCTGGCACCACTGGACGATCCGGTGGCTATACGTAACATGTGCATGCGGTGGGCGCGCGTCGTCACAGGAGATGCAGAGAGCGCTTGGGCAGGCCGCAAGGCGCGCATATTATAATGTGGCATTGAATGTGGTAATGGATGTGGCATGGAGCCCCACAAACGTGTCCCGTCCCACACGAGCTCCCCTCCACCGCTGGTGGCCGAATTATCCCTTCCCCGGGTTTACCCTATGCGGTAACCCCGGATCATCATAGTTGCGCAAGAGGTGTCTCTGTTACTTGTAGAGCGACTGGCAGCTTCCCCTTCTTCTATAGACACATACACAGACCGCAGCTATGCCGCCCATTACGCGCCCCCGCCGCATCGTCGGCGTTTCGCTGAAAATGTACTTCGACCTGCCCAGCACCCTGTCCTACGTTCGCGGCGTACTGCAACTTGACGGCGACGCCTGGAACTCGCGCATCGACCTCTTCGTCATCCCCGACTTCGTCTCGCTCACCGAATCTGCCCGCATCCTCGAGTCCTCGTCTATCATGCTGGGCGCCCAAGATACCATGTGGGAGGACAGGGGCGCATACACCGGCGAGGTCAGCCCACTGGTGCTGCGCCAGGCAGGTGCGCGGATAGTAGAGATTGGACATGCGGAGCGAAGGGCCATATTCGGTGAGACAGACGGGACGGTCGCGAAGAAGGCCGGTGCAGCAGCGAGGAACGGCCTCATACCACTCGTGTGCATTGGCGAGAAGACGCACCACAGCGTCGCATCAGCGGCTGTCGGTGCAGCTATACAAGAGTGCAAACCCCAGGTCATGTCAGTGCTGGCTGCGGTCCCAGACGACACTGAGGTAATCCTGGCCTATGAGCCTGTCTGGGCCATTGGCGCAAAGGAGCCCGCAGACCCCGACCATGTTGTCAATGTTACGAAAGAGCTTAGGAAGCTGGCTGCTGGCAGAGCGGGCACCACAAGAATCGTCTACGGAGGAAGTGCTGGCCCTGGCACCTTTGCGAAGATTGCCGAAGGCGTCGATGGCTTATTCCTGGGTCGTTTCGCGCATGACATTAAGAATCTCAAGAAGGTTATCGAAGAAGTCGGCGGAGCTTGAGGTCGCTATGGATGACCATACGGCCGTTGGAGCTCTCATTCTTTGTCGCATTAATCATCCAGCGGGATCGGAGTCGGGGAAGGGGGAACAAGGTGAACAAACCAGCCGGGTGAGATTACTTATCTTCTCATCACCACCATCCATCTCGTCATATGCGCAGGTATAAAGAGAATGACGTGCCGGCTTGGTACCTTCTCTCAAACTGATCCATCTCATCTTCTCTGAGAGCACGTGCAATGCACCTTCCTCTTCTGTCAGCCCTTCTGTTGACCTTGCATCATGTTGACTGGCGCGGAATACATGTCCATTCGCAAAGACAGTAACCAACTAATCATCCTGTACGCAATCTGCTCGACTCGATCATCGGTACATTTCGCGATCATGGCGAACGAGTTTATGACAGTCGTTCGGCACTAGGCAGGAGCGACGCGCACCTGTCCATGCTGAACAAGTACGGGGCCCCCAGGAGCAGAAGGTGCGAACGACCACGAGACTTTGAGCCATCGAACATCCGAATGTACCGACGATCTGTATCTCCTTGTACGTTCCCACCAGCTTTCGGCACTCCAACACTGGAAAGCACCGAAGACCGAAACCCTCCGAAGGCCACCGACTTGAACCTTCAACGCCGCATGCACCACACTTCGCATAGGATTCTTGGCCGCAGTCTCGTGTCACGTTCTTCGATTGCCGATTTCGGTTGCCGATAGCTTGTACGCAGTGAAAGGATGTCCCCCAGAGCAAGTGCATGCTTTCACAGTGGATAAGGCGATGCAGATTCTATGGACAACTTTGTGCTGGTCCGGGAGCGTCGTTCCCTGTGAGCGCGAAAAGCCCGAAGCCCTTCGGATCAGAGGGGTCACGGCATACGCCGCTAGGATCCTGGGTCGCGGTCTGACTGGGATGCTGATGGCTCGGATCCACGGAAGATGCGGTCTGCCCTTTGGACACCTGGCAGACTTGCCTATTACCGACTAAGAGGTTGCAAGAGCGCGTTAATCGGAACGAATTGCGGGAATCGTCGTGCGACGTGCGGTC
Source organism: Alternaria ventricosa (assembly GCF_023758065.1). Taxonomy (NCBI): domain Eukaryota; kingdom Fungi; phylum Ascomycota; class Dothideomycetes; order Pleosporales; family Pleosporaceae; genus Alternaria; species Alternaria ventricosa. The sequence goes on from NW_026055700.1 coordinate 232,856, forward strand.
AACCAGGCTTTCATTTCGAGTGCGACTGGAGCCTGCACGAAACATCGCAACCCCCCGGAATACTTTATGCGATATGCCAGCCACAGTTCACACCAACCACGAGCCCAGTGTTTGTGCGTCTACCTATTCCCGGGGCTTGGTTTCAAAAAACACCAGTCTTCCCCCATCGTAGGCCGGATTGGGTTAGGCGGGCTTACTCGCGGAATCAATCCGCCGCCTTCCCGTTACGTGGTCGGATGAGCGCAAGCTACTCGCCAAATGCCCTACGCTCGATACCAGTCACACCAGATTCTCAAGCCACCATGCACACCTCGGTAGTGGAACGCGGGGGCTGGCTCTGGGCCCTCCCTTGCAGTTTGACACCAACTGCGGAACTGAGATATCGATCATAAGATGCACATGCAACCACAACAGCTTCGCCGCACGAGGCCGGACTGCATATGTTCTGGACTGAGTCGAAGCAGTTGGTCGTTCTCGTCACACAGATCTGCAACTGCCTTAATTGCAACGTTGTACGCGATTGCACTTTGGAACCACACCATCAGTAATCGATATCGCCGTCGCGACTCATTCGCAAGACGTCAAAAGGAACTCTTATGCACGGCTTCAGAGATGCCGTGGGCGACATGACGTTTGGAAATAACGCCTGCACCACTCATCCGGATCTAGCGTTCCTAGCACGCTTTCCCCGCAAAGTCAACCCCAATCAGTGACGGCCCGACGATCATTTAGCTCCAAAGTCTAGGCTCCGCACACATCCCCAGCTTTCGCGTGCTTCATCTCCACTCGACTCCGCAGAACCGATCTTATTTCCTGCAGCTGCAGATCCCCTACTGGTTGTCACTGAGTCGGATCACGATCACGTTACAACGTTCAATGCGTACCATTCGCATTGCGACCGTTTTGGGCACTAGAGTCGCCGAGGTCTTGCCCATACGGCGAGGCTAAGAGTGTGATCAATTGTGTTTCACGAAGAAGCATGCTTATCGTAGAGTCCTTTATGGGAGTTCCCATCTCCAATTGCTCATTCGGACGCTCGTTATCATGCACTTTTGGATAAGCCCCGACGGTATTATAGGCAGAACGTTGGGGGTGTGCAATGTGACGGCGCGGAACGCCACTGTTGTTTCTGGGGATGCGTCGCCAGGGAAGCCACGTCCGCAGCTAAGGATGAACTCCTCATGACTCCGGCGAATCAAGACCTGGCCGCCCTTTGAGCTCTAGTCTGGGCAGATCTGCCCTCCCGCCAATTCGACTACGTGCATCAGGTCCAACGCGGAACCGCAGCGGTTGGTCCTCAAACTCTTGTTCTACCGGGGTGGCCTGGCTGCACCTGCCACATACTTGGTGATGATCCCTTGCTTTCGTCCGCGGCTACGCTTTCTTGGAATTGGAATCCGTGCCTCAAGGTTTGCGGAGCACCATCGTTACGTTACCTACACTCATAATGAAGATTGTCTGCCCACCTATATCAATCCTATCCTCCATCTTCTAGCCTCCTATGTCACGTTACGAGACCTCCACAGCTACTACCACTTCCTCCACTGGCCATCATCACGAAACATCTTCCTCTAATACCAACTCCAACGGAAGCGGTCTCTTCGATAACCACATCGCCTGTATGACTTCCAACCACGACCACAAGTACGCAACAAACGACGCCCATCTCGGTGCGACTACGGCTCGGGACGCGGAGACTCTATCAGCTGGATCAACTGCGAGGAACGAGTCGACGACACGAATGATGGACAACCCCAACGCTTTGGAGAAGGACTTTTCTCGGCAAGATGGTAAGGCACTTTTGCGACGCGTACTTCCGAATCCGGCTGACACTCTCTAGCTTACGGCAATGGATACGGCGGACACGCACACCTCGATGCTTCGGCCGACTCTGGTACCGCGCTGCATCAAATCCGAACAGCAGGTAGCATCTCCATCTCGCCAGAGCTTTTCGAGAAGCTGTACTTGTCACCTCCGAACAAAGTAAAGGGAGATCTGCGCAAGACGTTTGGTAACCCAACACCTCTGTAAGTTCTCATCACACACTTCGGGTTCGTGGACGCTAACATTGCACAGCGCTTTGATCGGTTTCCTATTGTCGCTACACCCATTGAGCATGACTCTTATGGGATGGCGAGGCGCTGGTGGAAGTGGATCTGCAAGCATCGGGTGGTATTACTTCTGCGGTGGTCTGCTCATGATCCTCGGAGGCCTCGGTGAAGTATGTTTGTCCTGAAACTTGTAACAGCGAACACTAACAGCCATCACAGTGGATTCTCGGGAACACCTTCCCCTTCGTTGTCTTCTGCTCTTTCGGTGCCTTCTGGCTCGGTTTTGCCGCAACTCTCCAACCTTTCTACAACTCATACGCCGCATACGCGGATCCAAACGTCCAAGGCAGCACAGGTCTCGAGTCTGTGGGCTTTAATGTCGGTCTTGGTACGTTGCTTACAACATGATTCGGAATCGCACCTCTAACGGTTGACAAAGCATACTTCCTCATCATGATGGGCATCCTGTGCCTCGTCTACCTCGTCTGCTCCATCCGCACGAACCTCATCTTCTTCCTCATCTTCTTCACCCTTGTACCCGCCTTTGGTCTCCTTGCCGGAAGCTACCTCCAGCTTGCCAATGGCCAAGCAGCTCTTGCAGTCAAACTTGCCGAAGCTGCTGGTGCTTTCACCTTTGTCACATGTCTTTGTGGATGGTACATCTTCTTCGCCATTATGCTGGCTAGTGTCGACTTCCCATTCGATCTACCTCGTAAGTTGACCATGTCTTTGTCTAGTTCAGTTCGTCTGCTAACACGAAACAGTTGTCGATCTATCCAGTGTGGTAAAGGGCGCCAGCGAGAAGCGCAAGGTTGACCACATGGAGTAAGCTATACCTCGACGCTGGACGGTCGGATGATGGAGCATTGGATATGGACGTGGCAGACAAGTGGAGCTATCAGGAGTGGGTCAGATACCAGAAGAACGGCTCGCTACGCGCGTCAGACAGTCAAGGCGGCGCTATTGTCAGCGGCCGATGAGAGAGTGAAGCTATTCTTTCCCTTTCACCATGTGCCAATGCTAAGGGTAATATTTATAAGTTACGCACGAAATAGTAATTATGCAACTCATGAATTCATATCTCTCCATATTTACTAACTCGTCTTCATGTCCAATGCATCATCACGATCCAGGAAATGGTCGCGTGTCCATCGCATGACGAATCCCACCAGCTGGCGTCGGGCTCGCCCGAGGCATTTCGATCCTGCCAATCTCACCACGACTAAACGATCATTCCAGCCTTAGAATTAGGGAACTCGAGACACAATTTCCGCGAAAGCATAACGTCGCAGCCTCGTTCTGGTCGACACGCCGTGTCGCATGAAGCCCCATGTCACAGAATTGACAGGTCTGACACGTCCGACCCCGACTTACGGGTCCGCCAACCAACTCCTTCAAGCGAACAGATGGTACGTGCATATATACATATAACCAAATCGACGAACAACATATAGGTCTTTTGCCAACTAAATATCTGATATCCAACGACCTGCCCAAACTCGCATCCAACTTCCCCTCCTCCCACGCTCCCGCACCACACGTCACCACCATGATTTACCCGGTGGAAGCAGCCCCCATGCATGCCACACGGCACACCACATCCACATCCACCAGCACATCAGCCCGTCCGCGGAGGCGAAGTACATCATCAAGTCGCTCGTCCGCATCCCAAAACTTCTCGCGCCCCCATTTACAACCCACCTTATTACCCCGAAAATCTGCTCCAGCAACGCTTCCCCTACGAGCCCTCACAGACTCCTCCGCTCCAATCGCCCAAACCATCATTATAAAACCTAAAAAACCACATCATATCCCTTCTACTACATCGAGATCGAGATCGAGAAAACTACCACACAAAATGGCAACCTACTTCCTCACAGGCGCGAATCGCGGCATTGGCTTGGAGTTCGTGCGGCAGTTGGCTGCGAAGGGCGACAACACCATCATCGCAGGCGTACGCTCGAAAACAGGTGACGTCGCAGAACTAGAAGCGATGAGCAAAACGAACCCCAAAATCCACATCATCGAATGCGACGTCTCCTCGCTGGACTCCCTCTCCAGCATCGAGTTCCGCGTCGCAGAAATCCTGTCCAAGAGCGGCGCATCACTCGACTACCTCTTCAACGTCGCCGGCATAAACGCCACATCCAGCGACACGAGTCTGACACTGAACCCCAAGAGCATGAACGAGCACATACAAACCAACGTGCTGGGCCCGGCGAAAATCGTCTCTTCCTTACAAAAATACCTCGCCCGCAGCGCTACGGTGCTGAACATGTCGTCCGGGCTCGGCAGTCTGACGGTTGCGACGGATATAACTAAATGCTGTACTTATAGTATGAGTAAAGCGGCGTTGAACATGTTGACGGTGCACCAGGCGAAGGATTTGAAGAAGCTGGGGGTTAAAGTGATTTGTATGGATCCTGGGTGGGTGAAGACGAGGATGGGGGGTGAGGGCGCGATGATTGAGGCGAGTGTTAGTGTGGGGAGTATGTTGGAGGTTGTGGGGGGGTTGAAGGAGGGGGATAGTGGGAGGTTTTTTAGGTATGATGGGGTGCCTGTTGCGTGGTAGGTTGGGATGGGGAATATGTGTGTTAGAAGTGGTTGAGGGGGATATGTAGATAGCATGTTGGACATGGTAGTCTGAGATAATTGTGGATGGTATCTAAAGCGACAGTGAACTACATACTTCGTGCCTCTACCTCCGTCTGTAAAGCGTCTTTCATCTTTACTCCGCCACAGGGCACAAATCGTAGTTACCAGCGACGTTGTTACCCCACCACTGTGGGAACGGAATAGCCGGTCCACCAGCTCCAAACACAGCAAACGACAGAATGAACAAGCAAGTCAAACTCGCGCCATCAAACGCACCCGCAATAAGATACGAGTAGTCCTTGAAGATGCGGGGACGGTAGTTCCTCAGGTAGAACTGCGTGAAGAAACCCACAATCGTCCAGCTGAGCAAAACACAAGTCTGACTCTGGTTGTAAGGGATGTAACCAGCGTACTGGATGAACTGAGGGAAGTTGATCTCGCGGAGGGAGAAGTTACCGATCTTAGGCACGAAACGAACGAAGATGCGGTGGGCGAGGACGATAGCGGCGCCGATGAGGAGACCAAAGGGGACGATGGAGTAGGCTTTTCCTTGCTTGTACAGGTACGCGGCGAGGGCCCAGGTGGAGGCGTTGGTGTTGTAAGATTGGATGTTTGCACCAGACCACGACGCGTTACCGTCGGTGTCGGCAAGGAGGTGCTTGTTTCCTGTCACGATGGATATCATGACGGCGTAGTTGATGAAGCCGCCGAGGACGGTGCCGTAGATTTGTGTCATGAACATCACGCGGGGAGGGATCTTGAGGTACTCGCCTAGTTTCAGATCCATGCTGAGTTGCACGGCGCTGTTGATGACGTTGTGAGACCACGCGGCGAAGTACATGTTACCGATGGGGCGGCCGGGGAGGATCAGTCCGGCAATGACCTTAGACAGGTTGTTGGTTGCGATGCCGTTACCGAAGCGGGCGTAGAGGAGGGTGCTGAAGGGCGAGATGATCGTGCCCATTACCAGTGCGATAACGTAGGCCCAAACGGGGAGAGTGACGTTCTCCTTGATGACAACGACGAGACCGAGCACAAAACTGACGACGAGTACGGCTAGGTACCACCACTGCGGTGCGTCTTTGTAGTGCTTGGCCATGTGCGCGTGGTGAGGATCGTCGAACTTTCCTTTCTTAGCATCCTTGAATGCTCGGACTGTGTCGCCGCCCCAGAAGAGCACGATGTGGGCGATGAGGGCACCGATCGCAGCATTGGCCATGAACATGGCGTAGGCGAAGGTGCCAGTAATCCTCGGTAGACCGTATTGCAGGAGAGCCTTCTCATCCAGAATGCCATCGATGAAGACGCTCTCGCTTGGGTACTGCTTGCCCTCCTGGGTCAAGAGACGTGTTGACATGAAAGGCAGGTCCTTCGAACCCCAAGCATTGCCGTAGTAAATGCCGAGCATGATGAAGAAACAGAACACGAATCCGGCAGCTTGATGGAGTTGGAGCTTGAGCGGAAGCGAGGACTGGAAGGAAGTGATCTGTAATAGCGATTAGTGTCTGCAGAGTATGAGTGTTTCGGAGCGCCTTCTTACGTATTGCCAGTCAAGCGAAATGCTGAACCAACCAAGACCCTCGTTGTTTGAGGCACCACCGAAGAGGTTGGTAAGCGTAGCCGCCGTGTTTCCAGTCGCGTGCATGGCAGCCAGACAGGGGATCGAGATAGAGTTCAACCAGGGGAAGATGTATGCAGGGAAGAACTCGTAGACGAACATGCAGGAGAAGGCAATCCAGAACCATCGGAGAGGCTTTGAATCCTTGACACTCTGCCAGTGGAGACCTTGGAGGACCTTGACTGTAGGAAGACTGCTCCAGTAGACCGAGTCAACGTGCCATACGCAGATGGGGCGCATGATACCGCAGATACCGTATCCAAAGAGTCCAATTGAAATGGTGCTGAAGATGACTGTGACAGGGCTCAAAGGCATGTCGTAGAAGAGGTCAGATGCAGCGAAGACCTGACTGGCGGGAGCAGCAATCGATGCGGAAGTCGCGGTGATGGATGTGATGGCATGCTCTTTCAAGTTCCACTCGCCGTGGTTGAAGAAGGACATGATTGTAATCCACATGGGCGCCTTGCCGACGCCGCCCTTCTCCCTCCACCGAGCCTCGAACTTGTCTCCACGAGGGAGTAGCTTGACCCAGCCCCTGCCGAGGAAGTAGGCCATGAGGACGATGAAGGTTCCTTGGATGGTGACAAGAGTGGGTTTGAACTGGTTCGTCAGCTTTCAGGTACGCAGCCTGTGGAGATATTGACATACCTGGTAGATCTGGTACACGACGGCTTGGAATCCGGATAGAACGGTGGCCAGAAACAGACTCCTGAAAGTCAACGCAGGCACGAAGTCGTCTCGCATAGGCAGTAGGTAGGCTGCTGCATCGGCGCCAGTGACGATGACATGGTCCTCACCGTCGCCGTCCTTGTCGTGCCCATCGCCATCGTACTCGGGAAGAGCGGCCTTGATCTCAGGATCCAAAGGGCCTTTGATGTCGATGTCTCCGTGGTGGGCAGCATGCTTCTTTTCGCTGAAGTCGTTGATAGCCTGGTGGCTGGGGAGATTGACGACCTTGCCCTCGACGGCGTCGGGGCGGCCCATAACCATCACGTCGCCAAGAGGAGCTGCCATGGTTGCGCGCGGTAATGGTTTGGTTCATTGCCCGAGCGGGGAGTACTGTTACTCAAATATACAACTGCTCACGTGCTCTAGTGCAAACGCGTTATCGTGGCCTTCACCTGTGTGATTGCGGCGAGGTTGCGCGCAATAGCACGTCAGATAAGGCCCCTGTTGCAGGAGCGATAGGACTGCCACTCCTAGGTTTGAAAGGGCAGGTGTCCCATGTCAGGAAGCGGCCGAATACAGAAGGGTATCTAAAGATCATGCAAGGCGATGTTGGTGGCACGGCAGGTAACCTAACTGTGCAACCCGTGGGTCCTATCACTTCTTCCCTTCGTATTCTAGAACACCCGGCATATCAGAAACGAAGCCTGCAACCGTATATTGGGCAGGAAACTGCGGGGATAACGAGGTCGTGCCATCCCGTGTCGGAGATGCCGTTCCAAAGGGGATGGCCTGGCACACTGTTGCAACGGCAGGCTGATAGCGACCGATACCTAGGTAAACAACGGAATGGTGTCGCCACCAGGTTGAATGGCATCATCCGCAGACACGATATCGAATGCGCCCGGAAGAGCCTTCGCCGTGCTTATGACCGCGCGACAAGCCAATCGCGGGCAGACCTGGTGTCGCCGAACAATTGCCTCGCAATTTAGGGAAGTTTCCTCGGCGTTCGTGCAACAGACGATCCTGTCTCATGCGATTGGGGCGCTCGTCGTTTGGCGTTGTCCTCGAGAATGCGACGATAAGCGTTGCCAAGTGGGGGTGGCGCCCGCTAGGTCGTGCTTGTCCATCACAAGATGAGGCCTTGGTGGATTGAAGCACGCAGATGTGGACGGCGTTCCCGCGAGCAGCGGCGTCGTGGACCAGAATGCGGCAGTCAGGCCCGCAGTGTCGCCGTGGTGCGCGAAGATAAGCTGCCGAGTCCCGGGATTCCGTTAGGCTGGTTTCCGGTCGATGCAACGCCCACCTCCATGATTCTTCCACGAACAATAAGACATCTCAATGAAGTGTAAGAAAAATGAGGTTTGTCGTGTCGAAAAGCGCGCAGTAGTGTACTTAAGATGTAGTACTAGGATGATCTTTAGTGCTGACATCCAGGCAGCCATCTTGGCATTCTTCAACGCTGACTCAGATCTGCAGGCAAGCGCTCTGCATACAAGTCATGCAATGTAGCAACGAGCCATCAACATAGCCAGTATAGTCCAGTTTCCAAATGGCGCATGTATCCAGGAACCCATCTCTCGGAACGTGTGCAGCAAGGTCGTGATTGTCAATTAACCTCAAGCTCGTCTAGCTCATCAGTCCACTCTCAAACGCTGAGGTCTTTTACTCTGCGAAGCATCCATTACGTCTCGAAGTCTCATCAGAATCAAAGCGCTGTATCCTTCAGTCACAATGTCTTCAAGTCGAAATATATCAGCTCTTGCAGCAAGGCTCACAGCCTAGATCAATCTCAAACACGTTCCCAGTACCTTTCGAGGAACGATCGAGCTTCTTGCGTCGCACCACGTACACCAGGAAAATCTTTTTGAGAGTCGCTTCTCTCCACTGCCACGGCCTTTAATTATTCTTACCAAGTATATGGGAGCTGAGAATTATCTCCGTTGAGATGTGAAGTACACTAGTTTCCATCGATTGTACGCAGACCGGTCGTTGATTCAAGACTGTCATTCTTGTCACTTCAAAAAAGAGATAGCGAGTTATTCGAGAGGCTACTTATCATGCAGGATTCTCTGCTGTTACCTTCCAGCGCAATTCTGGCGGATGGCGATTCTGATAGGATCTACAAGCACCAAACTTTTTCACTCAGCTGTCTCAAATCTTGAAGAACATGTGCGTCATCGGCTAGTAACCTCTACACCATTCACTACGTCTCCAGGCAAAACATACATACCCACAATGCTCTAGTCACTTCTCACGCCTACCCTAAAGTCCGAGACTTTTTATCAAAAGGTTTTTGACAAAATCCCTCCTGCGTAGCCGTTAGTCCATCCGAACCTCATCAACTCCAACACCACCATGTCCTCCACACATGAGCGATCCATTCCCGGCCTTTCCGGCCTGTCCCCCACCGCAAAACCAGAACAATGCTACAGCGCCCTCTCCTTCTGCCTCCCCACCTCCCTCGCCTTCGCCAAACGCTTAACCTGGGAGCAAACCCCATGGATCCGCCACACATTCAACCACAGATCCGTGAACCCAATCGACGAAGCCGACGCGCACCGCATCGCCGCCTACCTGTCCCTCCACGGCCACTCAGTCACGGCTCGGGACGTGCAATGCGCCTTGCTATTCGGAAGCACGACACCAGACCAAGATAGGATGACAGAGGGAATGGGAGCGTGTCCGCATCTCTTCGTGATCTTTCCCCACGCAAGCATGGTTCCGTGTATCGACTCCGAGTTTCTCAAAATCTGGCACGATGAGATCGTGAAACCGGCGTTCGACAGCGCGTGGAAAGACTCCGGTCTCGCGTTCGTGTACGGGTCGTCATTAGACACACCAACCCGCGTCTTACCTCCAACAGGCGTCCGCACGTCACGCGACGCCTTTCCCGCTTCCGGATTCCTTGAGCGCCTACGTCACGCGAAGAGCGGCGCTGTGCGAGACTACTGGCCTAGCTGGACGGATGACTCGTGGTATCTCGGTCTTGAAGGGAAATATACGGGTACACGGACTGCGATCTACGAAGCCGCCTGGACCGCTATACAGGGCATGTTGAAAGACCATCCGCAGTTATCGTCGTACCAGGATCCCATCTTACTAGCGGTATCAAGGGGAGTGGTGCATGTGAATCCTAGGTTGAGTACGAAAGACAAGTACAGGTATGTGGCGCAGGAGTGGGATCGGCTTGTTGATTCGCGGTTCGTGAAACAAGGGAGTTTTCAGGTGGTTTTCGAGACGGTGGTGGGTAATACGCCGGAGCCGGAGGAGTACTCTGAAGGAGAGGAGATGTTGAGGGATGAGGAGCTTTTGGATGAGGGGGAGATCAAGAAGATCAGGGAGAAGGAGGAGATGCTGAAGAAAGAGGAGATCCTAGCGATTGAGAAGATGGAGGCGGATGAGCCGGTCGTGACAGTTGGGCCGGTGGAGACGGTTTTGGCTGTAGAAGGAAACAGCGAAGGCATCAAGAGGAAGGAAGACTTCACGATACCTACGAGTGAGGACGAGTATCGCAATAAGCGGAGGAGGAGGGAATAGCTTGGTGATGCATCTTGATCCAAGAAACGCTGGCAGCCGAAGAAATGAACGCGGTCGGTAAAGCAGCGAAAGAGAGACAACGTGTAATGTAGTGTAAAGAGTTCATCAAAGCTATCCAAGCTTACCATACAACGCCAACCAATGCAATACTCCGGCTACGCACTACCAAAATGCGGTAGCGATGATGAGGTGTTTGCTCACTCATTTCAGATGATACCAGCGATCCTATTTACGCTGTTCATCGATCCTAGCCCTAGCCCCAGCATCATCCTCAGCCTTCTTCTATCTTGGCTTCGGCCGCCGGAAGGGATGTGCCTCAGTGTTGAACACCCAATCATCCAAGCTAATCATGTCAGGCGTGCTGAAGATGAGGTAGAAATACTTCAATGTCTCCGCTGTCCAGAAACTCTCCATCTTGTTCTCAATATTGTCGTCGCGGGTGTAGGGCACATCACCCACACCAGGAACCGATTTATAGGCTCGGCCTGGAGCTTTTGGTGCTACGAAAGTGACGTCTCGGACCTGTCCGTTGGCATAGGGCGTTCGAGTTGCGGCAACAATGCTGGTGAACATGTCCCACGCGTCATCGAGATACTGCCGGTCACCAGTGATGCGGTACATGATGAAGACGGACTCGATGGCTTCGGGTCTGAGCAGATACCGCTTGTCGCGGATATTGGTGAAGCCAGGTGGGATCTTGTACTTTTCCACTGCATCGTTGAAAGATTCGACATATTTGCTGCTGTAATGATACAGCGCACCTTCTTCCCAAGCTGTTTGGTTCCAGGAACAGGTTTTCCGGGAGTCACAGGCGACCATATCAAATGTCTCGGGCATGATACCAGTTTGTGTGGCGGCGTAGGCGTATATGCATCCCTTGGTAAGCTTCGCGCCGAGATCCACGTGGTCAGGATCAGAGAATAGGCGACCTGCCAGACCAAACATGCCGCCAATGAAGCACGTAAGATGTTGCATGGTTGGATCGAGTTTGGCTTCTTCGCCGTGTGTGAAAACATCACCACACAGGAGTAGGTCTTCTCCGTGGAACTTGTCAGGCACCATGGGTCGGAACAGCATGTATGCGTCAATCATCTCCGCAGAGTCGCGGTACAATTTCTCGTACGCAGGCTCCACCCCGCCCAACAACGCATGCATCTTGGGGAAGTATTCATACGTGCTGTCAGCAAGCGCGCCGATGGAGAAGAAGCGAGATTGGTTGAATTCTTCTTTCGCGGCATTCACCATAGTTGGCCATAGGCCAGGAAGCCTTGTGCTATCCTGCGCGCGATCCATCATTATGGTGATTCTCGCAACCGCGTCGTAGTACTTTGGCTCTGACGTGACCTGCGCCAGCCGCGTGAACTCCATGGTCAAGCTGCCGAGACAGGCAAAGCAAATGTTGCTCTCGGCGGAGAAGGCCAGCCTGGGTACCTTCTTGACGCCCTCCACGTTCAGCCAGCCCAAGGGTGTATTATTCGTCGTGTCGAACGCTCGATACAGCATCTCTCCAAGTTGTATCGCCTTCTTAAGCAAGATAGGCTTCCCGCTCATGTCGTATGCGCTCAGCAGCCCGCCAAGGTATCTGATAGTCGTTTCGAAGACGCTTACGGTGGTCAGATTGGTCTTGCCGAAATCTATGGCCGCGACAGCCTCCACGGCCTCTTCGAACTCTTCTTTGAGCCCCATGATCCACAACGTGTCTAACGAATCGACGAGTGTGGCACCCCAGCCGCCGAACGACTCCTCGCCCTCACCAGTAATTGGCTTAAGCTCATCCTGTGCCCACGCAAACTTCTTGTAATTATTCCAGCTATGCCTGAATTCGTCTCGCACAGCGACTCTACGTTGTTCCCTCTGTTTTCTTTGCGCGCTTGTTTCGGGAAAGTCTTCGGACTGGACGCGTGGGAGTATGCGAGGCGCGGTAGTCGGCAGCGGTATGTAGGACGTGATCGTGTTCACAAAGGGCGCTTCTCGCCAATCATATGATTGCTCGGATTTGATGCGCGCGAGGCTCGATCCATCGTGCATATACGCTTCGTGCTCTTCGAATGCGACGGCGAGCGCATCGGTGGGCTGCGCGTACAGCCAGTAATACCCGCCGAACGCGACGGCCGAAAGAAGCGCATATATAAGGGTGCGCTTATGTTGTCTCGACATTGGCCGCTGGTATGGCACCCCGCGGGGCACTTTAATCCTACGCATTGTGAGATAAACGTGTAGACCTGTAGTCTCTCATCGAATATACAATGGGAGAAATGATGTCGTGAGAAGTAAGCAGCCAACACCAAGTGGGTGGCCTGAATGGGAGGTTATGCGATGTGGTCGGATTAAGGTATCATGCAATGATGAGGGAAATGATGCCGGGTGTGGTGATGCCACCAAAAAGTGTGTTGTTCATGAAACCGCCATGGTGAAGCCGGCGCAAGGACACCTCTCCAGTGTGGAGGGATGTAACGGAAGTGACCCATCTGCCAAGGCAAGCTCCATTGCCGATCAAACAGAAAGTACAGGTCGAAGCACTTCCGGTAACCGTAGCGCCAGAAGCGACTATAGCACGTGTCGGCGAAATATATGAAAGTGCGTACAAGCGACGGTGTACTCTTCGACGTGAAGCGCATGTGTTCAATTGTGCCGGCGCGCTAGAGACGCGTTGGTGCATACGTGTCCGTGCATCTCCTTGCCCTGCTTGCAGAGCTGTCACCATTGCATTCAATCGACCAAGAGTGTAGATTTTCATATAAGTTCATTTTTCTGCATGCTAATAAGGGCGAAAGAGTTGGCTGCTGATGCCCGTGTAGTGACACGGCGGCGCTCTCTCTGCGTAGGCTCTGTGCGGCATGAGCTTGTCCCGAAACGGCTCTTTGGCACGTGACGTCAGCAGAGGGTCAGGCCAGCGACGACGCACTGATGCCAATTCCACTTCGTTGCCGACACCAAGTCATCTACATTGAGCACTCCGACGCCGAATTCCGTGAGCTTGAACCACAGCATGTCTCTCAAACTAATCGGCCAGCCAGGAGTATCCCAATATCTGCTCATTAATCCCGTCTCCTGCACCATCTCGATCTGGGTCTTCAGGATCTTCTCTTGCTCTGCGCTCAGTCGGTTGAACCAGATTTTACCAATTGCATCTTTGAGACTGACACTGGCGTAGTACGAGTTTGTATTGTTGAAAGTAGTGTTGCCGGTGGCAATAGACAGAAGCGGCGCATCGAAGAAGACGAAGCGATTGGTGTGGTTCGATAGGACAGACTCCAGGGCGATATTGCCTGTGCCGACGATAGTGAGCGGACCATGATGCACCTTCTCGCCGTCGTAGTACGTGACCCAGTTTCTATCCCGAAGAGGTTCTAGCTGTGCCAGGAGCGCATTCCAGATTGCATACGCATCGTTCTTGAAGTCGACTAAAAGAACGACAGAAGCGTCTGAGTCTGCGTCGAAAACCCCAATTTCTCTGTGGTATACAGATGCCTGGGAGACATTACGCTTCGTCAAGATCCACGTTAACGGGTCCAGATAAAGACTTTTCAATGTCCGCGGTGGCGTAGTCGATTCCCATGAGTGGCTCACAAGAAGCGCTCCGTCCTCCGCCAGCCACACGTCTGCTTCTACGCTTGTACAACCCGCTGCAAGTGCGCTAAAGAGCGGTACAGATCGCCAGTAGTCATTGTGTGAATGGCACTTCTTGGGCACGATGTCGCGGCTGAAGTCGTCTCGCCAGACAGCTTCATGGGCACCGTAGGTATCCGGTGCCCTCCAGTTCTCGACGATGTGTTGAAGACCGCTGTAGTTTGGTGGAGGAGTAAACTTATGGATGATGGCGGTGATGAGGTATATATACACACTGATTCGAGTCAGTCAAATTCATAAGAAGGCGAATGGGACCACTCACGCTCCTACGATGATACCGAAGACCAACAATACTCCAACAACGATCAGGAGGTACTTCCACCATGGCCATCTACCCCTTCCTTTCCTACGAGTCGAATTCATTAACCTCGGTAGTGGCAGTCGGCGCCAGGCTACCGAAACTCTCCAGGCTCTCCATCTTTCACGGAGAGATGGTGTGACCGGAGACATGCTATCCTCACTCGATGTACTGGATGAGTGCCAGCTCGAGCCCTCACTTAGCTCATCACTAAAGCTCCTCGCTGCCGGCGTGTTTGCTCTGCCGGGTGAGTCCATGGTGCAAAGACGAATGTAGCAAGAAGCACACTTCTAGGCAGATGGGCATGTGGTACGTTCAAGTGATGAGAATAAGAGGTTGATGGTTAGCTGATGTCAATACAGCACCCTCAGGTCTTGACACCGCCTACTGGTTACCTGAGTCGTTCCAGGAAACGGGTTGATGCTGCAGCATTTGTTGCCTAGGCGTCAATAGACTTTGTCGTTATTGCTGTGCGAAGCTTCATGAGACATGTCGTGAGGCGTAGCTCAGTCGAACATGAAGAAGATCAGCATCAAATGCCTTTATGCAAGTCCATGTGAGACAACTTGGATTTCAGTCATGATGGTGTGGAGGCTGCACTGGCGTATGGTAGGTTTGCCAATGTGCCCGGGAATGGGACCGACGCTTGGAAAGTAGAATTTCCGAGGGTCTGTTGTGGCATATGGATCTGTAGTAAGGTGTTGCATCGTACGGAGTATCGCAGATCTTTGCTTGTAACGATTCGGTCCGGCTACAAGCTCCGAGTACAGTGACATCGGTATTGTTGGGAAGACTACGCCGCCACAAGACATGACAGCGTTACGAAGACAACACCATCACTAAGCTAGATCCAGGTCAGCATCGGCGGTGCAAGTTCTTATGTGAACTTGGAACAGGCGCTTTCGCCCCCCAAAGCAACATGTGATGCCTGAAGAAGCGAAACGAAGGATCAAGATAGTTTCTTGAAGGATTAAGATGACGCATCAGCATCCGAGTAGGAACGGACCGGTCGGTCAGTGGAGTCTTGATCGTCCTTCTACCAACGGAGAGACCGGCGGCACACATCTACTGGCCTGAGAGCCTACAGCCGAACCCTTCTCAGGTGTTGGAAGAGCAGTTGGTATTTGGAATTCGAAAGCATATAATGAGACGCATTCTCTTTCACATTTCCCCACCGCAAACATTATCATTCCAACCATCTACCAGCAACAGCAAAATCTGAACTCAGTTCCATCATCAGCCAATCTCATCATGTTCTTCAAGACCCTCCTTGCTACCACCGCTGTGGCCCTCTTTGCCGCACACGCTATGGCTGCCCCTTCAGCAACAACCAACACCGAAGTGAAGGCAGTTCTCAACGAGACTAGAGACGTCCGCATTGCCCCCGATGCCATCAGTGCATGCAACTGCCCCAACAACTGCAGGCACAGGCTTGGCGATTCGTGCAAGTTCTATCGAGAGGGCTATATTCTTACGAGAAGTAAGTGTTTCTCTACGCGACATGTGTTGAAATGGACATTGATATGGAATTGCAGTTTGCCGGGAGTCTTCCGATGACGGGGTCTTGGAATGCAGATAGAAAGCGCATGGTTGGTGGTAGTCCCCAGTGAGCGATTCGCAATACTTGACAGGCTATGGCTTTCAGTGGAGCTCGGGAGGCATGAGAAAGGACGCTCTTTTTGAAGGCAGCACCCCTTCTATACTCGTAACTTACTACAATACATTCGTTTTCCAATTTTGCTTGCCATGATACATATCCGTTTCTGCTTGCCCAGGTGATGTCTAGGCAGCTGACGTCGTCTTTTCATACCTTTAGCGGACGACGGAGAGGGAACAGCAAAACAATTGATGTAGTATATTCTATCTGAATGATTCTAAAAGTGAGCACAAGCTCTCCAGTGGCGTTCCAGCCAGAGGCCAAAGATCGTTCACTGTCTCGAGGGATCATCGTAATCGTCAAGGCTGCCATGCCGCATGTATCCAGTACAAGGTCACTGCGCCGCATGCACTTCAAACAAAGTTACCACGCCGCATGGCCCTAAATAAAGGTTGCGGTGTTGCCTATGCCTTCCTAGTATAAGGTTGCTGCGCCGCGCCTAGCACAAAGTTACCTACCACGCTGCATGTGTCTAGCACACCCGGGCAAGATTGCCGCGCCATATGTTAGGTGCTTAGCACGAGATTGCCGCGCAACATGCGCCTTCATGTAGCACTTTTGGCCCGATGTGGGTTACGCGGACCGTCCCCTACCTATCCTCCGTGTTATCCATGCGCGTGGGGCTGTTTAGGCGCATATTGGGTTTCCGGCTTCTTTTCAACTGTACTACTCCCACATTAGCACGGACGTGTACAGAATTGTTTGTCATAACTGCATAGCCTGCATTCGATCTATCTACCCCTCAAACACGCCAAATGATCGTCCAGCTTCAAGAAGTCCCCGCCATCTTGATACGCCCTGAGAATCCCTGAATTACGATCGTGTACCTGGCTGACCATGCGGTCAATAGCCTCCGTAGTCTGCTCCTCGAGAGTCTTCTCATCTGCCTCTTTCGCCTCTTGACGAATTTCATGAAGACGTTTGAGCCAATACATCCATCTCCACGGGGTGAAACCAGTCGGTGACCGCTTTCCGAATTCAGACTCAAGGAAGTGTTGCCCACCCTGCCCGATATGGCTAGGGCAGTCATTCCAGGAGAGTTCAGAGAGTTGGGCAAGAACGTGACCAGCCTCTTTGATCCAGGCACATACAGACGGCATGAGCTGCGTCAGATCGAGAGTCGAAATCGTCTGGTGTGTAGAAAGTTCGTCTGGTTGACCTCCCTCGATGCTGCTTCTTCCCTCAAAAGTAGAGCAGAATAACAGAAGAGCGATCTGGCAAATTCGATCCTTACTAACGCGAGTCGACGCCAGCTTGGCCAGAAAGGATGCGAGGTTGAGTCGCTGGGCGTTCTTCAAGGCCGCGCAGTTCTCGATCCAGGATGCGGTCATGTCCGTGGCTAAAAAAGGTAGATCTAAAGATTGGTGTACAGCGTCAGTGTGTGTCTCACATAAAGTTTGTACAGGGGTATTACTGACCGTTCCACACCGTTCCATCGACTGTTCGCGCGATGTCGATACCGTAGTGCCCAGTAGCGGGCCTGGTCAACGGCCCCAATCCCTGAATTCTCACGATGTCGAGGACCAAACGGTCCTGTTCGCGCGTATCATGCGCCGTGTGCACAGCAACTTGGTAATACATGTGCCACGCAGAGTGGATGTGGTGCACAAGAGAGTCTATACCATCTCCTAGGCTGCAGTACCGATCACTGACAACCCCGGTTCGATTATAGAAGGCTGTTCCGCGGAGTCCGTCAAGTTCCCCACGCGCCACGTCTTCGCGAACCATTAGGACGTCATGAGCCACATTGTCTAGGTGCTTGAGTTCGGGAGGGCCCTCCGGCGAGGGGCTCAGTAGAGCATCACGGAGGTGATGCATGTCGAGTTCGCGGTTGTGTTTGTGTCGTTCACTGAATGAGTAGAGTACAGAACGAAGGATAATGGAGATATGAAAGCGTTCTTGGGCATGCCTTTGAACCTTGCCTTCTTGTCACAATTTGGGTGCCTAAAAGAAGTCTCCGAACCTCGAAGATCCTTTTCATCCTAATGCAACAGCGTCACTGCTCCACAGTGTATTGCCTCCGATATGCTGATCTCTATTGCAGGTGTCTGCCTTGCCTTACCTAAGTAGGGTTTGCAGCGCATGTCGCCCCACATCTGCACTGTGCCGCCAACGGAGAATGGTCTGCGGCCCGCAAGCGCCATTGTTCTGTATACGTACTACCTTCGCTAGGCTGACATCT
This sequence comes from Alternaria ventricosa, assembly GCF_023758065.1. Classification (NCBI taxonomy): domain Eukaryota; kingdom Fungi; phylum Ascomycota; class Dothideomycetes; order Pleosporales; family Pleosporaceae; genus Alternaria; species Alternaria ventricosa. The sequence continues at coordinate 251,093 of NW_026055700.1, forward strand.
ATTGCTAGCGTTTGCGCCTCGGGCGTAGGAGTAGAGTATCGGTGTACGCGCAAAAAGTTGTCTGCACGTTGCTGCCGGCTGAAGACCCGGGGTCTGCAATCGGTACGCAGCAAGTGGGTTGCTTGGCATGGGGAAGCAAGGGACACGCGTGTTTAATCGTTTTGAGACGCGCTAGCGACGCGTCGTGCATCCCCTCGCCAACTTTGTGACGCTCGCACCTTTGCACCCAAACACTTCCGCGGGTTTGCACAGCACACATAGAGACGTGAACTCTTCGATTACCATTTCTTTGTTTTCCAGCTATGGCCCGAAGGACCAAACCGAAGTCTAAGCCAAAGGCGCCCCCTATTCATTCTGCCAATTCCACGCCGGTGCAGCAGGACGATGTCCAGGCCGCGTACCAGACCCTCGTGGAGTAAGCCACCGACGTGACGGAAAACGCGGAAACTAACATACGGACAGCATTCGCAGCAAACTCGAGGCCCCAAAGAAGCGTACCGCAAAACAGCAAACGAAAATCCTCAAAGAGTCAGTTTCTCTCGTCGTACGAAACCTAAATTGCGTAGACTAACCACTAAGTTTGCTTTAGAGAGTGGCCGGCCGCTGTTACGAAATACAGCGAATTATGGAATCTCCAATTCGCCCGTGAGATAGAGACCCGTCTACCGACCGAACTGAGAGCGATGATCTTCGACTATATTTGGGATAACAAAGCATTCAAGTATCATGAAGAGTCGATGCAATACCGTCTCAACCCTGAGTCTTGCCGCAGCGACGTACCAGAGTTACCGCACTTCATTCAAAGCCGCTTCATGGGTTTGAAAATAGCCCACGAAGTTATGGTGAAGTGGTACGAGGTACAACCCGACCGTAGCGATTCTGGCAGCTATCCCGACATTGATGGCTTTGGTCCAGTTGAATATATCACCATAGCATCAACGGAACGAGTCGTCTGTCAAGATATTTGGGATGTTGGACTTATTCCCGCAGATGTTTTGCAGTCACTGTATGTTTGTCTTTGGGAATCCAATACAGACATCGATGCAGAAGGCGAGACGCTTGTCAAGACCCTGATGAGTATCAGGAAGAAGAGGAATTTCAGTCTCCATATCGAATTGGTTCAACAGGAGGTCAGGTTAAACTTGTGGGTCCCGTGGATCGAACTCCTGAGACCTGTTCTCCAGGCATATGAACGCGAAGGAGGACATTTGCGTTTCAAATGGGGGCATCCGTTTAACAGGTACGACGACATAGAGTTTGACCTCACCGAGGTGCTCAGAGATACGAGTGGAAGTGAACAGTGGAGGCAAGATGCGAGAGAGTATCTGGACAGTCTGGATGACTATATCCTCAAGGAATATCACGAGGTAAGTGCTTATTTGATCTCCCGAGCACCACCTATAAATGAGCTCTCGAACCATGCGTTCCACCCCTGAAAACGCAAGTCGGTAGCTAATGCTTTAACTGGTATCTAGGATCCGTGGATCGCATTTTCGGAACGCCATTACCTTATCGAGAATGAGCCAGATTATGACCCCAAGAATTATGCTCATCCTGCGCTCAACACTCCGCCCGGCTTCTATCCTGATTCATCAGAATATAGCGATAGCGAGGATGATAGCGAAGATGATGCTAGTCAAGACGATGCTGGCGAAGACGACCCCAGCGAAGAGGACTCAAGCGCAGACGACGCTAGCGAAGACGATGTCAACGCGGACGATGCTGGAGAACATGACTCTACTGCGCAAGTCTCTACTACGGATTAATCTGTCAAACATCCTGTCGAAGCCATTCAAGTGCAAACGGCATCAGCTCGGACGAAGACGACAAAGACGACAAAGACGACAAAGACAAGCCCGTTGTTTTCGATCCCAGCGAAGCCGGTTCCAGCGACAATGAATACAGGGAGAGGAAGCTAGCGGAGTCAATTCTCGGGACGCAAAACATAAGATAACAGGCCATCGAAGAGATGAGTTTTGCGGAGCAGGTACGTCGGAGTCAGGCCAGCTGTCCAGCTTGATCTTGTTATGGAGTGCTCTTCTGATTCAGACGGTTCGGATTCAGACGATTCTTGCCCGTCAGATCTCTCGAATTGGATCCAGATATGCATAGTCACCTCGATGCATGGATTTTTTAATACACGAATATTCCAGCTTTTGAAAGCTTTCTCCCAAAAGCTGGAATATTCGTGTATTAAAAAAACCATGTATCGAGGTGACTATGCAACTTGTTCGTTTAGCCAGGAGCAATGATATAAGATACTCACCCTTTGTTGAACGCGTGTATAATTCTGTAACTGTACCATAGAAGTATAACAATAATCAGTGTGTCTTCTTTGATTTAGCATCCTACCCCGATGACACAGCCGTTTATTGTTATGAGGATCGCCTCACAGTCTCACGGAGTCAAGAAGAACATGTGGGCTTGAGATGCTTGCAGCATTGACCGCAACGCATGCGGGGTATTCTAGCAACCGCCCATTCCCATCTCGCATACTCCCATAATCATAACTTCGTAAACGCCCCACCAGATACACCTAATCACTCGCCTTGTACTTCTCCCTATACTCATCCAACCTCTTGAGATCCTCCTCCCCACCCAGACTCCTCAGATACTCCACAACATCATCCAGCGTCAAGATGGCCAGCACAGGAATACCGTACTGTTTCCTAACCTCTCCAATCGCACTGGGACCGGGCTTTCCATCGTCATCCGTCGCCGTAGGCATCTTCTCCCGCCTATCGAACGCCACGATAATGCCCACAAGCTCACCCCCCTCTCTCTTAATAATATCAATAGCCTCTCTAATCGCCGTACCAGCCGTAATGACATCATCCACAATAACAATCTTCTTCCCCTTCAGACTCGCGCCCACGATGTTGCCGCCCTCACCATGATCTTTCGCTTCCTTGCGGTTGAAACTGTAGCTCTTCTGTCCGTACTTGGCCATGTCCAGATCTGCGAGCTTGTCGACTGAGGCTGCTGCGAGGGGAATGCCCTTGTAGGCTGGGCCGAAGAGAATGTCCCATTGGAACGAAGGGTCCGAGTCGCCGTGATTCTTCAGTGTGTGTGCGTAGGCTGAGGAGATGGAGCGGAGCAGGTCGGCGCGGTGGAAGAGGCCGGCATTGAAGAAGTAGGGTGATATGCGCTTGGACTTGAGGGTGAAGGTGCCGAATTTCAGTGCGCCGGCTGAGACGCAGTCTTTGAGGAAGTTTTGCTTGTATTCGGGGAGCGCCATGGTCGGAATCGTTCAATGTTGTTGTTTGTCGTTATCCCGAAGTGGGTGAGGCTGTCTGAACTTTTCTTTCCGATCTCGTTCCTTTCCGAGCTCGGAAGCAGGGAGGCTTCGAGAAGGTGGGCCGTGCACAGAGACCGTCATTGCCCAAGGTGCTTCGCCAGAACTTTTCGTGAGCATCACGAACGCCGCCCCACGCTATCCCATACCCGCGCATCTGCCACCTGCCTCTTTCTGCTGTTTCTCTTAGCTGCGTCGGTCTGATAGAGGTTTCTCGGGCGTCTGGGGGATTTTGTTCGTGCGGCTGTTGACAATCAGGCGCAACATTTCTTTACGCCGCCATCACAACCTGACATCTTCAACATGACCATGTATGTATAAACTCTAATATCCTGCATCTTCTCAGCCACATCAATGCTAATCCATTGCTAGCTGGGACTCCATAACCGGACGCAAGTCCAAGGAGACCGCACCCGCGCCCGCCTCGCCCCAAAATGCCGACTTCGTAAAAGAAGACACCTTCCAACCCACGCCCTTCGACCCCAACACGGCCATTCAAAACCCCTCAGAATTCCTGCTCGACCCCTCACAACTGCATCCCCTCGCCGGCCTGAACCAAGACACACTCGACTACCTAAACCTCGAAGACAGCGTCCTCTCTGACCTGCCCGGCGCACAATCCGCTCTGCCCTCACGCGGCTGGTCCGACGACTTATGTTACGGCACGGGCGTCTCGTATCTGACGGCGCTGACGATAGGAGGAGCGTGGGGACTAGCCGAGGGCCTGCAAAAGAACCCACCCAGCATGCCCCCGCGGTTGCGCATCAACGGCGTGCTCAATGCGATAACACGGCGAGGTCCTTTTCTGGGAAACAGCGCGGGCGTGATTGCTATGGTGTATAATGGTATGAACAGCACGATTGGGTACTACCGCGGCAAGCACGATATGAGCAACAGCGTCGTGGCGGGCGCATTGAGCGGCGCGCTGTTCAAGAGTACAAGAGGGACGAGGCAGATGGCTATTAGCTCGGGTATCTGCGCGACTGTAGCGGGAGGATGGGCGGTACGTTCAATCAGTTCTTGGTACTGCTACAACGAAAGCTAACAGCCCACCAGATAACACGAAAAGTCTTCTTCGAGCCCGACCTAAAACAAGTCGACTAAAGCAAAGATAAAAGGAATTGCGCACAGCAAATACATACCATTCTACCGCTACCCTGACGAGCCCCAACCGCGAAACTAGGCGCAGCAATCTTCTTTCTCACCTTCTACTGCAGTTCGACGTTTGTCCCGCATTTACACGAGTCGATCTTAGCGCATGACCCTCCTCCTCACCACTCTGCGGGCCCTGCCCAACCTGTACAATAAAGCTGGCGTTCATGATACGGGAGGATATAAGATCCTTTTTACGTATGGTCTCTTAGAAAAAGGTCTAGGTGTTGGCTCTGGGTTGGATTTGGAACAGCGGCCCGAACCTCTTTGTCGGACGATCTGGGCTGTTGTGCTGTGTACGTGTATATGTGTATGTAGAGATGAAAGTGATGGAATGGGAGAATCAAGTTAATGATATATTTGAACAAATGTGTTGGAAGTGGAAAGGGCCAGTGTACGTGCTTGTTGGTTTGTCTTTACTACCTGCTGATGTGGCTTAGTGGTGGGCGACATGAGAGATTGAGCTGAAAGCGAGCACTCTATCATTTGATATTCATGAGAAGTCGCGTCGTCTGACGTATGAAGTCACAAACGATAGCTATCATGTACCATGCATGCAAGACACACGTCTACAGATGTCATAGCCCGTGAAACCACCCTGAACGCCAAATTGCAACGTCATCGAGCCATGCACAAATCCTCTCCGCTTAAGCCTTCTTAGCGAACTCGACACGCAGGATAAGATGCCCGAAACCGACTGAATAAAGTTAGCATCTCCCCATATCACAAGCTCTGCGTGCTGAAACTTACATCCATCCATCTTCTCACACGCCTTGGCAGCATCACTCCGATCCGCATAACTAACAAACGCAAAGCCCTTGGCGCGACCCGTCTCCCTGTCCTTGGCCAGGAATACACGAGTAACATGTCCGTACTTGGAGAACATGTCGCGCAGATCCTGTTCCTCGGCGAACTCAGACACGTTGGTGACACGCAGGGTAGCGCTGTCGTCGCGGTCGAATTTGCCGCCCATCTTCTCGCCTGCGCCCGCACGGCCACGCAGATGAGGGGGAACGTAGCCGCCAGAGCCGGTGCCCAGACTGCCTCCTGCGCCGCCGGGCGCATCGTCGGGCATTTCTGCGGGGGCGACGTCGCCTTCGGGGGCCATGGTGTCTTTGAAGGGACATTTTGTGGTGAAATGGTCGCCCTGGCAAATACGGCACTTGATCTTTGCGTTCTTGAGCTCGGCCTTCTTCTTCGCTTCGTCGCCCTTATCTTCGTTGCTGGCTTTCCAGTTGGAGACGGGGCGGAAGGCGATGTTCTCGGCGACCGAGACGGTGTCTGTTTGTGGGCCGGCGGGCTTGCCCTTTTCTTGTCCGAATTTCGCCCATTGCTTTCGTTCGGCGACGCGGGGGTTTACGATTTGCTTTACGACGGTCTTCTTGATGCGCCGTGTTGTCTTGTATTTCTTGCCGTCTTCGCCGATGCGGTAGGAGATTACGGTTTCGGTTCCGTCTTTGTTCTTGATGACTTGTTGGGGTGGGAGAGAGGTGAGGGAGTCGTTCTCATCTTCTTCTTCTGCCCAGTCGGTGCGGCTGTAGTGGTATTGTCAGCTTGACGCTCTTTACCCCAGAGAGGTGTATGTAGAAGCTCGCGGCTTGGTGTGCGATTTGGGAGCGGCATGGGAGCGATATAGGAAGGCTGTAGGCGTGGGAATCCGGAGAAAAGGTGCGCATAAACTCACCCTGCTGTTTTGGACATATTTGCGGTTGTGGTCATGTTGTTGGGGGTGTCGGGTTGGTAGGTAGTCGGGGTCCCTTATGATACAGAAAGTGAGAAGTGGCGGCGGCCGGTGGGGCAATTCAATGTGTGCGGTGCGCCGCCAAGATTTCGCGCTAATAGGGTGTTGCGACTCATCACTCTCTTCCCCCAACTTCATCTAACCATGGTACACTCAATAAGCTTTGTTTCACTGCTAATACAACAGTCACGTTGCTTTTGGTAACACAGTTCACTGTGTCTATTGAAGGCTGGTGAGTCATGATCCAGGTATTCGTGCAGCTTCGAGTCCATCATTCCTATCAGAATTCAGTCATGTATCGCATGACTGTTCATGCTCAAGTGGATTGTACTAGCAGCAATTGGAGTGATCGCTTCTACGGTCTCGTTCTAGATAAACCCGTGAGTCACAACAGGAGCTCGAGCAAGCAATGTTTCTAGGACCATACCCAAGCTCGAAGTGATAGCATTCGCACAGTAATAATAAACCTAACCAACAAGTCCAACTACCCTCCCCCAGTTCAAGGAAACGCAGCATCCATCACATCATCTCTCTGACCCCGACCAGCCGATGACTCAAGACCCGACTCTTCTATCCTTCAGAGCCCAGATTCCATTGCACCCTGCCTCTTCCAGGACCCTGGAACTGGCCGATTGGCACCGGCTTAGGCTGCTGAATAATATCGCTGTTAGTCCTAGGGATCGTTTGGACGACTGGCTTGGGAGTGTTGGCCGTGGTGTGGAAGACCGTGTCACTGCTGCCTCTAGGGAGCTTGGGCTTTTGGATGTGGTGAGGCGACCAGGGCGTGTTGAAGTCGTTGACGAAGGGGGTTTGAGAGGGCATCGACTGGGCGGGCGGTGAGAATTGGGGTGACTGTTGCATTAGTTGTGGTGAGCCTTGCGCGTAGTCGATGAGGAGGCTAGGTTTTGTGAGTATACAAGGGTCGGAGATCGTAGGAAGGGTGATCTTACTCCTGAGGTTGAGCACTGCCCCTTCGACTTGGCTGCACACTGCTCGCCACACTACCATTACCGCCCGCTACACTGCCCGGCGCACTCCCGTACATCGCTGCATGATGTGACTGTGGCGTGGCGGGCAACCATCCACTACTCGTGATGCCCTCGGCGTCCATGAGTCGCTGGAGCAGATCTTCGGTGATGACGAGCAGGTGTTCCATGGCACCGAGACGTGAGTCCTCTTTCGCAGAGCAGCAGTGTACGTAGGATCTACTCGAAGGATTGTGCTCGACGATGCAAGCTCCAATTTTTCTTGAGGAAGTCGGAGCGAAACTTATTACGTCTAGACAACGATTCGGTCCATATATCGCGCGCGCGTTCGCTGTAACAGGTCAGTCAATCTGTTTCACGCGCAAGGAATTGCGAAGGGTACAGACCGAGTACTCTTGTCCGCGTGCTTTCCAGAGAGTCCTCCGAGTCTTTGTCCTCCATGCGATGAAGAATCTGACTCGCCGTTCGTTCCAGCGCCAGGCTCTCGTAACTGCCGCTCTTGCCGTGCTTCATTTCTTTGAGCGTCTCGATCATAGCGGTCAGCCGTCAATACCCGAGAGAGATTCGACTTCTTGGATTTGTTCGACTGTCCCGATGAAGATGCGGTAGAGTCACCCGTGTCTGCGCGCCTGATAGGTCCGAACTTGTCGAACGTCGTCAGTTCTCTAGCGAGGTTCTTGAGGGAAGATGTTCGAGTGAGATCTGAATTTGAGTTTGTACGACTCAGGGCTGGCGAAGTTCCAGCTGATCTTGAACCGTCAAATTGGCGGGTACCTCTGCGCTTTTCGAGCCGAAGTTGATTGAGTCTCTCTTCCTGATGTGCGGCTTCTTTCGTACGCTGCTCCTGTCTAGCAAGATAGACGTCCCGAACGCTGGTATATCGGTCTAGACGATGAGGATTCTTGCTATGATATGGGTTAAGCTGAGGTCCTAGTGCAATTCTCTCTGCGAGGGTAGGAGGAAGAGCTGGTTGCGAGTGTCTCCTTGACCGGGTTGACGTTTGTGTAGACGTCTGTGATGCGCTCGAGGTACTTGACCTGATCGAGATGGGTCTATTGCCGGATCCTGTGGAGTTAGCTCTCGCTAGGCCGGGTCGCCCGTATGGGGGATCCAGGATGGTCGTTTCTTGTATGGTTGCGAGCTTTAGGCTCTGCCGATATTGTTCTTGCCAATACCAGGCTGGAGGTGCGCAGGAACCGCAGGTAAATGGGAACGTTGTTACGTTCGCGAATCGGCCCTGCTCAATCTCTGCTGTCAAGTCTGATCTCACGACCTTCACAATGAAACTTGGGCGTTGATCGCGCACCTAACGTGGAGTGGTCACCTTCGGTGCCGACGAACTTCAGATGGAGATGCAGATCTGTAACCGTATATGGGAGAAGCGGAGAAGGTCGAACTAGCGTGTGCTGGGTGGTAACAGGTGTTCAAGGTAGTGTAGCTGGCGGTGGGCCAAAGGATGAGATGGACACTGAGGTGATAGGTGCTCAGAGAGGATGCTGTTCGATAGCCGAAAGGCTGTGCCTAGGAATTGGTAAGCGCTCAGCAATAGACCAAATTGTGAGTGACGAGGAAGCTATTATGACGAAGTTGTTGTTTATTGGGGCCACGATAGGTCGTTGCTGCCATCCGATCGACGTCTTGCACACTCATTGTTAGCCAAGAAGGTGCACTGCCCGACGTCACTCGAAGTGCAGGAGCCAACGTCGATTTACTGTTTTCACGTCATATGGCCAAGAGTTGCCAACCGGAGATTACGAAACATTGTGAAGTATAGAAGTGAACGGTATCTAAGCAGACGTGAACAATAACCCCCACTCTGTCCCACCGATGGTATCCTGTCCTTTCGTGTCCCGATCTTCCATGCAAATGCCCACACACTAACGCTTCAAGTACAATTATGCTATTCGATACACACTACACCACGCACCCAAACACACCACCACTATCTTACTGAAACCGGGAGGCGTTAGACTGAACCGTGTGGAGAAGAAGCGCAGAACGTGTGAGTGGCTCTGTGGGCTTCCGCGCGTCCACGTTCTGGAACAGAAGTCGTGCTTCGGCATCCAGCATCTAACCGGAGAACCTGAATCGCGAAGCTTCCAGTCTACCGAGGCCTTCACGGGGTGCAACGTTCCGGCGGCGGTAGCTAGTGGTGAAGTCTTGTAGGATAGTCCTTATCATCCTGACATCGCCAGTTTGGATACGTTGTCGAATGTTATTTAGGAATCGCTCGCTCTCTTGAGGTGTGATACTGCCTTGAGGTAACATGCCAACGGTACTAGCTACCCACTGAGCGACCTGCTCAGGCATAAGCTCAAACAGGTCGAGGAGCACACCAGAAGAGTCCGCGAAGCAGCCTTCAGGGAAGCTGTACATCATTCCAGTCATGATGCGCTGGACTAGTTGAACGCCAGCACCCATGACAAGTTGCTTGACGCGGTTCCGCAGTTGCTCGGGCACTTCGTGACGCGTGTTGTCGAAGCTAGATGAGGGCGACGAGTTGCGACCGTATCCAAGCAAGTCGCGTAGGAAGTGCAGCACTGCGATGATGGGATCCTCCTTGAGCAGTGTCAGGGAACTGCAGGCTGCAAGGAGAACAGTGTCCATGAGTGGCGACATGATCGATTCTGAGGGGAAGTAGAGTGCCATGTCAGCAGCAAGGCGGAAGTAGTCCTCAATGAGGTCGGGAAGCTCTTCTGGGGGCAGGTCGCTCAGTATCCGTAGGAAGGTCTTCGCTTGCTGCTCGTAGAACTGGTAGACGTCGTTTGCTAGGCTTGGGTCGACATCGTCTACACCCTGCGAGAACTCTCGTACTATCGACGCCGTTGCCCATAGGAAGCAACCCTGCCTTGACTTGTCGAAGCCCTCAATCAGCTTAGTCGCGAGATCTGGTAGGAGCGGACGCATGGCTGTACGGTAGGAGAGCACCATGTACCGCCAGCATCGACAGACACGTTCGAGGATAGGTATGCTTGCGTTGAAGTGCGTGATCATGTTAGCGAGAGTAGGGAATATCTCTTGGCAGTACTTGACAGCGGGATGTTCTTGACCGGCTGGAATCTCTGGCCTGACCATCTCGAAGAAGATGGTCAAGAGATTGATCTTGTCGGCGATGAGCTTTTGATCCGCCTCATCCTTTGCTTGTCGCGCAACTTCGATGAGGTGAGCCATGACCGGGTCAAGGTAGAGCTTGAGTGTTGCTAGAAGCTGATCGTTGGGTACCCTAGCGACTACTGACGCGACACCTTCTGTAATCTCTTCCTGACTGCTGATCGGCAATTTGTTGAGGTTCTTCGCATAGAATTGTTGAAGAGGGCCAACAAAGTTGACCAGCAGGCTCGCGCAGTCGTTGCAGAAGAATTTGAATGATAGCGCAGCGGCTCGGATTACGTCCTTGGCAGAATGATCGAAGGCTGCCATGATGTAATCCAGTTGTAACTGAAGCGTATCGGGGTGCTGTGCGGTCCACTCGGTGTATCTTCCCAGAGCCATGACAGCCTGGAAGCGTAGCTTGTGGTGGTCGGGTATGCCTGCGATGAGGGGGATCAGGCGAGGTAGCATTATGTTCTCGTCCGGAGGTACCATGCGGCCCATAGCCCTAACAGCGAACAAAGGCGCTTCCAGCTTCTGCCACTCGGGCACGCTGTTTGCACTGGCCTGAGCGCCATATGTTTGCACCCATTGTTGCATGAGGTCGTAGGGCTTTTGAAGACACTCGACGACGCCCATGACCTCGCAGCAGTCCTTCAGCACATCGCCCATCTGATGACGGAACTCGCGGAACTTTTCTTCCTGGTCGCGATCGCCCTCGAACAGATCCTTCTCGTCGCCAGACTCCGGCTTGGGGAACTCCAGGTGACCAATCATGATGTCTACCAGCTTAGAGTAGATATCCATGCACTGGTTGCGCGCTTCGGCATATTTGTCGATGGTGAGATACTGCTTAAGATCATACCAGAACTTGAACGTGTGAGATATGGCATCCCTCTCCTTGTCCAATGCAGCTGTCGCAAGTATGGCTTGTACTAGGGCGCGGAAGTCGGTCGGCAGGCGAGCGATAAGAATGACCCACGATTCTCCAGCCTCGGCGAATATCCTGGCGATGCCCTTGAACTTTTCTGTATCCTCCTCTTGAGCTGCCTCGGCGAGCTTGGTTTGGAGGTTGATGACCTGGGGGTAGAGGACCATTATCGACTGGAGGGTCTCGTCGACGTCTCTGGTCTCTGCGATCAGGGCGCTCAAACACTCAACAGCGGCCTCAAATGGATCATCCAGGGACAGATCCTCGACGATGATCTTGAGAAGGGGAGAGTTTATGATGGCATCCAGTGGTATCTCGCGTATCCAGGAAGTGATGCAGTTTAGTAACTGTGGGTTTTGCGCGGCAGCGGCTATTCAAAGTCAGTGGACGTGGATTGAAAGAAAGGCTGTAGACATACGGGAAGATGTGCCATATCGTATGAGAAGCTCCAGGGCTTGTTGGGCGTTGTCGTCGATCAACTCGGCCGTCCTCATAGTCAACTCGTGTTCCTGACCACCACATATTAGACTACAACTCTACTATCATATGTCGACGCCGCGGGGAATAGTTGCCGTGGGCTGATGACGGGGCGCGGCTCGTTCGGACGTACTGTGAGAGCGATCTTGCGTCCATGCGTGACTTCTTCGGGGAGAACGCGGAGGAAGTCCAGGACGCAAGGGAGCGTTGCTGGGTCTGAGCCGAGGGCGTTGACAACGTCTTTGAGGACATCCTTCCACTCGGTCATCTGTATGGCCAGATTCGCCAGGCACACGCACAGCTGCAGACGTATGGGCTTGGGTCCGGCGTGGAATGTCGCCAGATTCCGCATGATGGATGCTCGGAGCTCTGGCAGCTGTGCGCGAGGCACTTGGTGGAGGTCGTATACGATCTGACATGTTAGCATAGCCCAAGTACGGAGTAGTGACCACTCACCTTTCCCTTGAGTGTGGTAGCAGCAAAAAGCTTGGCAGCGGCATCTGCTGAATTTGCCTCTAGCATAGCCAGTGTGGTTGTCCATGCCTCTTCCTGTCACATATCAGCCCCTCATGCTCCTGAACGCGTGCCCATGCTACGTACCGACTTCTGGAACTGCTCCAGAAACTGATGTGCCTGCTCTTTCTGCGCGCGATCCGCCTGCGACGACATGGTGTTGTGCGCCGCCAGCACGGGGTCGAAGACCTGCTGTCCGTTGGCAGCCATGGTGAGGGAATTGGGCGTGGTAGTGGGGGGACGGATGCGGATACTGCTCGGAGCAAGGCGGCGGGGCGTGGATTATATTGCGCGCATCAACTGACTTATTACCAGGGTGCAGCGGAAGGAAGGTGCAAGCGGAGAGGAGGCAGGCAGGGCGGCAGTTGTTGTGGTGGTGGTGAGTTTGTTCGGAGACGGGAAGTTGCGTTCGGTCGCATAGTCAAAGCAGCACGAAGATCCCCACGTTGGTGCCAAGGCGTTTGTGACCGCTCAGGTCGCGCCAGAAATGTTCCTGCAACCACAGCTCTCCTCCGAGCCTCTCCCCACATTGCGCCCCGACTCCGCCCCTACGACTACGAGAATTACCGGAGACGCGCATTTAAATCTTTACAATGACTGGACGTGGTGGTCAGTATATCTGCGCTGTTTGAAGACGACTAGCTAACTTGTTCAGGCCGCGGTGGAGGAAAGGGTACGACAGCTCCCACAAGCATGCGCCGCGACAACAGCTAATAATCTTGCAGTTCTCCTTCCTCCTATCAACTTCATCTTCAAGCTCCTGCAATCACGGGCGACCATCTCGGTATGGCTGTACGAGAACCTGGGCATGCGCATTGAGGGAAAGCTGAGGGTACGACTGCCTAACTACCTCAATATGACTGCTGCTAATAGTTGTGTAGGGTTTCGATGAATTTATGAACCTCGTAATCGACGACGCCATCGAAGTCACGCTCGCGAAGAAGGACACACCAGAGGAGAGGCGCAATGTCGGCCAGATCCTGTTGAAGGGCGACAACATCTCTCTCATCCAGCAACTCCAATAAGCGCGAACGCCAACTCACCCCCGCACAGTCGCAAAGACATTTCATGGACACGGCGCATACGCCAGGCTGGGAGGAAGACTGGGCCATGTAGTGCGGACGATCTCATGCAAAAGTTTGTGGGACGATATCAAGGCTCCACGCGACGGAGCTCGCCATCACCAGTGATCAAGGCGTCCAGGCGGAAATCAGAGGCGTCCATGGGAACCGACTCGTTTGGTGGCAGGAACTGCTCTGTTAACGAGAGGCCAACTTCAACTTGGTTAGTTAGCCCTCCAAATACACAATACCAGTAGTTCTTACCGCGAAAAGGCATGCGCGATATCTGGTGACAGCGCGTCAAGAAATAGTCGTAGAAGCCTTTGCCGTGGCCCAGCCGGCCGAACTGCGAGTCGAAAGCCATACCCGGCATGACGATCAGATCAAGGCCGGCACTCAGACCATCAGTCTCTCCATTCGTGATGCCGGCACCACCAAAGCAGTTCGCACGTGACGATATGGAGTCTTTGCTCGGTGTTGGAATACCCCATTTGTCGGCTACCAAAGATTCAAAGTCTTTCATCGACTGCAGCTCTATCATGTCCATGATGGACTTTGGCTGGCCATCTTTGGGTGCGTCCAATTTATAGGTGTAGGGAATGAAAATCTTCTTGCCCTCATCAAACGCATTGCGCACGATCTCGCTTGTTGATATCTCACCGCCCGGCATAGACAGGTAGACGCTTATTCTGCGCGCCGCCTTGTACTCGGGCATGGACAGTAGGGTTTTGGTTGCATTAGATGCTTGGGAGCATCAGTAGACGCAGCAACAAGATAATGCATGACGTACTTTGCGTGGCAGCAACCGCGTCGGGTATACCTTTCAAGGCATCCCTAATCTTGGATCGCAATTCCTTCTTGACAGCTGCTAGTGATGCGGCCATAGCGTCTTTTGATTGCAAGCGTAACGGCGTTCCAAATGTACAAAGATAGCGCCGGTACTCCGGATGTCGTATCTGGTGTTGTAGTACTGAGATGGGTTGCAGCAGAGAGCAGCAGATGTCCTGATCGCACCGGCAAATATATAGGGAGTCGTCGCAAAGCAAAGAAGGACCCAAACAGCTAAAAGATCCGCTGCGGGTGCGGGCGATGATGTCGGGCTTGCCCACCGGAGGCCGGTGATGATCTGCACGTAGCCGCGTGATCCCTGTCGATTGGTCCCAAGCCAGGAGGCGGCGACACTCAATCATTCCCAAACATCCTCCCTCAACAACCACCCACGCCCGCCTCATCTACCCACCACCCCTACGCCCTCCCGCCTTCGTGCACCCACACTCGCTTCCGCACACCACCGACCGTCCACACTCGTTCTCTCACGCCGACACCCACACACCGCACGCATCATGTTGTCACGGATAGCCGCCCTATTGCTCTCAGGAGTCGCAGTCCTGCATGCGCAAGCCCAAACTGCTGCTGTACCTCCGGAGCTCGTCGGCACATGGACAAGCAAGGCAAATTCGACCATGACCGGACCTGTATGCGCTTCTATCGACGTTCGCAGAGGAGACAAGACTAATCACCCGCGTAGGACTTCTACGACCCTGTCAACGAGAAATTCACCGAGCCCAAGCACACCGGCATCAGCTACTCCTTTACCGCGGACGGTCATTTTGAATCGGCATACTACCGCGCAATCGCAAATCGTACGTTGCCCGCAGTTACCCCAACGCTACCCAGATAGGCGCCATGACAGAGCAATCGCTAACAAGCATTACAGCCACCGATCCCAAATGCCCCCAGGGTATAATCCAATGGCAACACGGAAGCTACGAGAAAACGGCAACGGGCGGCCTTGTCCTCAAGCCCATCAAGGTGGACGGCAGACAACTATACTCCGACCCGTGCCAGTACAAGACCGCCGTCTACACCCGATACAACGCGACCGAGAAGTTTAAGGTATGTTGAGATGCCTTTTACGCGCATCCAAGTATGCCATACTAATCTCTTTCTACAGGCATACGAATACGTCGCCTCAGACCAGTACCACGTAGGCACCCCGCGCATCACGCTCTTCAAATCCGACGGCGCCCCCATGATGCCTCTCTACCTCGCCATGAAGTCACCCAAGATGCTCCCCACCACGACACTCAACCCCCTCGTTACGCAAACCGCCGCATCCAAGAACTCCAAGCGCGGCGAACTACCCATGAACCACGAAGTCATCTACGCGCGAACAACCGGTGCCGTCAGGGCTGACCAATGGTGGTGGTTCGGCGTTTTCATGACTGCTGGTGGAGGATTCCTTTACTACTTCTTCTAGACATGACGAAGAAACGGCAGTAGTTAGGCAACAACAGGTCGCACAATCGCGACGACTCCCGGGGTTGGGCGCAATATCGGAGTTTTTGGCATAATTAAGATCACACGGCAACGCAGCATAATCCTTGTTTCTATCTGGATCTTCACACACGACATGATTCTTGCTGGGTGTTTCAAAGAAGGAAGAGAGGCGTTTGGTGGCATCCATCCATCCATCCCATCGGACACGAGTCATCAAAGATATCGTAAACTCATGTTCAGCGAACAAGCGCGATTTTGGGATCTTTATTCGGGCGCGGCATATGTAGACAAATTCACGTTTTCTTGGAGTTGATTCGTTTCCACGCGTTGCATTTGTAGTACACTTATCGAATGTGCATTTCTCCATCACGATCTCTATCACAACACCAAGGTACAACTTCAACAACCAACCCGAAACCAAAACTAGGCTCCAATAGGATTCAGAGACGCATTTCCATCTTCATCAAATGCCCATCTCAGGTTGCCATGTTGATTCATCCTTTGGTACCCGATGGGGCCGATGTCAACAGAAACACCTCTGGTACGCTAATGTCGTCTCTATATGCAAACTTATCTACACTACATATGCCATCATCGCCCTGACAACACAACAACAAGCTAACGTATATCATCGGTTCGCGGGGAGTTCGACAAACGTCCCTTGTTGCTTTCTAAATCTTATAACGACAGACTTCCTCCTCTTGATCTTTATCTGTATAGCTGGACATGTCGACTTCTCGTAACGATGCTGCGCTATCTGCTGCTGTCTTTTCTAAAATGAGGTATGGTGTGGGGTCATAACAAGTCGTTATCGCGTTATGCGTCAGGCATAGGGATGGTTATCGCTGGAAAGTAAATCGGTAATGAAGGTTTGCTCGAGGCAGGAATAGATGTGAGAGCTCTCTTGGATGGGGTACGTTGCGTTGAGTTGCTTTATCGCGTTTTCGTGGGCTGATGTGTATGCTCTCTTGCATAGAGTGAAAGGCTAGACATTGAGGCGATGTCGTGCTTTGTTGGTGTTGGTGTGTGGTGGGCTGGTCTTGTCCTTCCCTGATGGACACTGAAAGCGTAGAGGGGTTCTCTGCGCGTGGTCTTTCGAGACGGGGTTTGTGGTATTTTGATGAAGCTGGAGATGTTCGTTCCTTACGTCCCTGGTCGGCTCCGAATTCCGTGCCTCTGGCGCGTTGGATGAGTACCTGCCCAGGTGCTACGCGATCTGCTTGCCGTGTACCCTCTCCTCCTCTTGTATTCTTAGCTCGATTCACCCACCCAAATCTGTCTCTTTCTCTCCTCCATCCCACCCCATCCCATCCCTCCTCCCCATCAAAGCCCAAACCTCTCCATCCCAACCCTAAGATCCTCCTCCGTCCCCAAAAGATTCATAGCCCAAGGCGGCCTCTGACTCTTAACCACAAACCTCGTCTCACCAATCTCCTGCACCCTCCCCTCTCCCCTCTCCCTTCCTTTCCCACCCTCCCGTCCAGCCTCCACCCCAACCTCCTCTCTATCCACAGGCTGCACCTTCTTAGTCCTCCTCTTATACGGCGGCCCCCTCCCCATCTCCGCCGCCTTCTCCCACGCCGTCTCGCACCCCTTAGCAATAATACCCGCGCTCGCCCACCCCGTTTTCTTATCCGTTTCGAGCAACCGCGTGATGAGCCACTCGCGCTGCCGCGGGTCCTGGAACGTGATTCCAGCGAAGAAAAGGGAGAGGGTTGATTCTGTTAGCACGGCGCCGAGGAAAGGGGAGAGGTCAGACGTAACGGGTATACTGACGCTAGCCCATATACGGCCGATGAGCATGCAGTAAGGTGCTGTGACGGAGGCGCAGACTCCGGCGGCCATTTGCGCGGCGGGTGGCATGCCAGGGTGGGAGCGCAAAAGGATGATTTTGGAGAGATAGGCGAGGCCCCATAGGATGGATATGTCGTAGCTTCTGTGGAGGATGGCTGGGCCGAAGGGCGTCATATTTCCTCGGTCCAGTGGCTGGGTTCCTGGTACGGGTGGTGGGTAAGTGTCTTCTGGTAATGGAGCGAAGCCTTCGCTCTGTTCTAGAACTCGTAAGACGGATGTGTGGGCGTCCATTATGGTTTCCCATTCTGAGACTGCTTTCTCGTATAGGGTGGGGAGGTCGGCGTGTTGCGGGTTGGGTACGTTGGGGGTGGGGGGTGAGCGTTCGTAGTTTGGGTTTTCGTAGCTGGAGAGGATGGGGCCGGGGCCTGCTGAGGGGGCCATGCCGTAGAAATTGGGCATTGGTGGTGGTGGTTGGCTTCGGGGTGGTCCTCCAGTCGATCCGGGGGGTGGGCCAAAGCCTGGTGGTGGCTGTGGTGGTCCTTGCCCTGTCCAGCCTGGCGGTGGAGGTCCTTTCCATCCTGGCGGCGGACCTTGCATCTGTGGTGGAGGCCCTCCAGAGCCTGCATGCATTTGTTGTTGACCAGGTGGGCCGCTGGGAGGCGGTCCCATGCTGCCAAAACCGGGCATACCCGGGCGAGGTCGCCATCCTCCATCCGCTTCCACTTGTCGAAGTTTGCGTGTGCGGTCTCGAACTGTAAAGTCTGCGATACGACCTAGGAGAAGAATGATGTGATCGTGTGAGCCATAAAGGGCATCGGTTCGGCCGAGTGGTGCTCTTGGGGGACAATCGGACCATTTGCGGTAGGGGTTACTGCATAATGTCAGTCTCAATTCCTAGATCCAGACTTGGTTCACTTACATGAGACGATGGCCGCTTACGATGCTCTGGTAAACATCATGCCTAGCATACGACCAATAAATATCCTGAAGCGTCTCGTAACTTTGCAAGTCCAGTTTTGCGGGAATGCTTTGCCTCGCGTCATGTCTCGCGCCATTGTCCTCAAACACCATTCCAAAGTCGTCATAGTTGACCTTCTTCCCCACGATCGTGCTCACGAGACCCTGATCTGGCATCAAGGCACTGTCTTTGAGCCTTTGGTCGAACTGTCGTTGATCAAACAGCATCTCTGGATTCTGATGTGGGAATTGTCGTTCCATCGCAGTTTGCGCTGCTCGCATGCGTCTGTACTCTCGCGTGAGTGACCGGAAGTCGAGCTCGGTGATCAGGCGCTGGGCGCCGACGAGATGTGTTCCCCATTTTACGTGCTCTGCGGTCCATACTTCGTAGAAGGCCAGGAGCAAGGAAGTCGCTAGTGTGTTTGTTGATAGACGTTTTGTAGGGTTGCCGAGAGAGCGCACGAGGCGTTTAAGTGAATATGCATAGTGTTTGTAGGACGGCGTTATAGAAGCACCCTGCAGTCTTGCGATGTGCAGGCTTGCTAGCGCTAGCATGGCGTGTAAAAGTCCTTGGTGGCTCAGAGCCTTCAAAGGTAATGTATGTGTCCATAGTCCTTGCTGAGCTGGGTGTGTAGTGCTTTCGAAGATGAGAGTGGGATTTCGGGGATTTCGTTCGTACATCGACAGTGTAGGTCCGGTCTATGATATGTTAGTAAACACTGCCCAGTTCGGTAGATCACAATCTAACGATCCCGTCAAACTTACCACATGAATGTAGTGCGCGAAAACCCTCGCAGTCTTGGGATTGCGCAGGGGGCTTGCTGCGTACTCCGGTCTATAGTGCGACAGTAACCCGTCGTACAAGAACGCATCGTATCGTCTGATTCCAAGCTCGTTGTAGTTCTCAAGGTGTATGCGACGGATGTTGCTGAATTCCTTGCTCGCAAGTAGAGCCTGCTCATCCTCGATTGTTTCCGCTTCAAACATCTCTTCATCCGATTGAACGTCCCAGTAGTCGTCGTCTTCGTTTTCGATCGCGGCTTCGTCGAGAACCTGCGTAGGGCTGACATGGTCGTCGATATCGAATCCGCCGAGAAGAAGTTGCGGTTGAGACCGTTGCTTTTGTGATACGGCGGTAGGTTGGTCTGTATTCACCACTGGTCAGCCTGGAAACATTCACGGACATGTACAGGTAATAAAGAGTAGCGTGCCGTCGCACCTGGAGTGACTTAAGGAACCCCAGGCTTAGAAGACATGCACGAATTTATGTATTGACAATGGGTTGGGACACGAAGAGAATAACGATAGTCATTGGGGTATATGAGGTTTTAACTAGACACGAGACATACCGAGGACAGGCTGAGACATATACTTTACATCTGGGGTTATATCATGAATGGGCATCTGCACAGGAGGATAGCTTGCATGACTGAAGTCAGCGTGAGAAACTGCTGCTGGGTAATTGTGAGTTCCAACGTGGCTGAAGCTCCGGGGGCCTCCCTGCGGAGGGTGTACGGTAGCATGTGGATGACCATCGTATCTTTGCATGCCCGGTGGCGCTTCCGTGTAGTGAGGATACTGGTCGCTTCGCGGTGATACACTCGAGTAATCCCGATAGGAACCTTCGGCTTGCTGGCTATCAGACCGGTAGGATTGTGGATAGTGTGGCGGAGGCTGAGGGACTGCGGCTTTTATAGTGGGTTCGTGGCTGTATGGAACCGAGACTGGTGGATATGGCGCGCTCTGGGTATATTGAATGGGCGGTTGAAATGTGCCGTGTGAATCGTGCCTATACTGTGTCTGTGGGCTGGTGTGCATAGACTGAGGGGGCGGGAAATATGAAGCGGTAGGCGTATGACCATGTGGAGGGTGGTTTGGCGAAGAAAGCGGCTGTTGGTGAAGAGGCGATGGCAGAGGTTGTTGATGAGGCTGTTGATAGGCCTGATCGTGTGTGTAGCCATGGGTCACTCCAGGGTAAGCTTGTGGGGGTTCCAAAGGCCCTGAAGTTTGGCTCGCGTCCATGTGGGAGAAGTCGAAGCTACCGTGTGGGCGTGGCTGGATCGGACCAAGCATGCCCTCTTGCATGCCGGTAGTTGGCTCGGGCCCTCGATATGACTGATTGCGTGTACCAGGAAGCATTGAGGTGTGATATTGGATAGTGCTGACAACGCCTGGGTGATTCGGCCAGTCGCCAATCGGTGGTTTGAAGATGACTCGTTGGTTGTAGCCCTCGCACTGGCGTTTGGACTTTATGCAGTTGTTGCAGGTAGGTCTCTCTTCACCACACTTTATGCGGCGTTTTCGGCAGGTGAGACATCCAGTTTTGGTCCTCTTTCTCATCTTGGAGTTGGTAGCAGACCCTGAGAGGCCGGTTGGTGACACATCGCCCGGGCCTCCCGAGATTGGAGCGGGCGCCATACTGTCCATGGATTCGAGTAAAGAGATAGAGGTAACAACAAGCGAGTCTGTGGTACTTAGTACGAAGCTACAAGGCCATATAAGGGACGGAAGTCTGGGATGACATACCTGAGTAATCTTCGATCCTGAGGAATGGGGGCACAAGATCGGCGGGCTGATGTTGGTCCGCTTGGAAGCGGGTACGGAGCCAAGATCGATTAACCTCGCAGCAGTGCCGATCTGAATGGTTGAATCCTGCGGGGCGCCAGTGACGAGGCAGTCAAGCTTCACGGGCGACTGGGTTAAAGATGAAAGTGATGGTGTCGTCTTGTAGGAATCCAGGGCTCAAAGGCAAGAACAAATCTACTCAGGGAGAGTCGATCATTCAACCCACGGGAGCCATGTGGAGCCAGGGCTTCAATGTTAGTTATAACGAAGTGGGGAGCACGCACCAGGTGTCAGAGGCCGCTGGGAAGGCCAAAAGGGGAGCGAGCGGCAAGCCCGCCGCTGTTCGTGGGTACGGAAGGCTGTACGTAAAATGATAGCGCGTCCACAGTACCTACATCAGGCATGGAATGGCCATAGGAGCAAAGGTGTTCTAGACTAGAATGGGAACTATACTTTTCTGGGGAGCGACAAGGTACATGGGGGTTGGATCAGGGTGGGCAACTGGAGTCGGATGCAGAAACAGCGGGTGCGGACACGGACTTGGAGTGTTCAGAGCAGGGCAAGAAGTCAAGTTCGATTCGGCAGCTGTCGTGCGAGGTCTCGTCGAAGTGCGTGCCAATGGACCGGGGGTATTGAAGGGCTTGCGCTAGGAGAGTGGGAGAAGAAAATTGGCGGCTGATCAACGGATCTGATGCCGGGTAGGCTAATGAGGGGGGTATGATGTTTTGCGTTGGACGTGGGTTCCCAGCCAATCTGCCCGATATAGACACACGACTGGCGAAGCGATGGGGGTGCTTTGGTTGCGAGCGTTGAGAGATGGACGGCGGGACGTCGGCCTGAGGAGCTAGCCTGCAAGCACTTGGTGCGCTGCCGAGTTCGGAAGCGGCCACGATGCTTTGCCGAGGATCCTCACCCTTCTCGCTCCCACCCACTGCACGTCGGCAAAGCAACCTCTTTGACACTTTGCTCCACCCTGAAGCGTGCTTTGCCTGCTAGCCGCTTGGGCAGCTGTCATCAGCCTCAGTCGCGTGGAGGTTGCGTTCGTGTGCGGAGCCTGAGTGGAACGTGGGACTCGGGCGACAGCTGGCCATGCTTCTGTTCCCACGACACAAACCTTATTCCGCGCAAAAGACATTCCGTGTGCGACGCGTCTTCACGTACATATCATCCCAATCCATCACAGTGACTGGCCCAGCTGGAGCGGACGTGTACTCGCCCAGTTCAACAGCTGTGGACATTGCCAATGGCCTAGCTAGCCGCTATTGCTGCCAGGCCTCCAGGAATCGCGCAATTGCCACAGTGGTCTGCTCTGATTGCCTCTGATACATGGCTCTATCATTACCAGAAGCGGCATGGTGCTGATCGACTGATGGCGTCGTCTCACGCGCGCCGGCCAACGAGCTTAAGCATCCGCCAATTAACCTATACCATCAACCACCCTACCGGACCTTCTGTCTGGTTTCGCGCGTTTGATTCACCGAGCACCCTGGACATATTTCGACGTCACTGGCACAACTGCTGCTAGAGTGGCCGACATGCAAAGCATCTTCGCGCTGGTGGCGGCTCAGGGCAAGCTGAGCGGAATACCAAGCTCCGCAATCAAGAGCCATTGCCGCGGGGGCCCGCGCTTCTATTATGATTTTCGTCCAGGAATCGCGAACCCGACAGCTGGGCATCGTCAGCCTCTGATTGTGATGGCTCCCTGCCCACGAGTCGACTGCCTCGTCGACTGCCTCATTCAGGGCTCAACGGGGTCAAGGGAGCGAGGTACCTGTGTGCTCGGCGCTATGCCTCCTCATGCCATGTGCTGATGAGCGTGCGGAATGACGATCATGTGGACTTTTGTGGGGCTCGGAATACCTCTATTTCCAGTAATGGCCGCTGAACTTCGCATTCGACATCGCGGGTACGGATGCGAAAGAGCAGCCTCACCCAGCACGCTAATGCAGCATCTTCACACCACGATTGCATTAGTGCTGCGCGCATGCACGACTCAGGGTTGGCAGAGACATAATTCTGCCTTGTTTTGTTTTTCAAAGTCAGTGTCAGACGTTCACCGGGAGAACTGTCTACTGGTCCGCTCGGCGCAGTCGCGGTCTCTTGTGCTTTTTAGTCCTGGTATATCAAACGGGTCACCGGTTCGACGGCTGCGGGTACTCTTCCCGGTTATTAAAGGATCAGATGAAAAGGAAGACTTGCAAGTACAGTGACCTTGGGCGTCATTATGAAGACCCTACAAACAGGGGTTGAGCCCAGGTTACCAAGGCGCTGGACCCGAGATGCTGCACCTCACATTTTGGCTGCAAAAGCAACCACTTTCCGAGTCATCGGTATGTCCCGATCATGGCTGTTTACGGAAGTGACCGAACTATAAAGCCAATTTTAGACAAGGCTCTCCAAGATAACGGGATACGGTTGAGTTGCGGTTGAGCTTGCGGCGTGGTTAGCCGGATCCGGACAGCCATTCGTGGATTACTACACCGGTGACGATCCGACGGAAGCACAGTTTGCAATTGCAATCGAGATGCAGGGGTCGAAAGAGTTCTCTGCTGTGGCTGCCACGAGAAACGGAACAGCATTGGGCGTGTAGTGGTAGGTGAACGGCGACTACTGAAGGCGCCTTGCTTCAATAGGCTCACCTTAGCGACCTAGACCCTAGATCTAAAACTAATGTCTAAGGTGTAACTAGCTTAATGTCTTTAGTCTTAGTAACAGCAACTATAGTATTATCTAAACTATAAGTTTAATCTTATATACTCTAAGCAGAGATGCTGCTACCTTAAAGATAGTTAAGTATAAAATTTTGCCTTTTCTTTAGTAATACTTTCTTATCTATCTACTTTAAGCTATATATATTAAGCTACTACTACTATATCTTATACTATAATTACTTAAAGTATTTCTAGTTAGATAGGCTACTCTAATACCTAAATTAATAGAGTTTTTAAAAACTACTAGTAAAATACTAAGCGTACTTAGCTTATTATTAAATATATAAACGTAATTAGCTTTAATTATATACTTAAGAGATAATACTATACTATTACTAAAGCCTTAGCTATATATTTATATAGTTATATAAGCCTTAACACTAATGTTAAATTCTTTACTCTTATTAAAATACGTTACTTTAAAGTAATCTAATAGTATTCTACTATTATAATAATAGCTACTAACGCTTATATAATTAGTTTAATATTTATACTACTAAGTTAAGAAAGGCTTTATAGAGAAGTAAAGCGTATTTTACTTAGCTTATAAGCTAAGCGCGTAGAGAGAGAAAAGAGAAATAGAGTAGGTAGAATAGTAGTAGCGTAGCACCTTAATTAATTAGTTCGGGTGGATAGCACTTCCTAGGAAGATACTGCCCCCTAGATCCAAAGCTTGATTTTCGACATGGGCTGATGCCATATCTACGCCCCTCACCCGCTTGCCATTTTCGACAAGGGGATTGACAGCACTCCCCACATTTGCTAGACACTTCTGTAAGTTATTGCGAAGTGCACGTGATCGGATAGAGGCGCTGACGTCGTGTTAGGGGAAGTATACACGACTCGCATTGAGAACATGCACGAATTGATGCGGACATGCTCACCCACACACCCACGTCTAAAGCGGTTCCTTCGATGTTCGGTTAGGACATCTGCCATGCCGGGTGTTACTCACGGCTATTGACTGCGGCTGATGAGTGCAGCAAGGCTTTGTTTGCGGCCTGCAATCTGAGCATCTCTTCAAAGCGACGCGGTCGCATCAGTTATCTCGAGTGCTGCTGATGCTTCAGTACTCTGCCATCTCAGAGGTGTGCCCTTACATATGACGACAAGATCAACTCAACAATCCAGTAGTCTGCAACCATGCACAATCTGACCCCGCAGCCTATATCCACTAAAGAGACGGTAGTTCCAAGGTAGTTCCTGCGCGAAAGTTAGTACGCGGTCGTCGTTGTTTGTCCGCTACCTTCTCAAGAGGAAGAATCAACAATGACATGGCAGTAAAGTAGCAACGGCTGATATAACAAGCTTGCTAAAGCACAGTATGCTCTCGCTCACCGCTGTCCTCAAGCGCAGCCACAGGATACCGTGAACCATCTCAGGGTTGTAGCTTGCGCAGGTACACCTCCGCCGTAACGGAAGCGTTTACACGACACTGCTAGTGCAGCGACACCTGCAGCCATACAGCACTCTACATTACACGAGCGGATTTCTCCCTCACGGCTAAAGCGAAGTTTCCCGACGCCACTGTCCACGCCACCAGCCGACAGCGTTGCCTCTTGCGAAACGTCCTTTACTGCACATGGCTTCCTTCCAAAACACCCGATTTGTCGTCATCGGCCTAGCAACTAGCATGTTCCTACCCCAGGTTCTGGTGCTCGGGATCCTGCCGAAGGAACGGGGCGTATCCGAAGGAAGCTTCGGTGACATTGATCGGCTACCCATGTCAACGATCCTGGTCGGTTGCATGCATGCCATTGTAACGACACGCGGTCTTATACAAGGAGTGACTTTCGCAGGTATGGTACTTGGACTATTATCACTGTAAGTTCTGATTCTTTAACGCATTGTGGCGCGATTGCAACAGCCACTGCAGATGCTTCTTCAACCTTCTCGAATGCCGACTATATGATAGCGCCAAAACACCAATTCTTCCACATACGACCATAGTTTCAGGATAAATAGCGCTTCCCGTTCGCTCAGCGGTACTCAAGCCTGTGAACGGCGGATTAGTACTCGGGTGGGTGACCACCGGGGACCACCCGCTGTTGTATGTTTTTTGCCTTTTTTATGCAATTCTTTACCCACCAGCAAACCTCACTACCATGCTTCTCTTTTTCCAACCTCGTCACCAGGAATACACTCCGCGGCTGTAATCCGCGTACCCATCGTATCCAATTTGGTCATCGCCTCGATGCCTCAAGCAAAGCAACCTGCATACCACTAGGTATTGCTTCTGCTGCGAACTCCTGACGAACTTCGCCACTGAGGCGTAGACTATTGCTTGCTACTGCAGCTAGAGTTGTTCTGCATAGAAAAGCGTTCTTTGCTTCTCTACGTTTCTTTTGGCAAACAGGTCCGGCAAGCAAACCCACACCAATCCAAACCAACGGAGCTGAAAATTCGAGCAGGGCGAAATGAAAGTGACGTCTAGATCAGAAAGAAATCTAGGAAGACGGCGAATGATTAGCACACATAGCTGACGTTACGTGGTTTAGTCAAACAACCACTTCGTTACTGTCGTTTTCTATCGGCCCGTCCCATTCTCTTTTTGTACCTGCATTTCCCCACTTCCTCAGCGACAGACTACGACATGCACCTCCTTCTAATCTTGACTAGCCTCATCGATGAGTACCGAAGTACGTTGCCGTCAAAGTACGTACGTATGCTACACTTGCTTTTACTCGGGTCGAGAGCCTGCCGGAGTCGCGTCGAGCGTTACCCGACCATCTCCCAAGCTCTCTATACGGATCGACGTCGATCGTTAGGACCCTGGTTCGCCTGCAAGATCGTTCGTGTCTTATTGGGTCACTCGTATGCGCATAGAGACGTACTGTTTGACGATATGGTGCAGTATGTTGTTGGTTCTTTACGACTCTTTTTCGGCGCTTGGCGGAGATGCTAAGTACAACACCAATCTGAACTAACTCATCGCTTTACTGTTCTCGAACATACAGCGCGAGCAGCATGTTTACTCAGCACAAAAGATGACATCTGGATCGCGCATGGCGATCCCGTCGATCCGCGCTTCGTAAGCCTACAGTAGCATCCCTCTAAATTACCCCTCAGCAGTTCAACCAAACTGCTGAAGATCGGGTGCAGTACCAGAGTCACTAAGTGGAACGAACTGGGCTGATCAGTGGGAGCTAATCTTATCTTGCGGGGAGCGAGCAGATCGGGATTGACGACAAGCCGTACGTGAGATAGTAGAGCATTGGTTAGAAGCGAATGTCGTGTTTTCCTGTTTCGTTGCATGAATAGGAGATGAGAAACCGGGTTGCTGGATTTCTGCAAATAGAAAAAGAGATCATTGGCTTTATTGTAGAACAGTATCTAGGTTACAGTGGATACGCAAGAGAAATGACACGTGATATTGAGGTTTTGGGGGAAATTGAATAACATACTTCGCTACGACAACAAGCTATAGCGACGAGGATAGACTGCATAGAGCGCACTGCTGATAACCACATATGATAGACACCACTTCAGCCTTTCTCAACATCCAGCGACTCGCCATCACTCTCCGTTCGTCACTGCCACGCCTCTCTCTACATGTCCTCCTCCTTGACTCATAGCAAACGCCCCTACCAACCCTCCTCCATACTCAAGCACTACCCATTTCCCAGCGTCTCCAACCTTCAAGCACCTAAGATCATCCAAATACAACACCATGGGCTGCATACCATCAACCCCCAAACCCATCACTGCCCCCACCACTAACCCCAGCACTAACCCCTTCTCCATACCCCACCCTAATGCTATCAGCCCCAACACCACTAAGCACCCACGACCATCCCGAAGAAGTCCAATCTACGATCCACCCGCGTACACGGATGCCAGTAAGCTAAGGTATAACCGCGGAAGTAGCG
The DNA here is from genome assembly GCF_023758065.1 of Alternaria ventricosa. Lineage (NCBI taxonomy): Eukaryota > Fungi > Ascomycota > Dothideomycetes > Pleosporales > Pleosporaceae > Alternaria > Alternaria ventricosa. Next base: position 278,515 of record NW_026055700.1, read on the forward strand.
GGGTGTATAGAGGTGCATCGGGGAGTGTGTATAAGAGCAATAGAGTGTCTGATGCGACGGATATAGGGGGGGATGGAGGTGGTGACGGAGGTGGAGGTAGTAATGGGCATGATAACCACCATAGTCATGATCATAACCAGAGCCATAGATAGTCATGGACACAGTGGTGATAGTGGAGGACATGATGGCGGACACAGTGGCGGGGGTAGTGGTGCAGGAAGCTAAGTGCTGTGAGCAATGAAATTTGATGAACGATGGAGATGGTAGGGAGCGAGGAAATGGTGTAATGGTTCTCGTTTTGTTATTGAAGCGAATCTGATTTTGGGTATCTTTGCGCCGTTGCTGGTGAGCCAGCTTTGTACCTCTCCACTGTGCTTGCGACATATTGTGGGGCTCTCATGAGCCTCTCTCGTCGTTATGTTGTCCTTCTCTTTGATGTGAGCTGATCTGCCCTCTGCTTTCATGCATGGCCGTGTCGTGACGACCCCCTCACCGCATCATACGAAACGGATGCCCCTCAGTGCTAAACACCCAGCTATCCAAGCTCGCAACCTCGACATCTGAAAACGTGAGCCAAAGATACTTCAACGTTTCCGCAGCCCAGAAGCTTTCTTGCATATCAACCCATTTATCCTCGCCCTTCGACTTCGTATCATACACATCAGCAAGCTGTGCGTATCCAAACGGCGCTTTGCAATGCTTTTCCATACCGGAAAAGGCTTCCCATGCCCACTCGCGATACCGCTTCTCGCCTGTTATGCGCCATGCGTAGAATAGACTCTCTACATACTCAGGCCGGCCTTTGTATGCTGGTTCTCGCGCCCAGATACCGCTAGCCATCGCTTCGCGCTCTTGACGGGCAGTTTCTGGAATGAAGAGCGGGTCGTCGTATCCGAATTTGGGTATCCATGCCCATGTCTCTGGGCCGATCTTGGTGGGTGTGGAGGTATATGAGTGGCGGCAGCCTTCGAGGAGCGCGAGCGCAAAGGTACGGAGGTAGGGTTCGTCGTAGAGTCTGGATGCGAGGAGGATGGTACCGGGTGCGAAGCAGGCGAGATGCCCTTGCTGGTTTTCGTATTCCTTGTTGTATCGTCCGATGTAGAGGTGCTGCATGTAGTGATCGGGTGCTGGCGCGGATCGGGAACTGAGGTGTTTGCGTAGGGAGTACGCCGCGTCTGTAAATCGGTGTTTGTATGTGCCAAGATGGGGATCTGTTGGTGGTGCTAAGAGCGTCATCTTGACGAGGTACTCGTAGTATGAATCGTGTCCACCATCCCAGTGCCTCTGGCGGCCCACTGGCTCTCCTGTCATGATGTCGACAGGTGCGTCAACCATGCCTGGCCACGGTGTCTTCCACTTCGACCATACAAGAGGCGCCCACGCGTTCGTCGAGTTCTGCGTGTATGTCAAGTTACCAGTCAATCTGGTCAAGACGCGGTTCTCGAGGATCGAAGAGCCAGTTCGCGCAGGGCCTATAGCGGGGTGTTGGTCGTAGCCGTGTTTGGTGGGGTCGTCGCTAAAGACGAAGGAAGGATCTGGCTCGCCCTGCTCTGTTTCAAAGTCAACACGAGGCCATGGCATGCCTGTGGGGGTGTCGTATGCTGGAGCAAGCTTCCCCGCTAGGGTGACAGCATGCTCCAGTACAAGATCGCGTGCCTCTTCGCTCAGTACGTCTTCCGGAATAAGCCCGGTGTCGTACATGTCCACAATAGACAAAAGCCCGCCCAGGTATCGTATGGTTGTCTCGAAAGGGTCGACGAGGTCCTTCGCTTCGGTGAAGTCGATCGCGAGTATATGCTCGAGAGAATGCGCCAGCTCGTCCCATAGCCCCATGAGCGCCAGCGTGCTCGCTGAGTCCACGATGAAAGCTCCCCACCCATTTCTGGATGACGAGTTGCCTCCCGATACAGGCAGGATATCATCGCAGCCCCAGGCGTTCTCCCTGTACTTCCAAAAGGTATATTTCATGGCATCCCGCACGCTCTTCGCTCGTGCCTCGTCTGCCTTGCCCGTTCCATTCCAATCCGCGTGTTGTATTTGTGCGCCGAGCTTCGGTATGTCCCTCTCTCGAACAGTTGGGTTCTGGAACTCCTTGATGAGGAGGTAGAGGGTGATGACGATGATGGCCGCGAGGAGCTTGAACGACGACTCGGGATTCCGCTCGAATTTGGACTTGCCCCAGCGGCGGAAGCCGGGCATAGTTAAAGAGTGGTGGAGGCCTTATGGTGCTGGCGGAGGCGCTCAAGAGGCGGGTGGTAATAGCGCGCACATCTGCCCAGGTGGTCTCAGGGTGCGGAGTGGGTGCGGAGGTGCGGCGATCGATGTTCAAGGTTCCAAGCTATGAGACCATGCTTGGCTCGAACGGGATGAATATTGTATGGTGAATGAAAGAACGGTGCTCAATGCTAATGAGTGAATGTACGAGACGAGTTTACACATGTGAGCGCTGGCGTCGCGCTGGAGTCTGAGAGTTGCTCCAGGCTTGGCGCTGAGCCCTCAGCGTCGTCATCGCGAACTTTGTGACACCAACGCGTGTGCACCCTCTCAACCTCGACATGGCTGTCTGGCAGTACGTGCGCACCCTGAGTATGTACGTTCCTAACACTAACATTGAGATAGATGGTTCAAGAACATACCGCCCAAGACGCGCATGATCATCGGCGTGGGCGTCATGGCGTACGCGGGCGCTGGCCTCTACATATCCGACAAGGCTGAGGAGAAACTTGGCCTTACTCCAACCGAAAAAGATCGAGAGCAACTGCAAGATGTGATACCTAAAATATCAACTATCGAGAAGCGGACGTCATGACGCATGCCGTCTTGTTCACCGTAACATATATTCCCTCCTAAAAGGAGACACCGAAGACATGGTGAGGAGCAACAAGCTTATGATGCACGAAGATCACGAGACGGAAGCTGACATTCCTCAGCCGCACCCACAGTCTGCTTCCCACACCATCGCTTTATTGTGCCTACCTGGATAGCGTGGAAGATCTAAACGTCTTGCTGCTACGAGAATGTTTCCGAAGTAATTTTGGTTCACGAGTGGATAAGCTACGATCATGTCTTGCAACGCTATGCTCAAGGTAGAACGGGGAACTTATATCTGGAATTCTACAGCAGTCACCGAGTGACACCCCAGAGCTTGGCTATCACGTTGTAGGTCTAGACTAATCTACAAGAACTATCGAGGCTATGCAAAGCCGCGATTGTCAACACGGTATAGCGCCAGAAGACAAGACTCATCGATGCACTACAGTTGCTTGCATGCATGGCGTAATTTATGGCTTCGACGCGACCTTAGCGCTTACCCAGCCGCTTTCAGCAGTTTCATAACCCACCTGGTTTCGTTCATCGAATGTTTTGCTCTGCACTCCCATATTCGATAACACATGTAACGTCACCTTCACCGAACCGATGATGCCCTCGCCATCGACTGAAAACCGTGCAACAGCCAGGTATCCATCCCTCCTGAAGAAGGTAGAGCAGATCGCTGTGACGAGGAATGAACAGTGGAACAATGTTACGTTGGTCGGGCAAACGGATCCTCTGTCTTGGCCTGATCATCACACAACAAGAAGAGATCGATCAAAAGTGGACGTGACTCAACGGCACGTTACGGGTGGAGACGAACAGCGAGAGGGTTCCATCTTCGACAAGCACATTGATTCTTCGTTCTCGATTCGAGACCACGCAACTGCAAGGGATAACTTTGCTAGGATAAAAAAGGCTCTGGAAGCTGTTCAGAGGAAAGATCTCGAACAGCAAAAAAAGGTCACTTCCGTTAAGTCGATGAGGGCATCATCATCAATTGGAATCCGCGCAGCGGCCAGCTTGATAGAGCCATCTGTCGCAGTTGTAGACTCGCGTCACTATCGATCGAAAGACACAAGAGGAAGGTCCAGGAACAGAGACCGCGCTACGTCACCCGTTCACTACAGGGATACTTCAAGCACACGATCGCAGTCACCGGCACACAGCTTCTACCATGACGACTCGCCGGATCAGACGCTTTTACCTATCAGAGCGCAATTTCCATCTTCTATCTATGACGAAGCGCCTGCATCCTCTGACAAAGCCTCTATAGGTTCCACCAGCAGTGACGTTGTGCCAGCTGTAGCTAGGCTTGGCAGGACAAGGGCCTGGAGACCATCTCAAACTCTAGAGAACACGTCGGGCTACCAGTATACCCCTCTCTTGGACGATGAAATCCGACTCCTTTGCCTCCATCCCGCTTCATTTGGGGACCCCTTATCTTGTTCCTTGAAGATTGTCCCGATGAAAAAGCTCACAACAACACTTCACGAGTTCCAGGCACTCTCGTATGCCTGGGGCAACGACCCTCCTTCCTACCCAGTATCCTTGGGTGACCTCCCCAAATCAGGGGAGTGTTCTTCCACTGCTGCATCAACGCAATCCTACACACACCTAGTCCGAGAGAATCTCTATCAAGCCTTACAACATATCCGTCTTGCAGACGATTATCTGTGGATCTGGGTAGATGCTTTGTGCTTGAATCAAGATGATCAAATTGAAAAAGGCCAGCAGATTCTGAAGATGCCGGACATCTATTCGAATGCGTGGAATGTCATTGCGTGGCTTGGTGGAGATCAAGAAACTATGAAAGATGTCAGGAGGGCTGTAGGCCTAGTGCCAAAACTCTTGAACCTCAAGACGCTCGATGTTGCCCTGCGAGGAGAGACTCCTAGTGAAGAAATTCTTTGCTCTTGGGTCGCTTTTGGCAGGCTTTTGCAGCGGCCGTGGTTCAAGCGCCGATGGGTCATCCAGGAAGTCGCTTGTGCAAGGAAACTATGCGTACGCACAGCGGATCAGATCTTGAGCTGGCTGGATTTTGCGGATGCCGTGGAGCTTTACTCTGATAACATCAATCGGATGCGAGCGCTGTATCGCCAATCATCGCTATTCACACTCGATCCCGTCGCTTTGGCCGGTATCGAATGTTCGCAAGCTGTAGCGTTGATGACGTTCTCGCGCAACATATTCCGAAAGTCGTCAAATTCATTGATCATCTCAAGGTTGAGGAATCTGGAATCACTGGTTCTCGCGGCCTCGGCCTTCGCAGTATCGGACATCAGAGACGTAGTCTACGCTTTGTTGTATCTTGCGAACGATAGCTATCGGTCTGCTATCACGCGGCTCAAATCGCCCGCTCGGCAGATCTTCTCGTCTGATTACTCGAAGCATCCAGCAGAGATCTTTGAGATTTTCGTCCGCTATAGTATAGCAGAATCTGGGTGCTTGGATATCCTTTGTCGGCCTTGGGCAAACTGGCCATCTGCAGCGCGTGATGTGAACTACGAAGGCCGAACTCTGCCTTCTTGGATTGGTGTAGCATTATTCGATCAAGACGGTTCTGATCCGCGACGCATTCCGCCGGAAGGCCTTCTAGGTCCGGTTGGCGGCCGAGTGTATGACGCATCCCGTGGCTTAGCAGTTCAAAGCGAGACAGTCACAGGAACAGGCGATTTGACACTTCGTACGCCATCGTTCTCAAGCATTTCGGGTGACGAAGGGGTCGTCATGATGAAGCGGCGCCCAGTGCTACGAGATAAGAGACATGTTTTGCGTGTTAGAGGTATGATACTGGGCAGAATCACAACCGTCTCCGCGTCAGCCGCTAGTGAAGGATTACTCAAAGATGATTGGCTCCGAACGCTTGGATGGCAGGGGACCTTGGAGAAAGGCGTCGATGACCAACTTTGGAGAACCCTCGTCGCAAATCGCGACCCAGAATCTAAAGCTGCTCCTACTTGGTATCGGCGCGCATGTGCATTAGCACTCACAAAGCTTGATCATTCCGGTAACCTCGATATCACAGCCTTAACCGCTGATTTATCGCAACCAGCTACTTTGGTAAACTATCTCAGACGAGTACAAGAAGCGACTGCAAACCGGCGATCATTTCGTTGTGAGAACAGCGATACTGGTTCCAGCCCCACAGGAGCTGAGATGGACGTCATTGTAGGGTTTGGGCCAGAAAACATATCATCTCAAGATTATGCATCGGTTTGCATCCTGTACGGGTTGTCGGTGCCGGTCATACTCAAAAAGATCGAAAGCCCTAACTTCCGCATCACTCGCGTGAAGCTTGTCGGAGCCTGCTACGTACATGGACACATGGAAGGGGAGATATTCTCTGGTATGAGCAAGGAGGAGATACGAGATAGATCAAAGACGTTCAGCATCCATTGAGCCTTGCCTGGAAACATCAACGCATGAGCTACTTCACAAACCTCCTTTTACTTTCCAAAACAAGAACCGAACCGGTCGCTCTATCTCTGTCTGGAATCATACCCGTATCTCCTACTTCCATTCTTTCGGCCACTTATCCTTGTCATTACTATAATCCGGCAAATCGATCTTCACCACCGTCTTCTCCTTCCCATCGCCTTCCTTCCTCTCATTCGCCAAAAGTACATCTACCAAGAACTTCCTCAGACCTGCTGGTGTCTTATTCGTGTACACGCCTGCAAAAGTACCCAATCTCCTCCATTGATTGATTCCTTTCAAGCTCTCAGCAGTCAAGGGGTCCTCAGCAGCCCATGTCTGAAACGTCTTCTTGTATATGCGCTCGAGATAGAAACGCGCCCGATTTGGCCACATCAACTGCTCCCCAATATCGTCAAGCAGTGAGTCTTTCACGTCGGACGGAAGTTTCCTAGCCTAGAGAATGATATCAGAGTCTGGCATTTTGAGAAAATCTGGGGGTGGACGCTTGGTTTGCTTAGCACCTGGAGTGGTGGACTTACCGGATGCCGCAGCAGGACTGTTTTGTTCGGGCTCTTCGTCGGAATCAAAGTTCAAGTCGTCTTCGTCGACCGAGTCACTTAGATCCATGATGTCGTCTTCCGCCATCCTCGCCTTCTTGTGGCCACCCATGTTGTCTTCGCCACCGCGAGATCGCTTGGCAGCGGCTGGCTGTCTCTCATCAAAGACCTCATACCTCTCCTTCATTCTCTCTCCGATGATATTCGGGATTTCAGTCAAGGTCTTGCGATCGTCGTCGGTGAAGAGGTCGGGGTCCTTGAGCCATGTACTGGTTAAGCGATCGTTAGACTCGTCGCTGAATGAGGCGCCGGAAAGAGCCTGTAGTATTGCTCTCATCGAGATACCGTCTTCTGTGGCTTTGTTGCCAAGTTGGCATCGTTCGATACGTTCGAGATTGCTTTCTCGCCATAGCTTGATTTGCTCGGAGGGTACTGCTTGCTCGTCGGCGAAGTCTGCGGGGATATCGGTGATTGTGTCGGGGCAGTTGAGTAGAGGGAGGAAAGCGCGATGCGGTGGATTGTTAGTGGCTGGTGGAGGATCATCGTCTGGTGGAGGGTCACCGCCTGCTCGAGGATTGCCAGCTGCAGCGAGTTTAGCCGCTGCCTCTTCCGCTGCCTTCTTGTCCTCATCCTTCATTGTCCTCCATGCCAGCCTATAGGCCTCTTCCTTTGTTGTGCAACCTCTATAATGGCCAGGTCGCTCTCGAATAAATCCGCGAAGGATGTTTTTGGATGCTTGGGTGTTTTGCGGATCGTTCAAATCGTCGATGTAAGTGTCGTCCTCATCTTCGTCGTCCGTATCCCAAACATTCTTTTCGGGGGGAGGAGTTGGGCGTCTTCCCCTGTTACCACCACCGGGACGGGATCCTCTGCCACCACCGCCACCACTACCACCATCACCACCACCGCCGCCGCCGCCGCTATGCCTGTTACCTCTAGCCGCATGTTTACGGAATACGTACTTATCGAACAACCTCGGTGTATCTGGCTTGCCTATTCGATCCCGCCAAGCGGTTGCCACCCAAGGCGCAACGACCTTGGGGTTCAGAATGCGAAAGACATCCGGTGTCATCTTCAACGAAAGCTCACCAGCTTTGGCATCTTCCTCACTCTTATTCTGTATGATCTTCTGCATCTCCACTCTTGTGTACAGAGAATCAAAGGCCAAGTCGTTACAATGTTGTTTCTTATTCCGCCTCCGAAAAGCAGCACCCAGATGGCGTAAGTAGGGCGACGAGTCTTTGTACAGGTATTCGAGAAAGGCAACGACGTACGGGCCGCACGCTCCACCATCGGCCTGAAAGCTGTTGTCATCGAACTGGTGCGGAACATATTTGGCGGTTTTTGCATTGTACATTCCTCGCTCAGGCCCGAGAACCTGCTCGATGGCACAGAGAATTTTGCCGGCAACTGTTGCCGCTCTAGACATGTCAGCAGGAAGACGCTCTGTCTTTCCGTTCCTGCGCACGAGTCTGATGTTGCCATCAATCCAGCGTGCTGTCTTTGATTGTTTGTCGACTACTAAGAGACCCCAGTGATAACCGATAACTGGAGGCCCTTCGGAAAGCTCCTCTTCCTCTTCCATCACCTCGCCTTCTTCGACTCCTTGAGTACCTGCTTCTCGAGCTGCCTTAGCCTTTTTAGCTTCCTCTGCTTTTCTCGCTTTCTCCTTATACCATGCGCGTTGTTCCTTAGTTGTTAATGGCCCGTCATTGACAGGCACTACAATATAACGCTTTGAATCTTTTAATGTCGGCTCAATGGTAACATCTTTGAGTAAGTCCTCCATGGTGCAATTTCCGTTACCGAAATTAAACAAATCCCAACCCTGGTAAATTGGGAGTGCGCAAACGTTTCCCCCCTTTTTTTGCGCAGTCAATAGAGCGAAGGCAACATCGAGACTACCAGCCTCGAGCCAGCAAGCAGGGTTATCGCCTCTTGTAGTTGTGATGTCCAAGTATTCCCGGACTCCGATCTCGCGAGTGTAGCCATGCTCATTCTTGAGTTCGACTAGACTAGTGCCTAGCCAATCCTCGATAAGTTGGTCGTCAGTCTTTGGTGTGTCTGTTTGTGTGCCTTCGTCATTGCTAGTAGCGTCAACCGCTGGTGTGCCTTGGATATCATCAACTTCTGTCGAGCCGTTGGCGGTATCTTCTGGAGTGCCTGCCATTTTGCAACAAATCTATTCGTGGTGTCCTTTTGATAGAATTAACGAGTGTCATAGATGCCGCGGACGTACAAGCTTGATATGTAGCATCCTCCTCGAGTTCTTTGAACAAAGCCGAAGACACTGAAAAGACGACGGGATACAACGAACAAAGACACCAAGGTAGATAGCAACGCCCTTTGTCGAGTATCAGACGACACCATCATTGTCCAAGTCTCTTTCACGTCCGTTTTGGGATGGCAATGTGATTAGCTGACTTAGTGGTTAGCGAAAACATGAGCATAGTCGATCGTAAGTGGAAGTAAATATTTTGAATCGTCAATTAAGTAGCGAGCGAGATTTTTAATCTGTCATGAAAGTGTCAGCTACAAAATACCGAGGCATCGACGGAGATGGACGGATACCGGAAAAGTGGTTAATACCGATCCATACTGCCGGTACACTTCCTGGCACCTTTGTCACACCCGTCTACCTCCATTGTCTTGCCGGCTCTGGCGGCACAACCTGTCGGTCCTCTGCCCCTTCCCTAATCAGGTTTGCCGGATCCGTAAACGGATTTGCATGCGCTTCTAGGTCCTCGGGCGACGCTCGTGATGTCGCGGTCTTCGGCTGCTGGCCTGGAGTACCATCGATGAATGTGAGACCGAAATTGTTCAGCGGAACGGGCGTAGCATGAGCACCGAGACTCGAAGAAGGGAAGTCGCGAAGGTTTTGTTGGGCGGGAGTTAGGGAGGAAGAGCCACTGAGATCGTCTAGTCGCATCGACTGTTGCGCATCCGTCTTGCGGTTGATGTATGCAGCAGCAAGGGCGAAGCCGAAGTAGATAGCCATGCTGTTATTGATTAGCTTATTTCTCCAACACCACCATCCATGTGTTGCCGTAAAACTTACCAAACCGCTCCCAACAAGCCCAAAACCTCACAACCCCGTTCAATCCCCTTCGCCCATCCACTCCACCTATCCAACGTATACATCGTCTTATCGTACTGCCAACACGAATCCCTAGTAAAAGCCACAGTGTGCCTCAAACTATAATCGATCTTGCTACTGGGGAAAGTATTCATCCAAACCGTACCCAAAGCGACGAGCACGAAGTAGACGGCGAGGCAGGTAGACCAAAGCATGCCAGCACGGTTTGAGACGCGTGCGGAGCGGTAGTGGCTCCGAAGGAGAAGGAGGAGATCGACGACTAGGAGAAGCGGGTTGAAGATCAGGATTGCTATGATCGTGCTGCGAGGGTGTTGGTTAGTATATCTTCATGGATGGGATGGTACGACAGAAAGACAAAACTTACAAGACCCCTCCCCTTGCCTTCCCACTCAGATACTCGGGCCCCATCAGCCCCGGGTCCGTATTATTCCACCCAACATCCATCCCATTCCAGAACTTCACGCGATCCACATTCGCATACAGCACCGGCAACGTCTTCACGACCCTATTCAACACATATCCATCCGTATCACTGTATAGCCCATACCTGGTGAAGTCAAAGTTGCTACTGTCATCCACATTCCAGCATTCGACTTCGCTTTGGGGAGAGGCGAGTAGACGGTGGGCCATGGCGACGCACAAGCCGAGTTGCGCGACGGCGAAGAGGATGGAGAGGAAGAGGAGGATGTCGGTTGCGAGGCCAGTGCGAGAGGGCCAGCGGGTTGATCGAGAGTGGGTGAAGAGGGTGAGGCAGGAGCGGGCTTCCTTGAGGGGGTTCATGCGGGGGCGCGCCATGATGGCGTTGCTAGTGGTGAGAGGTTTGTAGTCTGGTGTCGTTTTTTCTGTTAGTAGTGGGTGACTGGAATAGTTATCTGAAAGTCGAAAGGACGAGAAAGAAAGGTGAGCAGGACAGGATTTATCCATCCCTCAATCTCTCAGGGTCTGTGGTGTTGTCTTCTGGTAGCGGTACAGTGAGTACCGTGGGTGCAACGCCGGAAGCGAGGGGGAGCCATGATACCATCTTCAAATGTCCTTGGGCAAAATGGGCGGATGGCATCTTCAGGAAGGAGCGACGACGACTGCGCTGCCGATAAACCAAGTAAGGCGAACGAGGAAATAGCGACCGGTCGGAAAGGTATCAACTTGAATTGGCAGCTACATAGAAACATTGATCGGGCTCGGGGCTTCGCAGGGGGGTGTACATGCTTGCGTAAAGCAAAAGGACAAAAAGGGCTCATGACAGGGTAACAAGGAGATTAAGATCGTAATCAAAAGAGGTATTGCAAGTTGTTTACATGCGGCTGCGATAGGGCCTAGGGACAGCCGGCTGGAAGAGCCTATCCGGCAGCCTGTTTCCATACTGATCGAAGCGGTAGTCCTCCTTTTGTTCAATCCACATCTGCCCAGCAAGTTAGCCTTGTGCTAACAGCTAGAGCTTGCTACCGTAGGGGCGGGGCGGGTAGCCAGCAGTGTTGTAACCACTCACCTCGCGGTCGGCGTAGTTCCTGTCCAACGGCACTGGTTGTGGATTTAGTATTTCTTCGTCGCCAAAGCCCGCGTCTCCTTGGAACCTACGCGAATAGTGCGCTGCACCAATGGGTTGCGGGGCACCGTATTCGGCGTACGCAGGGGCTCGAGGGCCGTACTGACCTGGGCGTTGGGCGCGCGCGTTGCTCTGCATCCAGGAGTCGCGCTCGGGGAGACGGTCCTCGTACGATTCAGGGCGGCGGCCAAGGGGCTCGGGGAAGCGCGGGTTGTAGGTGCCTTGAGTCTCGATGGGGTACTGAGAGCGGTAGTGGTCTTCCTGCTGGTAGCGCTCGTCGTAGTGGGTCTCGTAGCGGCCGTCACGACCTTGTTGCTCGAAGTGGACGTCGTGACGGGGAGCAGGGCCGCGGTCGTCGAAGTGCTGGGGTCCGCGCTGGTGTTCGTCGATGTACACGTCGCGACGCTCTTCGTAGTGAGCTGGGGGCTGACGGTCGCGCTCAACCCAGACATCGCGGTGCTCCTCTACGTGTCGCGGCGGCGCGCCATCACGCTCGACCCAGACATCCCTCTCGATGTGCGTCGTGTGGGTGGGCTGGGCCTGAGGCTGGGGCTGGGGAGGTTCCTGATGGATGTCGATGTCGATGTGCGTCTCCTTGGTGGTCGCCTTGGGCTTCTTGGGCTCCTCGACTGGTTCCAGAGCAGTCAGGTAGCCGATGACCTCGCTGAGACTAGAATGCGCGATGGCGAGCTCCTTCTCCCGGTTCTCGAGCTTCTCCTTCTCGCTGAGCAGCCAGTAGACGCGGTGCCGCATGCCGATGCGGCGGCCGTCCTCGACATCGCCGGCGACGCGCTCCGTGTGCGGCGTGATGTTCTCAAGGGCGCCGCGCACGTCGCGCATGCATCCGTAGACCCACTTTGACTTTTCCGGGTTGGCCTCGAGGATGTCGTGGATCTCGCGGATGGACAGCAGGCGTCGCACTTCATCGAGGTCGGATCGGACGCGGCCAATGATGCGCACGTAGACGGCGTTGGATGGGCCAACGTCGCGGACGCGCTTGGCCTTGGTGAGGAACTCGGCGAGCTTGTAGGCACCCCCAAGGGCACCGGCGGCAGCACCGAGCGTGAGGATCTCTCCTTTAACCATGACGGGCGGTGAGGTGGCAGCTGCTGGGAGCTACCGGCTTGGTGAGGGTGATGTTCAATTGAGTGAAAGGGTGCCTGCGTCTCTGCCTGTACCTGGCGCGAGCATCCCGCGCAGGTTCAACCGGCGTGGAAAGTGGGGATAGGCGCTTTGGTGAGGTGTGAAGAGAGCAGAGTTGTTGTCGCTCAGCTACTCAGGGCAGCATTGACAGGGGCCGTAGCTGTTTAGTGTTATTCGGGGGCTGGGTGCTAGCCACATGGAGGCGCTCTAGCCTGCAGCTCGTCACTCCTCGCGACCAACCCGAGGTCTGAACTCCCCCAGAGCTCCACCCACGAACATGTGGCTTCCATCGCTTGCAACCGACGAGCTGATCGTGTTCATTGCGGAGATCCAGAGCGGTGAGGACACACGCTGGCCTCACCCAAAAACTGCCATCTGTCTGCGGTAAACAACATCTCCACGTCTTGTTTACTCCGTCCTGGTACGCGCCTGGATTATCCCAGCTCGCCATGTCAGCTCCACTCGACAACGCACCGACCAGCCTGAAACTTGACACTCAAAACCTTGCTTTATTTACCGTATTTCGCAATGAACGCGCGAACTTTGGGGTCGCTCAAACTCAATTCACTGCCCTCTGCATCCAGCAGCTCGCGGTCCTTGTTCTCCAGCTCCAGCTCCATCGCCTTCAACTGCTCGTCCAGTTCCGGATTCGTCAAGCTAGCCTGGTGGAATGGTGCGTGCTTATATAGCGCACTCAAGATCGTCCTCAGGTCGGTATCTGCTTTGCTTGTTCGTTCGGCAATTACATCATGAGCCGACGTCGCGGTGGACTCGTAGTGGCTCTGCAACTTCTTGCTCCGCTCAAGCTGAGCTTGTTGCAGAGTATCCTGCAGGCTTTCAATGTTGTCGTGACTAAATGATATGCCCGCATACCGAAGCGCGTCTTGCAGTGTGACCGGAAGGTCGAGCGTCGCCGTGGGCTTGAGCTTCACCATGGGGGTAAAAGCCGACGTGTCAGACCTCATGCGCTTCAAGACGGGCGTTCCAACCGGTGGGTGTGTCTCCGGTATACGCTTCGCTGCTGCTGCTTGAACATGCGCGAGTGCTTGTTGGAACTCGTCAGTGTCCTTTGTGCCAGTATTGACTATGTTGAGACGCTTGCCCATATACTCAAGGGTTGACAGCACCTGATCTGTTAGCAATAATTCAATGACACTTGAGATGTACTCACATAATTCAGCCAAGCCGTTCGTGCCTGTGTTCTGTCCCTATCCTTGCGCTCCTTCATCTCAGTCATTGGCTTACGTATCTCGTGCTCGACGACCATTTCAGCAACAGACGCGATCTCCGAGTGAAGCTCCTCCAGCTCAGCCTGCAGAGCAATCTTTCTCTCTTTGAGGTCTTCCTCTGTTTCTGCAACGCCGTTCGGGGAATTGCCCGATGCATTGGTGAGGAACACAGTGTCGACGCGAGCTTTGATCTCCGCCGCGCGGAAAGAGATAATAGCCTTGCACCACTGCTCCATCGACTTCTCGTCCTCGCTGACTTCAGGCTCGGTGACAATCTGCGATACCAGCTTAGGAAGTCGGCTGAGAATTTGATCGTCGGATGCAAAGCGCTCTGACAGGTAACCTTTGAGTGTTGACCTTTCAGAATCAATCTCTCGTTGGGCGTCGGTCATCTGTTCTGTGACCGATGCAACGATATCGTCAACCTACTAAAGTTAGCGAAGAACCATTAATGACATTTGGGACTTACAGAGACGTCTAGTCGAGTCTTTTCCTGAACCTCCTTCCTTCTTCGCTCGTTCCTTGCATGCTCGACGTCCAAGTTGGGCTTATCGAGAGCTTTAAGCTTCATCAATGCATCTTTCTGAGTCTCCAAAACTCGGCATTGCTCTTCAATCGCAGTAGTAGAACTCTTCAGCGATTCAATAGCCGCAGCAATTTCGTGGTCCAAGATAGGTCGGATGGGTTCACCGTCGCTTTCGTACTGGTGTAAGAGACCCTTCTTCTTCAAAGTCTGGTACCTAGAACTTCAATTAGCTTAGATCAAAACAACTAAACTGTGTACCCACAGCTCTAGCTCTTCTTTGCTCAGTAAAGTGTCTTCGTGGAGGTACTCGTCGACCCACGCCGCAGCTTCGTGCTTTGTATCCGCATCCTCGAACCCCAGAAGAATGTTGTCGAGATCTACCTTAAGGCCTCGTTCTTCCACTACATTCAGCAGATGGTGAGCTGCTTGTTCTTCTTCCATACTCCCCACTTCTCATTCGTGTTCTTGCGGTGTGGGTGTTTTGTGGCAGATGCGAAAGCAGTTAGATCAGCGACATTGAATACGGCGCGCCACACGAGCCACTCGCGCAGTCGCGGTCCACGGCACCCTTCGTGCCTTCCCAACGCGCTCGCGACTTAATCTTTGACTCCGAACCACGCCCTCCAAACCAGACTCCAACTCCCCAAAAGACAACCAAAATGCCTCCCACTGCTCTCGAACCCGTGATAACCCCCGAGCCTGCCAAAGAAACCGCCAAAGAAGCATCCATCCAACCCACCCCACTACCCACCACCGCCATGCCATCCAGCAACCCGACCCACGAAGAACACCAATACCTCTCCCTGATCCGCGACATAATCCAAAATGGCGAGCACCGCCCCGACCGAACCGGCACCGGCACCCTCGCCGTCCCCTTCCCACCCCAAATGAAATTCGCCCTCTCGCGCCCATCCAGCGACCCAACGCAACCACCAACCCCCATCCTCCCCCTCCTCACCACAAAACGCGTCTTCCTCCGCGCCGTAATAGGCGAACTCCTCTGGTTCGTCGCGGGCAGCACGCACAGCAAATCCCTCTCAGAAGCTGGAATCAAGATCTGGGACGGAAACGGCAGCCGCACCTACCTCGATAGCGTCGGCCTCTCCCACTACGAAGAAGGCGAATTAGGCCCCGTCTACGGTTTCCAATGGCGGCATTTCGGCGCTGAATACAAGGGGCATGCGGAAGACTACACAGGTCAGGGCGTCGACCAACTCGCTGAGATCATCGATAAGCTCAAGAATAAACCGTATGATAGACGGATTATACTGAGCGCGTGGAATCCGGCGGATATCAAGAAGATGGCGCTGCCGCCTTGTCATATGTTTGCGCAGTTTTATGTTAGTTTTCCGGGGCATAAGCAGGGGGAGGAGAGACCGAGGGGTGTGTTGCATAGTTTGTTGTACCAGCGGTCTTGCGATATGGGCTTGGGAGTTCCGTTTAATATTGCGAGTTATGCGTTGCTGACGCATATGCTGGCGCACGTATGCGATCTCACGCCGGGCACTTTTACGCATACAATGGGGGATGCGCATGTTTATCTGGATCATGTGGAGGCGCTGAAGGTGCAATTGGAGAGGGAGCCGCGCGATTTCCCGGAACTGAAGATAAACAGGGAGGTTGGGGGCAGCATAGATGGGTGGAAGGCGGAGGAGTTTGAGGTACTGGGATACAAGCCGCATGCGAGTATTGCGATGAAGATGAGTGTGTAGGATGTATACAATGTATGATGAATGTAGGAGCATGTCTCCACCACATGCCTTTGCATTGATACTGTACGGTTGCACGCTTCTTATACACTTTGTAACCTGCAGACACGCTACGAACGCTACAATTCCAACGTGAATACACTATATGCAGTGGCAAAAAAAATCACCTCAGCCATCCCCACAGTCGCCGTAGTCCCCCATTCATCCCCACCACCACCATCCCCCCTAGGAAGGCATCTCCTGCGGCTCACTCCTCGGCCCATGATTATGCGCATACTTCGTACTAGCCGGCAACTCACTCCTCACAGTATCCGAATCCGGCGCATCCACATACTGGGCATCCACGTGCTGCGCATCAACGTACTGCGGCGGCACAGCACCATACATGCTCTCTCTATTATACGGGCTCTTCTCTCCGTTAGCAAGCTTCATCGCCTTTCTCTTGCGCCACCAGAAGGCCGCAAAGCCGATTAGTGCGAGGGCGACCAGACCGCCGATTACCGGGCCTGCTATCCATGCTTTGCTGGGGGAGGAGTCGTTGCTGTTTAGGGTGGCTCCAGATGATGGGGAGGAAGAGGGGATCTCCACGTCGAGGAGGACAGCGTAAGTCGCGCCTGGCTGCTCGCTAATCACACTCGTAGTGTTCTGGAGGTAGCAATTGTTGAACCCGCCTTTCAATGTCGAGTCGAAGAGAATAGCTTTACAGCCCACGTTCTCCTCGGCGCAAGCATCCATACAAGCCGTAATATTCTGCGAATGCAAACTCGTAATATTAGTCCCCGGATTCAACCTCCCACAGTGCACTTCAAAGCCCTTCGCATCCGCCGTGCCCGCGGCCGCGGTATACGATTCCCGATCTGGACATTTCGTATCGATTTGATCAATTTGCGTCATGACTGCCGAGTGAAAGAGGATGATTCCCGCGCCTACGTCCAGGCTATCTGTGTATCCAGAATCATCGCCCGTCTTGAGAATGCAGTTGGCGAAACCGATTACCATGGTAGGGTTCCAGAATACGGCTGTGCAGAGCGGTTGCGAATCGACGCATATCTGCATGCATTCATCGAGGGACTCGGCGTGGTGGAACCATTGGTAGTTGCCCTCGAGATGGGGATACCCGTCAAAGTCAGCTACGTTTGCCTTGATCATCTGCCCGCAGTGCGTGGTGTATTGCATGCCGTGGACGCCGGGGAGGGTGTTGGTGGAAAGATCCTCGTGCGGACATGTTTCGTCGAAGCCGTTCATTTCGCTCCTCTCGATGAGGGCGGTGTACCGGTGGGGGTTTGGTTCGAGGAGATCGACGGTCGCGCTGCTGTTCTTCATGTAGCAGATGTTGTCGGGGTCTACCCAGAGGACGCCGAAACATCCTCCGCCGGGGCCCCAGAACCGTGAGCAGTGTTCTATGCATTCTGCGAAGCTGTCTAGTTGAATAGCTTCGGTTGGCGCGTCTGATGTCTGTTAACTCTGGTTCCTCTTGGAGGATATCGCGTGATCTGCTGCTCACCATTATTGCGTATGTTTTGATCACAGTATGTGGTGTAGTTGGCGCCGTTCAGTGTCGTAAATGGGCTGCCGCATCTCGCAGCACTGTATTGCCGTGCTTCGAGGGCGCGATTAGATACATATTCTGCTAGACCTGCTCTTGTATCAGTAAGCGTCTTGTTTACTGCCACATCATCTCCACACCTGCAAACATACTTGTAGGTGAAGCAAACGTCGTAGTCGCTAGCATCAGAGCTAATGAACTCCACATCCTCACGTCCAGCATATTAATATATCCCATAGTCGAAGACCCGTGCCTGTACAACCGTAGGAAACGCGACAACGTGGGATCCGGGGATCGTGAGTGTACGATACAAGGTTAATACAAGGTTAAACCAAGCTGTACCGATCAGGCACGTTGCCAATAGTAAGCCATGGGGCGAAGTAGAGCGGTTATTGAAATTACAACTAAGGCCTCCAATACATGGCATCATGATGGGGGCCAGAAAGTCTTCCTGTAAGACAATGCACCTCATGTTAGAGGTGGGATTCCGTTGAATCCTACGACATGGCTTGAGGGCGCAGCGTGCGGGTGCATCTCGAATCATTGGGAGGTTGGGATTCGCCAGGATTATGAGTGGTGTCGACAAGAATGACGATGTTGTGCTTGGTCAACGCATCGTTAGGCGCGTGACGATGAGCCAAGAGGTGCAGGGCGTTTGCAGGGGCTGTGATGTATGATCCACTTTAACCTACGAACGCACCAATGGCGGATGGCCTCGTCGACGAGCTAGAGAAGGCGCACTGCGCCTTGCAGAGAACAACAACTGCGCACAAATGTTGATGTACGAAGTTGTCATGTCTCACACGCAGTGCTAACATGGGAGATTCTAGGAATTGCCCAGGGTTGTATGTTTTCTGCCCACGTGTTGAAACCTTTATAAATACGCTCTTTGTGTACTAGCAAAGGAACGTCGCTTTTATAGGACTAGCCTTTTGGTGTCACATGTGCACAGCTTCAAATCCCCGGTTTTTGCATAACAACGGTTTGTAGTAATAGACTATTTGTAGACGTAGTAGAGTTTCTACTCGCTAACGAAGTAATACAACGATAATAAGGTCATAGACTTTGCGGACGACTGTTAAACTAACTTCCACTGTAGTAGGATACCGCAGTTCTGAACGCGTTCGTAATCGTCTCTAACGTGTGAGTATGACAGCCTTCCGGCACCTTCACGCTATCGAAGCGATCCTCAATCCAAGCAAGATAGTCATGGACTGTGACCATCGAGGCACCCAAGTGATCGACCTCCGGGTACAAAAGTAGCGACACACGAGACTCTGGGAAAGCGCTGCAAGTGCGGTTGAAGTCACTCCTGGTGTTGACTGCGTACACCAAAGCGTCGGCGATGCCCTGAACAACAAGCATAGGTGCAGCGAGAGCGTGCGGACCAGCGCCATTGTAGCGCTTTTGCCAGTCGACAACATCTGGATGCTCGTACCAAGTAACCTTCTTGAACATCTGTGCGCTGGTGAAGTTGCCGTATAATGCGTTTGCAACAAGAATACAGCCTTGATTTAGAAGTGGAAGCAGATCGAGAGCGGCATCCGTAAGGTAGTCTTCAAGACGGAAAGTGTGAGGAAAGAGCAGTGCGAGCGATTTCAGAAGTAGGATGGCGTTGGCATCGCCGAACGGCCCTCCATTGGCTCGTCGGATAGACTCAGGGAAGAGGTTAAGAGGACGGAGCGCGGGTGCAGCGGAGACAGAGCCTAGGAACTTTCCTGCCTTCAGCAGCCCTTCTTGGTGATTGTTCACGAATACTCCTCTTCATCAAAATCACCAAAGATCCAATGCTCTTCGAGCCTCGCTCTTTCTTCGTTCGACTCAGCTAAGTCAAGCGCGGCGGCCTTGAGCTTTCGTTCACGTTGCCTAGTCTCTTCGTACTGCTCTAAGGGTACCCATCCCTCCGGGCCGATGCCAACAACATCCCTACAGGTCTGGAGCTGCTCGTCTGCCTCAGTCTGCGCAGTATGCAGACGCTTGCACTCGGTCACCTCGTCTTCTGTGAAAGATATCGGACAAGGAACCTTCGAATCACCCCTTGCGCTTGATTCTGGGGCGGTGATGCGCGACCAGTTCTCCATTAAATAGATGAGGTCAGCTTTCAATGTGACGTTATCGCCTTCCCAGGGTTCACTCGCGTGATCAAAGAGTTTTCGTCTTATTATGCTGAAGTCGTGGGCTAGGGCGTTGTAATGAACCGAGTTTAGTCGTGCAGTCTTTGCAATATAGTAGT
This sequence comes from Alternaria ventricosa, assembly GCF_023758065.1. NCBI lineage: Eukaryota > Fungi > Ascomycota > Dothideomycetes > Pleosporales > Pleosporaceae > Alternaria > Alternaria ventricosa. Next base: position 298,329 of record NW_026055700.1, read on the forward strand.
AGTGCAGTTGACGCCGTCGTAGGAGCACGGCCTGCTCGAATTGTTCCCTCTCGCTTGAGTCGTCGAAATTGGGTGGTAATTCGGGCACTTCAAGCGATTCTGAGATGGCGTCACCGTAATTCTGGAGGCTATTTGGGATACCGCACTGCAGAAAGAGCGGGAGTATTGCACAGTGTTGCCAGTCGATTAGACCAGTGATTTCAAGTTTATCCGAGACAATTACATTGTTTGGTTGGAGATCGGGATGCCGTAGTGTCGGTCGGGCAAGAGCTTCGCTGTCATGCGGAATGAGATAAGGCGCAATTTGCAAGTATCTCTCCAGGCTGGCAAGATGATCCAAGGGCGATTGCTTTTGATAGTTGTAGATTTCTCGCCGTAGATGTTGGAAGGGGTGAAGCGGTCGACCGAACTTCGTCAGACATGCGATTTCTTTCTTGGCCCCAGCAATAAGTGCCGATGTTGGATCTCTATCTTTGGAATAATTAGTTGAGATGGCTTGTAGCAGATGGTCAACAAAACGTGGATCTGGCTGTGTAAGTGGAAGAGCTAGCACGTACGTGGTCCGCGATAAATCTGAAGATCGCCCCGTTTCCCATACCACATGCGGAGCCTTGTGTCAGGACCAATGCAAAAGTCGCCATCGCGGGCAGATTTGGCGATAGGACCCTCGAATTTATCGAATCCAGCTGGCAAGTCCTTGGTGTGATACAGACTACCGCTTGCCTGAAACTCAAGAGCAAACAATTGAGACTCCAGCTCCACGAGTTTAGTGACGACGGCAATCCGAGCCTTTTCAGACAGGTCAAACCAAACGTCACCCAAGTTCGTGCCCCGGATATACTCCATGAAGATATATTCGGTGCCAGCAGCGTTCTCCGCTGTAGCTGAGTAGCTGTAGACCTTGGGGACAGGTATGCCGTGTAGACGGAGGAAATCCATCGTCGCAACTTCACTGGCTACGACCAGGTGCTTCGGCTCTGTAACCGGATAAGGGATGCGTCCAACAAACTGGAAGCCGTCACGCATCGTGATCAGAAAGGTTCGATTGAAACCCCCTTCAGCTAGTTTTTCGAAGGAAGTCACGTCTTCTACGTTCTGATTGACAGCTGCGGCCGCGAAGCGCTTGAACTCTGATACATCGAAGACGCGTCTCCGTTCAGAGTGCTTCGAGGCATCATTCCAACTTCAGTCCATGGTCAATATGAGCGACGGTTTTGGTAGAAGGGTTTGACAAACATCCATCGGCCTGATGTGTATTCAAATAGCTTAGCGGGTTCGTCCGTTGAGTAGTAAGCCAGAGAACGAGTCGGTTTTGAGCAGAAAGCTCTGGCTTTTGGAAACTGTACCGTCCGTGGGAAAAGACGACAGAAGCCATCTGTGAATAGGCGACCACTTGTATTCCGGTACAACGCCATAACACAATCTCGCAGTGGAATGGTGTAGCGCAAGGACAAGGATTCAGTCGCTGCAGCGGATGCGGAACAACTCAACCGAAACGCTTGGATTACTTGGCATGCACTAATACCGATAGCGCAAAAACCCCATCGAACGGGAGACCTCGGGAGGAAAAGAGGAGGTTGGAAAGTGAGAACTCTACGCGCCCGCACGCGGGACGGGACTGAAGGGTTTCGTTGTGCTTACGCTCATCTTCACCTGCGTGTTGCCCTTGCGCGAAGTTGCATCGAGCAGCTAGTAGATATCGGCACCGTACAGTGAAACCTCTGCGGCATTCCCTGGAGTCATTTTGCGGTCGTAAAACATCGTGGAAATGTGATCGTGGGTCGGTGGTTGTCGCAACTTCAGAGCGCCTTCCAAACCACGCTTTGAAGGATCGGTAAGCAAAAAGCCTCGGCAGGGCGTAACAAGGCTGAGCGCAGGGTCATGCTATTTTCGCCCTGCAGGATCCCACTACCACAAAGGTGCGGCAGGCTTGTGCCGTGATCTTGCTGTGTAGTCTATGTGCGATGCCTTGGATGTGCACATCGTTGGTGTTAGGTCGGGCAATAACTTCACATGTGTCAAGCCTAGAAGTCTGTTGGACATCACCAACGTCAACAAAATATTGCGCGATCACTTCGCTCGAGATAAGGTAGTGATGGAAAGAAGTATTGCATTACCACGCTGCTTTTATCAACAGCGAGTTGGTATCTGATGCATCCCAAACGCCAGCCATGATTTTTCCCACCTGCAAACACGCAATGCAAGAACGCATAAGACTCCACGCTTATCTGTGGCTGGTCTTTCCGATACCACGCTTTCCTGCAGTCTAGATAACTGTTAGCAACTGTGCCGAGAGCAAAAGGTTTCAGAAGCAAACTTACCAAATGCTTGATCAAAGAACCAGTCTGGTGCCTATCGGCCTCACCCTGTCTGGCCATCCTGTTCATCTTCTGCTGCGACAGCTTCTGCAGCCTCTCGGCCTTGGAAGCGGCAACCTCATTCGTAACACCATCATTCCTCCTGTTGGTGCTCTGGCTGCGGCCTCGGCTCTTAGCACGCGCAAGCATAGCAGCACCAGGCGTATCGACCTCCATAGCATCGCCACCAGGAGCCTCTGATCTTCCACGAGCCAAGCTGCGGCCTCGCGCCTCCGCCTTTGCAGTCGTACGCTCGACAGCCGCTGAGGGATCGTAGCCGAGACTCTCCAGATGTGTCTCCATCTTTGACATTTGCATGGCCTTCTTGGTCCTGGGAATGACGGCCCTGTTCTTGAGACTCTTGCGCATCTTGGCCTCGTTCCGGATGAGTTGCCTCTTCTCACGGATGAGCTCTGCCTTGTACCTGATGTCCGCTTCCTCTGCGTCTTCAAGGTCGTCGTCGGAATCGTAGAAGCCCTCACCCTCCAGCTTCTCCTCCTCGGCTTCGAGCGCAGCAAGCTTGGCCTCGATGTCAGGGTCGATGAAGTCGTAGACGTTCTGGCCCTTGAAGACTTCAGGAATGCGGTCGTGTTTCCACTCGTCGTTCTCGAGCATGTAGTTCTTGCGGAGATCGATGTTGTACACACCAGCTCCACCGTCTGCCTCCTCCAGATCACGCTCAAGGAGCGGCCTGTCAGGGTCTTCCTTGTCGTACTTCTTCTTGTTGAGCACCGCCTCTGGGATGGAAGTCTCGCGGGTAACGCCGCCCAACGGCTGGGCAACGTGAATACGGCGAAGCAGCTCACCGAGACGGCCAGAAGGCTCGCCGGCGCTGTTGGTACCGGCCTTCAGCTTCTCAGCGTTACGGGCAGCGATCAAGCGGTCGCAGACCGAGTTTCGCACAGCCATGACACCCTCAGTCGTGTTGCAAGAGAGCTCAAGCATCTCAACTTCGCCGGACTTGAGCATACCCTGTAGCTGTTCCTGGGTCTCGGGGTCGAGCTGGTTCGGGCGCATAAGATCGATCTTGTTGATGACGATGGAGATCAGCTTGTTGGCGAACAAAGGCTTGATGTTGTTGAAAAGAGCGATTTGCGAGGCAACGGAGTAACCGCACTGCTCGCTGAGATCCATGAAGTAAAGAATGTGGGCGCGGAGATGGGCAATAGCGCAGATCGACTGATGTTCGATGGTGTTCATGTCTTCGAGCGCGTGGTCCAAGATACCGGGAGTGTCAACGGCCTGGAACCGGAGCATCTTGTAGTCGAAATGTCCGACGTACAGACTCTTGGTGGTGAAAGCGTAGGGCTGTACCTCGACATCGGCCCTGGAGATGGACTTCAAGAAAGAAGACTTGCCGACGTTGGGGAAGCCGGAAATGACAAGTGTGCGGGTGTTGGGGTCGATGGACGGAAGACGACCCAAATGCTGCCTAACCTGCTCAAGGTAGACGAGAGGGTCCTTTAACCTCTTGCAAATGGTGGCCATACGACCCAGCGCGGCCCTCTTCAGCTGCTTGCACTGGAAGAGAGACTGTCCGTACTTGAGAAGACGGACATAGTCGCGCGCAACCGTCTCAATCAGCGACTTTGCAGTCGAAAGCTGACCAAGCGCAATTCTGAAGTGATCCGCATCGTATAGGGTGTTGAGCAGATCGCGGTGGAACGGGTGGATGTCGGCGAGGCGCGGGAAAGCCTCGATGGTGGTGGAGAGGCGCTCGGTAAAGGTTTCGGAGGTGTACTTGACTTTTCGCGTGTAGAAGGCTCGAATTCTGCTGATCTTGAATCCAGCACGAATCTGTGTCGGCAATCTGATATTCAGTCAGCTTTGTCATCCTTTATGCGATATGCATTGCGCAACCGAAGTCGCAAAGCGCCGGGTGGTAGAGGGAAGGCGCTTTGCGCAATTGTGTCGAGGAAGGTACCTACCTCCTCTGGGTCCTGGAAAGCACGATGTCCAGAAACTCCTGGCTCGTGGGCACTGCGGGGATATCCTTCCACTGGGTCTTCATTTTGGCGACTGCGGGTGTTGATGTCGTGTAAAGCCGTCTGCGCGTTGGAGAGACTTCAGGGCAAAAAAGTTCACGACGCTATCGATACCGGTGGGGAAAATCGTTCGCCTCGCCGCCGCGCTAGTCCCGCATCCAATGCTAGCGTCGTTTGTCCGGGCAGTTGCACCCATCCATCACCTGGCACGCGCCTGACAACACCATGGCTTCATTTCCTAATCTGTTCCTCAAGGCCGCGCAACAAGTTCGATTTGCAGAGCCCCGCGATCTTATGCATTCAGCAGAGCTGTACCGCATCTGGAACAACTGACGACTATGAATACATGTATACCTCGGCGCGACTAGTATTGACCGCCGGCCTGATCCCAGGGCAGTAACATCTGGAGCGGCTGATGGCGCGAGCGATGCCTCTCGTGTCCGGGCGTCCAGCTTCTCTTTCTGCTTCTACCATCTCGACCATGTTCAGATGAACTTATGATGAACACTACGGTGAAAGAGGTTGTCACCCGCTGTCAATTGCCCAGCTGCGCGTGGCTCGCTTCAACTAATTTGACAAACCTCACCAACGTGCCGCCTCTATTGCCGGATTCGGATCTTTCAGGCATCGGAGTGAGTATGAAGTCTCAGCATCTACCAAGTCGACTAACCTCCGGGCGATAGGTCATCTTGGGATTCTCAATTTCAGCATATCTAACATTGCTCCTGCTCATCATCCACTACATCACCGTCCACAACGTCCACCCAACAAAGAGCACAGTAAATACCCACATCAATGCAGTCGACCACCAGATCTTATCATTCATACGCTCACGTATCTTCTCATGGACCCCAAGCCGGCGCTTCCAATACGCCATCGAAAAGTCCGTCCTAATCCTCAGCGACCTGAACCTAGTCACCGGCACTGCGATCCTCATCGCCGGTTACTCGCAACTAAAATGCGGCATCTCTGCGTATCACTGGCAGATGATGGTCTTCATTTCGTGGTTCGCCAGTTTCGCTTTCGTGTCCGCTACGGCGTTTCTCGAAGGCTGCTCCCAGACCAACAAAAGCATGCGGCTTATCAGACTGGCCTTTATGGTTCTACTTGCTTCCTTGTTGATTGCGGCTTTGCTTCCGACGGGGTCGAGGATGTGGCTCAATGGGTATCCTGATGATGGTGAGGGGTTCTATCCCAGTTTGAGCGCTGTTTGCTTCTACAAAGAGCTTGGGATGCGTTCATTCCTACGGCGAGGTCCGAAGATTTGGTCTATGATCTTCTCTGTGGTTATCGTTGGTGTGTCTTTTGTTCGGTGTGGTATGCAACTACTTGACCGAGATGGACATGTGTCCCGCACATGCCTTCGGACCTTGCCTGGAACAAAGTTCAAGCGATTCCTTAAATCCTTGGAGGACAAGACATCATCTCATACGATTCAGGCATATATCTGGCACGCACCATACCTGCTCTCGTACGCTGGCTTCATCATCACCCGAGCCATCTACGATGTCTCTGAGTCAATGCTACTAGAGATCCTCTGGCTGACATTCGCAATGGCCTGGGGAACCATCAAAGTCTGGGACACACGCGCTGCAGCGTCATGGAACTATGACGGCTACAACTTTACTCTTAACCAGAAGATTTCTGAGGAGAACTCATGGGGTTTCGGTCAGACTTTACCGTTGATCCTGCTTCTACTGCCACTTCTCTCTATGGCACAGGCGTACCTTGACGACGACGCAAAGGCGCAAGAAGCGTCCCGCGTGAACGAAGATACATTGTCTCCGCTTGGAACAGCGGCGACCGAAGAGACGGAGGATCCGAGCGCCGTCGACCCAGACCCATTCGATTCTGAGAACTGCCGTCGGCTCGTTAACCTTCCAACATACCCCTACGAGAACTTCGCCTCGCACGACTGGTATCACGATCACCTAGTCCTTCTGGTCTCCCAGATCATCATGGTCAGCACCGTCGCGCTTTTCTTTCTCACGCGCTTGGCAGACATCTTCGGCATCTCCTCCATTCTACGCAGTAGACTCTTCGTCATCTGGATCCTAGCCATCTTACCACTGGCGTCGTTCATTCACCTGGCAGCATGGTACTTTGCAGCTCTAGTGGTCGGTAAGTGGCCTGATGTAGGGCGACGGTTGTCCAGAGAGAACGAAGAGAGGAGAGACCAGAGCCGGAGAGGGCAAGTGGTGCACTGGATATGGCGGGCGGGGCTCATAGCAGGGTGCTTACTGTTCACGTTCTTTGTCAGTTTGGAATCGGCTGGACCGAACTCGCTGTTCTCGTATCTGAGATGAACTCACGTAACGTTATATGAAATTCATCTATGAATATTGATAGCTCTATCGTACGACTCACCCGTGGACTCATCCTTGTTGCTTCAGTCCAGGACCTGATAATGGGCATCCACCGGATTCTTCCCATTGATCGTAAGAACATCCTGAGGACACGCACTCATTACAACCACCACATCCCTGAGCGCCTCCAGAACCACATAGTCTCCCGCCTTCGTCTTCGGCTCTTCAAAGCTAATGCCTCTCTTCGCTCCCTCACCTTCCTGCGTGATAGGAATGTTCATAAACAAATTGAACGGATCCGGGACCCTGTACCCCATCTTTGCCTGAAGGCCCTCAAGCGCTTCTTTATACTCAGCCGCGAGAGACGAAGACGTGCTCAGCGTGTGTAAAGCATCCCAAAAGTTGTCTGTGCAAGACTCATGGTATCCATTTACACCCAGCTCACTGTACCGCCACCGATCACACGCCGCAACCAAAGTGTCATGCACACCTGGACTTGTATCTTCCACCAACTTGACCATAGGCGCCCTCTTCTGACTGACCATGATATCACCCACTGCCGGCGTTATTTTCAGAAGCGTTGCTCGGCAGTGGCACATGGACATGTATTCGGGCGCGCTGGCAGCGGCGTTCGCAGTAGCAGAGTATTTGGACGGCGAGTCGGAAGTCGCGTTGGGGTAGAGCGGTGCTTCGACTTTTGAGGACGCGGTGGAGAGGGCAGAGGAAGGAAGTGCGAGCGCCCAGGTATCGACGACTTGGTTCCCGTACGTGTTTGTTATCTTTATCTTCTGCCCGGCTTTGACGAGGGTGGCTGCTCCGCGGCGGGCGGGGATGGTTTGGGGGGTGGACATGGTGGCGAGTTGTGGGATGCTGTAGTCTGTAGTCTATGAAAGTTGATATGTGAGTATGCAATAGACCCAAGCTGCTACTTGGGGGCAGGTGAGGTATGCCATCATTTGTATATGCATACCCCACTTGTGCTGTCGCGTCAGGTCGTGGGACGGGAAGATAGGGAGATAGGAAGACGGCGTCCGAAGCCTATGTCATCCTTCGAGCATAGACTAGCGAAAGAATGGTGAAGGTTTCATAGTCGCCAACGACAGCTCTGGGTCTTGTCTACAGTGTAGCGATCGAATTCAGGCGCGCGAAGTGAGCGCGTAGCACCGTGTCGTAACCATGGTTCTGACCTCGGGAGGCGTCTCTTGACCACAAAGACGGTTCGAAAGAAAAACTATATGAATAACACAGACTTGAGCGCAATACATCGAGTATAAAACGTTTGGTGAAAGCGAAAGTAGGAATAGAAGTTGCGACATCGAGGTACCACCTGCACCTGCAATCGCGCGTATCACGTGTCAAGAACGCGGCTTCCTGGAAACGACACCCTAGCATTCCCGAGCGCCGCAACCCAAATTATCCCCACCACAGCTCGACTCCTTTACCGCCAACCCGCCCCATTCCTACCCACTCCCACCATGGCTGCCCTCGCCACCAAGACCGAGTCGCAGAACATCTTTACCAAATTGAAGTCGAAGCCCGCGAACAAGGTACGTCTTACCAGTAGACAGATACTCGGTCAATGCCTAACACATCCCTAGATATGCTTCGACTGCGGCGCAAAGAACCCAACATGGAGTTCCGTACCGTTTGGCATCTACCTGTGCCTCGACTGCTCGTCCAACCATCGTAACATGGGTGTCCACATCTCCTTCGTACGATCCACCAACCTCGACAGTACGTTCACTCCGAGTCTCGTGGCTATGCAATATACATACTGATTGGGGGTAGTCTGGCAATGGGATCAATTACGAATCATGAAAGTGGGCGGCAACGAAAGCGCTACCAAGTACTTCCAGTCGCACGGAGGCTCTGCTGCGCTCGCGAGTAAAGACCATAAGGCCAAATACACCAGCAATGCCGCCACCAAGTACAAGGAGGAGCTGACCAGGCGCTGCGCCGCGGACGCTAGGATGTAAGAAGAACTTGTCTTACACGGTAAACTAGGCTAATCAATTTATGCAGGTACCCCAACGAGGTCGTTATTACAGATGTGCCCGAAGTTGGCACCGACGGCACCAACACGCCAGCCAATGACGAAGACGACTTCTTCTCCTCATGGGACAAGCCCGCCATCAAGCGCCCGTCGAATCCACCCTCACGTACCGGTACACCCAAGGTTGGAGGATCACCCTTCCTGAAGCCGGGCGCCAACGGCAATGGAACAGACCGTCCCAAGTCGCCACTCGTTGGCGGTGAATCGAGCACACCCGCCGCAAAGCCCGCAGCCGTACGAAAGACAACCACCGGCGCTGCGCCAAAGAAGAACATTCTGGGAGCTAAGAAGAAGGGTCTCGGAGCAAAGAAGGTGGTTGCCGCAGATGGAGGCCTAGACTTTGAGGAGGCAGAGCGAAAGGCCCGTGAAGAGGCAGAGCGCATCGAGAAGTTGGGCTACGATCCCGAAGCCGAAGCCGCTGAGGCCGCAGCAGCCACCAAGTCGAAAGCCCCCGAAGCATCCGCCATTGTCTCTCCCACTCCCGTATCACCGCCACGCGGCGGTTTCGGCTCCACCTCCAAGACCGAGCGCTCCAGCCAAGATATGGAGAGGTTAGGCATGGGGGTACAACGTCTGGGCTTCGGACAAGTGGGTGCAGCGAAAAAGGCTGCACCGCAGAAGAAGATGGGTGGCTTCGGCAGTGTCGGCAAGCCTGCGCAGGATGACGGCGAGAAGTACGCGCGCGACAAGTTTGGCACACAAAAGGGCATTTCCAGTGACGAGTTCTTTGGACGCAACGCATTCGATCCTACTGCCACCGCGCAGGCCAAGGAGAGATTATCAGGTACGTGAGATCTGTAAAAGCATACACGTTTCGATTACTAACTTGCTATGTAGGCTTCGAAGGCGCGAGCGCTATCTCCTCCAACGCATACTTTGGCCGACCCGAAGACGAAGTCGGCGATGAAGACTACGGCGACCTCGAAACCGCCGCCAAGGACTTTGTCCGCAAGTTTGGTCTTACCGCTGGCGACGATCTCGAGAACCTGACGAACATGCTCGGCGAGGGTGCGACGAAACTGCAAGGCGCTGTCCGGAACTACCTCAACTCGTAGGATGACTTTGTGGATGACGTTAGGGCCGACTACGATGGGCGTGCGGCCGTGTACTGAACATACTCCTCCGGTGTGTGGAGAGCAGGAATGGTTGCCATGTGCAAAGCTTGTCGCAGACGTCGAACAACAGGTGTGGGCGCTTGGTGCATTGCATGGAGCGGGCAGGTGAAAGACCATGAAGCGTGGAGTTGGCCGTATATTTCTATTGCGCTGAAGACGTGGGCTTGGGAACGGGTGTTTGGGAGTATAGACAAACGCAACTAAGAGTCCCTTCAATTCAACCTCGTCATCTCAATCCTATCAATGTTCAACGTGTAAAGATGAACGCCAGGCATAAATATCTAAACACTGAACTGAGCAAAGATCTCTTCAAAATCAACACCGACATGTCCATCAACCCCCTCCGCATGTACAATCAATCAATCCTCCCTATCCCCCCAAACATCAGCCTCCTCCCTCGCCACAGCATCTAGATCAATCATCCCCTTCCCCCTACCACTTCCTCCCTCATCGTCATCGTCTTCCTCACTACTACTCTCCTGCCCCCTTGCCTCTTCCCTACTCATAGACCCCCACCCCGCATCCTCATCCTCGTCGTCTTGAGGGAACGCAGGAGACACAGGGACGAAGTCGTCCATGAGGTTACTCGGGAGACCAGCGGGAGCGGGGCGTGGATGCGAAGATGAGGGTGGGGAGGGGGAGAGGGGCATCATTGCCATTTCGGGGTGGTTGGATAGTGGTGGTGTGGTGGCAGCGTGACGGGATGAGGACGGTTCGGTCTGGGGAGGTGGATGTGGAGAATGAGAGATGTGTGGTTTGTTGGCTTCTTTTGAAGAAGGTCGAGGGTCTTCTGTCTTCCTCATCTCCTGCATTGGTGCAGGCGCTGTTTTCACAGCAGCAGAGGTATCAACTTGTTGTGTAGGCGGCAACTTAGCATGATGCTCCTGCTGCTGTTGCTGCGAGAATGGGAAGATGGAGAAGAGGCTTTGACTCAGACTGTGTCTATTCGGCGCGCCGGGTCTTTGTTCTTGTCGGAGTGCTTCTTCTCTGCTTCGAGGCTTGTTGGGTGGTGGATGCGATGCGGAGTGTGAGTGCGAAGAAGCCTTTCTGTTGGACACTGGACTGGGCGGCTTCGCGATTGTGGCTTCAGGTAAAGAGGCTTCGCACATTTCGCAGGCTGTGAGGGCGGGGTCGTTGAGGAAGGTGCAGCGGGGGCATTGCTTTTTGAGATCGGGTGTCGAAGGGCGCTGAGATGGAGAGGGTTCCTGGGGTGGTTGTGCCTGTGGCCGAGGGGGTTGGCGGGGAGGTGCTGGGTCGTTCTGGGTAGGCATCTGGTAGCCTGGGCTGTATCTCTGTGCAGTCCTGGAGTTCGGTGGCGCTGTGTCGCGCTGTCGGCTGGTTGACGATGTGCCTGCACTCGCTCCAGCATTTGGATTCGGGTCCACTGATATCACGACCTGTACGTCTCGTTTCGTACCACACTTCATACACTCACACTGCCGCACAACGCTCTTCGTATACGTATCTGTGACCTCGGCCGGTGCATCGAACCGGATCTCGAACTTCCCTGGCTCACCGAAGCCTGGCGTATTTCTGTCGTTTCCTCTCCCTTTCGCATTTGCATAGCCTGCTCCTTTTGCCACAATTGGTATAATCGGGTCAACCGCTCCAAAGATGAGATGGTCCACAAAGGGGATCAATATTAGTTTCCCGCTGGTCTTGATGTGATGATCGATTTCCGGACGGAGCTGAAACGATTCGATAGACTGTAGGACGCGGAAGTACTTGTTGAACATGTCGCCGTACCATTGGCGAGCCTGAACGCCTTGCTGCAACAGATCTTTCGCGATATTTCGTGGTGCAGGACTCGGCCATAGTGCGTCGATCAAATGCTTCTCTTTCAGCGCCTTTCTCACCATCAAGTCTAATCTCGCGCATTCATATAGTCTCTTCTCCAGTCTTTCGTGCAACTCGTACTTTGCGAATCGAATAACCAAGCCTCTTACAAATCCGGCATCGAGGTTCCATTTTCTTGTAAAGTAGTCCAGAGATTCCAAATCTTTCTGCGCCTGCGCGTTTGCGGGTCGGACTTGGAGCGGTGAGAGTTCATGGCCCATAGAGATCCATCTTTCAGTCTGCCGTGGAAAGGCAGTTGCTGTAGACCAAAATGAGCGGATGGGGTAGTACTCGGCTTTGAAGTAGTTGTAGATGAAATCTAGGAAGTCGGCTTCTGTGAGCGGCATTGCTGCGTGGCCGCGTGGGATGTCCATGGTGGGTGATGTTTGTGGGTGGCGAGACGCGTAGATGTCACGATCTTGGAAGACAATCACAAAATCATTCGTGACGGGAGATGAAGACTTTGGCCGCAGATGTGAAGGTAGTTGAAGCGCGGTTGTGACCTAGCGGCCTGAACTATGCGAAATGTTGCTGCCTGGATGGAGTGAAAGATTACGCGTACAGAAACAACGTGGGAATTAACAAAAGTGACGATGCCTATTTGAAGCTGCGCCACAGCATGTGATGTGTTAGAAGCGCTTGGAAGTCCGATCCATGGATTGCTCTGCTTGTTCTTGTGACCGGGTTGCTGGACACGCACGTCATTGTGTGGCGGTGGCGGTGCTCGCACCTTCCGCGTCGGATCTGAGCGCCCTCTTTCCTCGACATTCCAGAACTCCACAACTCCACGACAACACGCTCGCCCCATATTCGCGATACGCCATCGACGCCCATAAACATGGGGTATAAATGCGCACTCATCTGGCTTCGATATATCCGTCTCTGGGGAAGAATGGGATACTGCGCAGGTGCTTAGTCGGCGGGAACACAGAGATCGGGCTTTCGTCGCAACCTGGAAAGAATTACAGAGCATCCTAGCCAGAACATCTACAAATCGACTGTCTTTTCTCGTGGAAATACCTCAACCTTATCCGGGTCATACCATCTGGAAATAGCCCAGCCTTGTCAGGGTCATATTGAGGTATCCCTTATATGTGCGTGGAGTATTACCTCGGCGTGGTAGACAATCCGAAGGGACTGACCTCTTGAGAGACCAAGAAAAAGCCTCAGGAACGGCACATCTAAGATAAAACTCTCCTTACCTTCACGACACTAACCATGTTTGAAGGTGGTAGCATAATCGTTCTAGCCCAAGTCTTGCGCAAGGGTCCGTGGAGGTAAGGGTTGATCAAGGGATTTCCTATCCAAACGCAATCTGGCTGATCGGTGTGCCACATCTTACTTTCGAAGCTCTCCGATACGTGGAACCCCTCATCATTTATGTTGGAATCGGTGTTTTGACCCTGATAAGAGGCTGTCGACATTGACGCACATGGCTCGCACGGGGTATACAGCGATCTACCTGGAGATCTCGGCAGCCCACGCTGCCTGCTGCAAGTGCACCCGCATGCGTGTATCTAGCACACGCCCGATTACTAGACGCCGTTGACTAGTTAGGAGGCGGGCGAATACACTTATACTTGGCTTGGTCCCTCATTGTCGCACAATCACATTAACCGTCCCAATCCCGACCTGATCTTCGGCAGTCCATATGTACAATGTCTACAATGTCTACTACTACAACGGAGAAGGACGAAAAGCCAGAGCGGCTCGACATGTCTGATGGTTTGCAGATCGCTCAACCTGAGACATATCCCGAGGCCGTCAACCGCTACTCTGCCAACGGCGATACGAAGCTGCCACAAATCAACGATGATGACGATGGTGGACGCGGTCGTCTGCCGCGGACGAGGTCCTCACGCCTGCGGGGCTCTCACGACATTCTTTCGTACCGTACTGCATTGGACAGCGATCAGGATCAAGCCCCTCACATCCAGGTCCCTCCTGATATGTGGAAGAAGTTCTTTGCTCACCGACGACGTAAATACTGGTTCACAATCGCCATGTCATTTACCATTGTCGCTGCACTCGTCGGCACTAGTATTGGGGGAGGACTTGTGGTGCAAGAGAAAGCCGACAAGTAAGACATGGTTCTAGTTCTTTGACATTGTCTAATGCTTGAGTAGGAAGGCCGAAGCACTTGCAGCGGAGCAGGCTGCGGCGAGTTCGAGCATGGAGCTGTTTCCAACACCCACATCGGCGAGTCCATCAGATATTTCAGCGGATGCCCCATCGGAGACTCCAACGGATAGCCCAGCGGCTGCGACTGAAGACACGGGGACTTACTACAGCGCGAGGCCATTTGGCGCCATCCAGTCAATCAACACAACATGCCCATCCACGCTCCTCATCTCAAGTCGACTGGAAGGCAAGAAGTCCGATATTAGTGGTCGGTATACCTACAACTGTCTCGACAGCACCAACATCCTCGACACCGTCCTCATGAGCTTCACCGCATACACCCTGGAGCAATGCGTCGACGCGTGCAGTCAATACAGCGCCATGAACGCAAGCAGTGCCTGCAAAGCCGCCGTGATCAGCTCTGACTTTAGCACAAGGTACGAGACTGAGAATGGCGCGAATTGCTGGCTGAAGAGTGGGAGCGGAGATGCGAGTACGGGGCAGAATGGGTATACAGCGGCGGTGCTAAGGGAGGACTGAGCGGAAAAAGAAGGTGTCATGTCTATCGTTCACCGTTGTAAAGATCATTACCGGCGTTTTTCTTTGTCCAGATAGTGGACGGCTTGGGATTTCTTGTTTGCAGACTTAGCGAGTGTTTGAAGTGACCCCGTCACTACCTGTTCTATACCAATGTCAGTCGTTATAGTTTTGTGTCTTAACAGCACCTCATTCAAGGAAGCACCCTCCAGCCGCAGTTGACGTGAGGTCGCGTACTTTGCATGTTTCCAGCCTAATGTAGGCTGTAGATCTGTTTAGATTTTCCTTGTATGAGGTGTGAGTGTGCGTGAGCTGCTAGTTCGTTGTAGTTAGTACGAAACGGATCTACACTTTTGGCAAGTCTCATTCGAGTATTCCTCTATATCAGAACCCATGTGGTGGCAGCTTGGTAATGACTAAGAGCAAGTCGCTTGACAGTGATAGAGCAGTGATTGTGGTAGGGTAGAGTCTCTTCGGTCGTACCTGCATGGATGTGTACTCAACCCAGGCAGTGACTTCACATGTCGCGAAGAGCAAAAGAGAAGTGTTGTACTATGCTCTAGAGGCTATCCAAGTACATACCCAGCCTCTGAAGCGTCTCGTGGGTCGGGGCAAAAAGATTCAATCGGCAAAAAGATATACCAATCCGATGTCGAACCCATAAAGATAGCAAAAAGAGCAAAAGAATTGTTTCCGACACCGGGAATCGAACCCGGGCCTTGCCGGCACTGCGCTGTAACAGCGAGCTGACTCTGCTATGAGAGCGGCAAATCCTAGCCACTAGACCATATCGGAAATTGATGGAAAGAGGAGAAGATACAAGCAATATAAAGAAAGAACTAAAATCTGGCGCGGCGACGATGAGGTCTGACCAAACTTCGTTGGGAGGGTCGGGGACCACGGGAGAGTAGTCTGGTAAGTTCTTGGAAGATTCTGACATGTGGATAGCGATGGCGGGGAACTTTTCTGCAGACCCCTGAATACCCCCACTTCGCGAAATCTCTACCAACACAACTTTCGAAGGTACTGCGGATGTGCCACGACGTTGTTTGAAGCCGCTGGGTTCGCCGTACGAGTGTTTAGGACAATAGAATTGATGCAACACATACAGTAAGCCAGTGCAGTGAAGTCTTACCAAGATACATGTCTCCTGTACATCTCGATAAAAATCTTGATGAGGAATACCTGCCAACACTTCGCAATGTCGCACGGCATTCTTTCTTATGGAAGCATCCCGGCTATTGCCTGTGTCAAGACGGTGCACATATTTGAGAGACCTTGGATTTGTTCCTGCGACTACTACCATATTTCATGACAATGGCGAAATCGATTTGGCATCTCGATCTATCAAATACGTCTACAACGTGAATAGCCTAGGATGCTTTCCGGGTGCATAAATTTAGCGTTCTCGTAAAATTTGGCCAGCGATGGCAAAGCAGCTATACTTTGCCGAAATCAAAGATTGTCGAGAGCCTCGCGATAGAGACTTGCTAAACGCACAGCGGTTGCTGAATTCTGATTCTTGGTTCGAGAGTACTGCTGCAAATTGGCCTTCTTAACATGTCACACTACAGCAGTGGTATCGTGCGGCTCTTCCTACAACGACATCGCGGCCACCGCGTTGAGCAACGAGACTAAACACCCTAAAGCCTACGTTGACTCTAGATTATCTACATTGTATATAACTATATTGATGTAGGCCCCTGAGTAGCCAGCGTCTTTCTTGAATGAGGTGCACGAGTACTTCTGCAATTGAGCCTTGTCAATATACCAACACAATAGTAATGATGTTGGCAGTCCTCTAATCTTAATGCCACCATGTCAATACCACTCCGCTTTCTCATCTACTCACCCAAGCCACCATGTTCATCTCAATAACACCCCACCTATCCATCCCCTTACTTACCATTCCTATGCACCCCAATAAACGTCCTCTCCCCCCTATACATATGAATACTCCTCGAAAAATGATCCTCCTCCTCCTCTTCCTCTTTAATCCAAACCCCATCCACCAATTTCGCCCTAACCATCTCCTCCCCCTTCCCATCCACCATTTCCCCGGCCACCCCCTCACCCGGCAACTTCCCCCCATCCCTCGTCCTCCCCTCCGCCATCCTCACCCCCACAGCCTCGACAACAGTATCGAACCCCGCTTCTACATCCTCCTCACCCCACGGCAGACTCTCAACATCGATTTTATGTTCCCGTCCAAGCAAACACATGATAATAACCATAGCACCCGCTTTCGACATGACCTGATTATGCTGTTTACACGCGTCATCATTGCAACACTCATTACACCCTTCTAGACAATGACAACTCGTAAGCCTTTGACACGCCTGCTCAAGCAACGTGTCGATAAACTCGAATGCCTTGGTACTAATCCCGCTGCCGCTCGCACCGCCTTTTGCGTCGTAAAAGGTAAGTCGCGCCGGTCTTTTCCTTGTGGATTCTTTCGCTAAAAACTCTTTCTCGGGGACTTTGCATTCCGTGCGGACGTCGCCGGGCATGGAGATGACGAAGTTGGGCATGAGAGATAGGACGGCGTGTTCGGCGGCGTGAATACCCGCTGCGATATTCAATCTCCTCGACCTCAGGATATCGAGGGCGGATTTGGGTACGTCGAGCCACATGCCCTTGCTAAACAGTATAATAGGTGGGTTATCAACCTGCACAGCATCCAGAATCCGTCTTTTCTTATCAATCTTGAAGAAGCCATACACGACTTGCTGAATCTTGATAGGCCCGTAGAAAGCTTTGGACCTGGAACCGGGAATCCGGCGGATCGCCTCGGTTTCCACGGGATCAATGTCCGTGTAGTCGCGTTGTTGGGTTGTCCAGTCTACTTTTACGTATTCGACTTTTGCGAGCATGCGCTCTTGGCTGAATTCTTTGACGAGGTATGTGTTTCCTTGGTGCAGGAAGATGCCGCCGTCGTAGAGGGTGAAGAAGGCGCGCGAGGCTTCGAGTTCTTCGAGAACGGTGTTTTTGCCGTGGGTTACGTCGATTATGGCGAAGTGGTCTTCTTCCGTGTCGCGGATTGCGACTGTGCGCGAGGGTTGAGGGAGGAAGCGCGTGTTGACGTGGTAGAAACCTTCTTTGTCGCAGCGCATGCGCTCGCGGGCGATTTTGGGGAGGAGAGGGCCGAAGTAGGAAGTATCTACTTCGACGTTGATGGGCATCTCGTGGGCGGCGCATTGGACGTGGCCTTCCAAGACAAGCATGTTTTCTAGATCGACTTGGAGTGCGCAATTGGGTTTTGTGAAGATCTCGTCCGGGTTCGACATGTAGTACTGGTCAGTAGGAAAGCAGTCGCCAACTAGAACGGATAGCGAGTCTTTATTCCTCCGTCCAGCACGACCACTTTGCTGGCGCAGGTTGGCAATGGTGTAAGGAAAGCCGACTGTAACGACAGCATCTAGAGATCCGATATCGACACCGAGTTCCAGCGCACTAGTAGCCACAATACCGCAGAGCTTGCCGTCGAACATCTCTCGCTCGATCTCTCGCCTGTCTTGCGGTGTGTATCCGCCTCGATACGACATTACCCGAGCAATCACCTCCGGTCTTTCCAGATTGGTAAGTTCGGTCTTGATAGCAGCAAGCAGCGCTTCACACTGCTTCCGTACACGACAAAAGGCAATAGCCCTCACGCCCCTCAACATCAACTGACAAAACAATTTCGCCGTCTCCGCCATACAATCGCCGCGTCCAGATGTAGGATCACCAGGGTCCTTGAAGGGCGTGTTCCAGCACAGAAACTCTTTTCGTCCAGAAGGCGACCCGTCAAAGTCCGTCAACTTGACCTCGTCAACACCGAAAATAGTCTTCATGTGCTCTTCAGGGTTGGCCACTGTAGCCGAGCAGGAGATGAACTTGACATGCCGATTCCCCAGCGCCGCGCATATCCTGCGTAGACGGCGCATGATGAATGCCATGTGTGCTCCAAACAGTCCATTGTAAACGTGCAGTTCATCCACGACCACGAATCGTAGGTTCTGAAGGTAAGTTCGCCATGCATCTTCTTGCGGTAGGATCGTAATGTGCAGCATATCCGGGTTGGTGAAGATGATGCGCGCTTCATCTCGAATGTAATTACGATCACTCATCGGCGTATCGCCATCGAACGTCTCAACCAGAACCTCTTCAAAACCCGGCATAAATCTTAACAGTTCTTTCATACTCTTCCTCTGATCCTGCGCGAGCGCTTTCGTCGGGAAGATATACATAGCCCTCGTATTAGGCTCCTGTTCCAATTGATGCAAAACCGGTATCTGATAAATCAAAGATTTACCCGAGCTCGTCGAAGTAGACACAATCACATTGTGTCCGTCGTAGAGATTATTGATAGCCTCAGCCTGGTGAGCGTACAGTTGAGTAATGTTCCTCGTGTTATACAGCGCATTAACGAGGTTCTGCGACATGGCGAAGTTCAAGTCGCCAAAAACAGCTTCTTGTGGGTCGAAGACGCGGTGGCCATCTGGCACGATCTGTCCGGTATACCACTCCAGCGTCTTGATCTCGTTCAGAATATCAGGAATAGGCTTCCGCTCCGCGGGTATGGAAGCTGGTATGAGCGCTCTGTCCGGACCGGGTGTGGAATGCCGACTCGCAGTCTCCACAGGAACAAATGCTTTTGAAACCTCCATAATTTTCTCCACTGAATCAACGCCCTCCTCAGCACACTGATTCAAAAACGCATTAACCGCCGACGTAAACTTGACATTCCTCTTCTCAATCAAATTCATCATCTGCTTCTGACTGTACACCGGCATCTTGAGATCCTCATTCCGTAACTTCGTCGTAGCCTTGGTCGGCTCTCCCGTTTTCTTATGTTGGACCTGGCGCTTCAGATCGCCATCGATGAATTCAAACAGCAGCACCTCTTTGTGCTCGCCTTTATCCGGTTCGGGTTCCAGTATCGCAAAGTCGGTTGTCCGTCTGCCGTGCAGATTGTCTTCTGAGCCCATCAGGTTGATTTGTAGCATTGCTTCGTCGACGTAGGCGAAGTTTATGGCTTTGGGTATCAGGGCGGTGATTTGCGCTACATCTTCGATAACTAGCTCTCGTTGTATGTTCGCTTCGACTGTGCTGCGCAGATTTTCGAGGGTCGTCGCGAGGTGCTTGCGCGTGCAGAGGAAGGTGTAGACGAGGTTTACGGCGCGGTGGACTTGGGCGAGCTTCGTGAAGTGCTCTGGCCATGGTATCGACGTCTCGACTAGGGTGGACGAGTTGTTGCGCGCGAGAGCTGGCTTGCCAGTACCATTTTTCTTTGGCGCTCGCCGCGGCTTCTTTCCTCCATCATGTGTCTTCGTGGGGACGCTCGTAGTGGTTGTGGCTGGGTCGGGCGCGTTGGGGTCGATCATTGAACCATCCGGTCCAACGATCCTGTGAACCTCCTTCACCCCTTCGCCTTCTGCAGCTGACGCCGCTGCAGTCGTTTCCTCATCGTTATCTCGCGATTTCCGTTTTCGCTTTCGTACAGTCTGGTCCGAGACGGTGGCGGCCTTGAGTCGAGGCATCGTGAGGACGTTGTTCTGGACGCAGCGCCGGTGGTATGGAACATTGTTTCACAATCAATGACGCAATGGCGCAACGGCAAGAGTGATCGTGCACCTGGGGGAACTTCGCTTCGGCGTCGAATTTACTTGATTAGGGGGTCTCAAATCACGTTCTTAGCTGTGCATCTGACCTTGCACACAATCGCTGCGACATCTTACAAAAAGACGCGATCCTCGCGTCGCGCGTCGCCACGCTCTCACGTGCGCTAGACTGCCGCGTGGGCTTTTCTCTAATCGGGCCCACGCATTCCACAACAAACATTTCACAACCACATCAAAATCACTCCTCGCGCGTCAAAGTCATATCTGAAAAGAGTCCAAGATGCATTTCCACACCTATCCCCAGGGTATATGGCCAAAGAAGATCAGCATCCCGCCCACATATTCAATCCACCAAACCCACTTCATCCAAGTAGCCACTTGTTTGTGTGAATATACAGAAGAGGTATCGAACAAGAACAGAAAGATCGAAACAACAAGCACACTCCTCGCTAGAATGCAGTGATATCAGAAAAGACAGACCAGGGAAGACCATCAGCAAATAACAAGTAATAAGCCATTACATCGTGAATGAGAACAAGAACATCGCCTCGTCGGGCAATTTTTTTTCGTCAGGACAAGGGGTGGGTGGTTGGGCTACTCTGCTCACAACGCGCCACCCGCACCAGGAAGAAGCATCTCAATGCACTTCGTCAGCAGATTGCTCGCCTCATGCAGCAACTCCCATCTCGTCTTCTTGAACATATCGCGCATGATGATGAGCAGACCGAGACAAGCATTGCGATTGGAAGTCTTGCTAAGATCCTCCGGCGAGCGCACACCGCCAACACGGTTGAGGTAGAGAACCATATCCCTGACCTTGTCGTCATAGGTGGGGAGTTGGTATGGCTCTTTGACCGGACCATCGAGCGCGAAACCATACGACCACACGATTAATGTGGCGAAGTATAGTACCCATGGTCGGTTGAGGAGGTAGTCGTCGCGTGCGGAGTAAGAGAAGCCGGCCGTGGACGGCGTATTGGGGTTCAGGCTGTGATCTCCAGCGACCATAACGTTGGACAGGAAGCGGAGTGCGTAGAATGTGGCGTCCCGGGCCCGGGCAGTGGGGGCCCACATCTCCTTCATCCGACGTTGCGCGCCGTTGTAGTCTTGCGGGGTTATTGACCGCCCGAGAAGGCGGGGTGCGCCGGCGTAGATTTGGCAGTCGACAATGTCGACGTGCATGGCCATATGTGCCAGGTGGTGGAGCACAGTTCGGGACTCGAACACGTTGTCATCGTCAACACCTTGCGAGTATCCGTATGAGCTCGAACTAGGGCGGTCCTCGGATCGGTTCAGTGAGCTGTCGAAATCTTGTTTCCAGAAATCAAAGGCGCGAGTCAGAGAGCCCCGCCACTTGTCGCGACCACCTAATGCTGTTGTCACACCGAGCGAGCTGACTTGTAGATCTCGCTGGTTCATGTGCCATGATACGCTCAGCAGACCGGCCATGAGGATTGTGCGTCCAAACGAATTGGTCCGTACCGTCTGCCCATTGAGCGTCTTCTTGAGACCGTCAAGGAAAGACATTGGTTTGATGCCATTCGATGTTAGGGATTGCTCAACTCGTCCCACTTCAGAGCTACTCGTTGCAGACCAGAGCGCTTCGTCACAAGGCAGTGGAAGACGCATCTCGTGAGCGACCATGACAGCGCTATGGCCGAACATGGTAGCGTGGATGCTGTCCATGACGAAGGCTGCGAATGCTGCCCTCCTAGTAGCCTCATTCGTGATCCAGTGATTCCACCACTCATCAGGCGTGTTTGCTCCACCTATTCCGTTGCTTTTTCCGTCCTTGACACTAGGAGGCGAATCCATTGCTGACCGTCCGATCAGCGAGCTTCCACGCCTCATAAGCGTCAGTGTCGTGGCATGATGGATGTGCGCTCGTTCATGTAGCGGGCGCGTAGAATACATCTTCTCAAACGACTCGAGGAGGAGCAGGCCTTGGAAGATCCATAGCTTAGCGGGTGGACGGAAATCAGCGTCCATGAACAGCTCCCAGCGCAGGTGCCACGCCAAAAAGTTGGCTAATGAAGCACAAGCCTGTGTCGTCTCTTGACCGTAGTTCTTCTCCAAACAAGACGCTCCGAGACACATGATGGCGAGCAACAGCAGCTCAGGACACGTGCTTGCATTGAACGTTGGCTTGTGGAGGATTGGTAATTGCGGGTGGAAATGTACCCAGTACGAGCTGATGTACGTTTGCATCATGTGCAGACTGAGCACGTGCCGGCTGTCGTCTTTGTCACCCTCCATGAGTTCCTCCTTCTGCTTCTTGACTGGCGCATGATCTGTTTCGTTGAAGCGCAGATGTATCAGGTCAAGAAGATCTTTCCGCTTCTCTTCTGACAAGGCAGATTCTGGTAGCGTGGTATCTAGTATGCTATGAACAGCCATGGGATGTGCAGGCGGTGCAGGGTTGTTCAGATAGCCGGCAACTGAGGGGTCATAGTTAAAATACGGAGCTTGAAGGCCAATTTGGGATGACGCACCAGCTACGGGGTTTACTCCGCCCGGGTAATCCATGGGCGATGCGCCTCCTGGGTTGAATTGATTGTCGTTGAATAGCCAGGCGGCGAAGTCGTCGGCCATGGCGAATGGTGACCGACTGTATCCATTGCCACCAAACATTGGTATAGCATATGCGGGGTTCTGCTCCATGATGGCATCAGAGACACCCTGCATTCGGTTGTCTATTTGACCTGTAGACTCGACACCATTCATAGGCGTCTGTCCAGAAGTGCCATTGTAGAACTGGTTCTCTTGTTCTCGAGGAGCAGGGGTGCCGGCTGGCTGGGGGTACTCTGGTGGAGGTAAGGAGGAGAAGGGAGGAAAGTTGTTTTGTGATTGATACGCACTTGCGCTGTTTTGGTAGCCGGTCGAGGGCGCAGAGGGAGTATACTGGGATGGTGTAACAGCAGAGTTGAAGGGTGAGCTCGAGCCATACGAGCTGAGATTGGACGTCTGCGCGCGTAGATCGGGCCGGGTGAAGTTCCCATTACCCACATGTGGGGAGTTGTGGAGAGAGTTGCGACCTCCACTGTAGTTGCCCAAAGCGGCCGGACGCGGTGGGGGTGCAAAGTTTCCAGCGCTCTGGGACTGCATGTCGTAGGGCTTAGCTTCTGAGCCACTGCGGTACGTATCGTCGCTCACTGTCCTCTGCAGCGAGTCCTGCCTGCTGAGCGTGGCAGTCGAGCCTGGCGACTGGAAGTTTGGCGGCGACATTCTGCTGCCTGGGCCTGCGTTGGAGGCTCCCGACGGCGGAGACTGCATGCCGAGTGCCTTCTGTGGCGGTGCATTCTTTCCGCCCAGTGCAGCCGTCACAATGGGGTTCAGATTGTGCATGTTGAACGTGTCCTTGCGCAGCAGCTGCGAGCCTCGCGCCGTGTGTCTCTCCTTGTGGCGCGCGCAGAGGTCCTGCCGGACGAAAGATCGGTGGCAGTCGGGAAAGTCACAGTGGTAGATTTGCTTGGGGTTGTCTGTCTATGTTAGCTGGGTGAGGCCGGCGGGCGCTGCTGCACTCACGGTTCAGCTGATGGCGGTAGAGATGCTCTGCGCGGGAGTAGCTCTTCCCACAGCCCTCGTGCGGGCACTCAAACTTCTTGTCGAGGCCCTTTCTGCTGCGCCGTCTCTTTCTCGAGGAGCCATGGCCGTCACCCTCGCCCTCGCCGCCGGAGCCATCTTCGTCGCGGTCGCGTCGGCGGCCACGGGTGTCAGCGCTGTCGGGGGAGGCGGGGGTGGGAGGCTCGTTTGCAGGGCCAACCGTGGAGTCCATCTTGTCTCGGAACTGCGTCTGGATCTTGCCCAAATCCGACGCGTGCGCAGCATGCATAGACAAGATTTGCGCCGTCATTGCCAGCGGGTCGTCAGGTGCAATGTCGTGTGTCGCGACGCTGGCAGACAGTGCGCGTGTGTAGGGCTTGGGTGGATGTTGTGTAGCCTGGTGGCGGAGCGACTCGTGTGCGCGGTTGCCAGATGGTGTTGATGTTAGTCAAGAGGCGCTCGGCCATGGGCGTGCATGCTGCTTTGGGAATCACACGGCAGGCGAGGCGACGGCGTGGGCTGCGCGAGTCTTAATCGCCGCGATCCTGGGCGATGACCTGCAGATAGAGCCTCTGTGTATACTATTAAGGCGATGGGGTGTCGTCGTGGCGAGA
This sequence comes from Alternaria ventricosa, assembly GCF_023758065.1. Classification (NCBI taxonomy): domain Eukaryota; kingdom Fungi; phylum Ascomycota; class Dothideomycetes; order Pleosporales; family Pleosporaceae; genus Alternaria; species Alternaria ventricosa. The sequence continues at coordinate 322,399 of NW_026055700.1, forward strand.
ACCCTGGACGTGGACGGGGAACGTGGGGAAGGGCAGCTCGTCGTGGGAGGCAGCAGGACGGGCGCGGGTAGACTTGTGGGAATGGAATGGAGAGGGCCGATGCCGACTTGGGACGGCGACTAGGACTCACGACTGGGGACCTGTGACCACGCAGACCGTCCGCAGTAGCCGCGATAAGAATTCAAGATCCCGTGGCTGTGGGTAATGTCTAAGCACCAGCTGGCTGAAGTAGTGAGGGGTAGCTCGCAGCCTTCCGACGACTCCAGCCTCCGCCGTCAGCAATTAACTTTCTGTATGCACTCCAAGACGCCCGTCTGGATGCTGCAATACTGCACCTACACCTGCAGCCTGCTGGACCACCAGAATGTGGAGAAGCGAGCCGGCGTGGGACTGGCAACTCGGGCGTGGGGGCCGCTCGAGCGCTGCATTTAGTTGTCCTTCTCCGTCGGCGCCGTCACGACTTCTCGTAAACGCCATTCCAGCTACTGGTCGATAGCAGCGCGTGCCTGTTCATGCACCGCAGACTGTGCACCGCCGTATGCACAAGGCTGCATCAAGCATGCGATGCTGCACGTGGAAGCATTAGACTCCTCCTCCTTCCAGGCCCGCTGCCATCCTGCCCACTTCTGAGACTGTTGATATCTCTGCATCGCTTCACCCATCTCCAGACCCTGATTTACGCCCCTCTATACCTCTCTACACCTCGACCTGAGCCCAACCCGCCCAACACGCAACTAATTTCCACACCTCATCACACGTGCGCCACTCGCACCGCGCTGCTCATTCGCCAGCATTTACCCAGATGCTAGTGCCCACTCGGCCCGTCGGCCACCAATTGATACTTGCAGCCTGGACGCCCTACCCCAGGATCGTCTTGCCGCGCAGCGCGACAAAACACGCAGACGCATCTACGGTCCACTCCCGCCAATGATGCGCGGCCCGGACGTCACCCTCTTCTTGCGGCACTCGGAGCCCGGCGAGCGTCGTCGCATCGGTATCCGCATTTGATTAACTCTGCATATAGTCATTGATTTATTCGGAGGAATGTCAAGACGGAGCTTGTCTAGTTGAGCCTCATCAGCCCTATCTGTCATTAACACCGTGTGACGAGACAGTTCACGCAGTGCAACATGGAAACGTGGAACGACCAAGCCGGGCCTGTGCCAAATTCGCCCCCAACCGCTGGACCAAGCTCAATGAGACAATTTCTCCCATCCTTGTCACTACGGTGCGCTTTACCGAGCGCCTCTCTTCCGCCACGGATAATATGCAGTTTTGCTTTGCTTTGGTCTTCCTTCATGTTTCAAGGCCAGTATGTTGCCAAACTGGGCAGGAAATTCCCTGGTCCCAGTCTATACTTGTCTCGTGAGCTGAGATGGATCCTCCGCGGAGGCTATACACATGCGCTAGCTGAGCCACTGCGTACTGGTTGGTTCTTGAGGCTGGAGGTAAAGCCCGAGGGCATTAATGCATGTCTCTTCGATGAAGCCCCGCTATCACTCATCTGAGATCTCGACTATCATCAGATACTAGTACTAGTAATGCGGCTCCCTGAAGCCATATCATGCCGTGCGTGATATCTATGTGTGCTGATGCAAATGATAGCATCCCGATTTGCCCTGCCAAGTCATTATTCCGTCCTATTCCTACGCTTAATGTACACCACGGAAGCTTTCTGAAATACTACCCGTTGAGCCTTGCCCGTGATAACCTAATCTTGGGCCTTCGCACCACCCTCTTCATCAGCCGATTCTGCAGCAGAATCAACCTTCTTCGCCTCCTCTGACCCTTCGGCATCTGGCTTGCTATCATCTTTCGATGGTTCATTTTCGTCGTCTTGGGCGTCCGAAGCACTGGCCTCAGCATTCTCAGTAGTCGCTGGCTCTGTGGCGGCATCTCCATCTTTCTTTTCTTCTACCTCGGTCGTTGTACCCGCTGCCTTCTCTTCGCCCGCGTCTTCCTTGGCTGCTTCAGTCGTGGGATCCTTGGCATCTGCTTGTGTTATCTCCTCTGCAGCTTCAGCCTCGTCCTCGTCCTCGTCCTCGTCCTCGTCATCATCTTCGTCATCATCATCTTCGTTGTTATCTTCAATAGCCGTGACGTCGCCGTCGCTATCGGCTTCCTCCTCTTCCTCATCCTCCTGTGCCGATTCAAAGATTTGAGTGACTGGTCGCGCTTGAAGAACTGGTCGCTCCTCCTCTTCCTCATTCTCCTCTACAACTGTTTGAACGGCCGTGGCGCCAACTGATGGCGAATGCCTATGTCGCTTCGTTGTTCCAGCTGTTGATAGCGAATGATCAGACATTCCGTCTGCCAGTGTGTTACTTGAAATCTCTGATGTCGAATCAGAGGGCTCTCGCTTCATAATCAGAGGTGGCGCTGACGGCTTGACCTCTGTTGATGGCTCAATACCCTCCGCCTCAGGAGGGATGGTGTAGTTGTCCTCTGGTACCAGACCGTATACATCGCAGACCGTCTTATAGAATATGTATAATCCCGTACGTCCCTCGACCTTCCAAAAGACTTCTCGGTGCGAGTACCATGCGTGCGCAAAGATTCTGTATACGCGCCTGAAGATGTTGGTCAACTGGCGCATTTGCGAGTGCTGCGTTGACGAGTCTGTGCCTAGCGCGAGCCGTGAAGGAAAGTGCTTGGGTGATGTGAGGGTGTTAGCCGCCCAGTCGAGCGTGTGGCAGCAGTAGTCGATGGCACAACATGACTTTGGCGGGTCGTGTACTGCGCAAAGGTACTGCCACTCGGAAGCGCGCATCTCGGGACACGTCAGGGACGAGCATGGTGGGTCGTCGGCGAAGAGGGCGGTAATGATGGAGTTGACCTTTTGTATGAGGAAGCGGCAGAGTTCGTATAGCCACAGCGTCCTGTCCACATTGGCGGGTGATTGTGCTATCTTCAATGCCATATTTCTGTCTACCGGCACAGTGCCATTCGAGCCGGCGGGGTGCGTGAGCGAGTGGTGGAGGGCTTTGAGGTGCTCTGTAAGTTGGAATGCCGAGTCAATCTGCGCATCTTGTCAGCCAGGCGCTGTCTTTATTGTAGTATGCCTCGACGTACCTCTGATAACTCTACCAGCGGCGGCCCCTCCGCCATGTCCTCCGCCTTAGTCCCCGGTCGTATTCTCCGTTCGGCGGCATGGTCGAGATTGCTGAAGAGCTTCTGCTGCTCTGGCGACGCGGATACCGGCGAAAGCTGGTCTTCTGGGATGGGCGGCGGGCTGGGAAGGCGCGGCGAAGCGGGCGACGTCATGTTTGCGGAATGATGAGTGGTAGTGAGTGAATTGCGATCACAGTAGGCGTCTGGCGACAGGTAGGCGGGGCGGCGTGTGTTGTTGATACCTGGAGCTTGCGGATGCAGGGCATGGGCAGGGGTCTTGTCAACTAGGAAATACGCGACGGCGCTAGCTTCATCGCGCGTCAGTCGCGGTGGACCATTTTTCTACATGACTCTGCCACCCCACGACGTCATTGCCGTCTCTCTTGGCCTCCAAAATCCCGAAGTAGCTGCGATTAGGTAAGTCGCTGTAGGACTGCATGTTCTTACGCACCTACCTCCAGATCATCTGTTCTAACTTATTCTAGAACTGTATCTTGACGCTCTGGCACCCCTCCTCGACATTCGAATCACTATCTAGAAACAGCTTGCCGGCCATGGACGGAAACGTATCAGACGATGAAGTCCCCACTCTAGTCCAGCCAGAGACTAATACCAAGGTCCTGGACGACCAAGATGAGGAAATACCCAATCTTGTAGCGACCTCGAAGGAAGCACCACAGGGTAAAGTGCCCATTACCATAGTTACAGGGTATCTTGGTGCGGGAAAGACGACTTTGCTCAACTATATTTTGACTGAGCAACATGGAAAGAAGATTGCCGTCATTCTGAATGAGTTCGGTGACTGTATGCTCACCTTCACTAAGAATAAGACATCACTCTGACAGATGGCTTAGCAATTGACATCGAAAAGCAACTCACTGTCTCGGACGCAAACTCCACATCCGCCCAACCCGCTCCTTTTGTCCCACTCGCGAACGGCTGCATATGCTGTTCGGTAAAAGACATCGGTGTAGCAGCCATCGAGAACCTCATGGAGCAATCTGGCCTGTTCGACTACATCCTGCTCGAAACAACCGGCCTAGCCGACCCCGGAAACATCGCACCTATGTTCTGGCTCGACGATGGCCTAGGCAGCAGCATCTTCCTCGACGGCATCGTCACACTCGTCGACGCAAAGAACGTACTAAAGAGCCTAGACGAAGGCCTCGGCGACGAAGAAAACATCGAAGAAAGAAAGAAAGCGTCGCATGACGAACACGGCCCACTACTCACAACAGCGCATTTGCAAATCAGTCACGCAGACGTCATCATCATCAACAAAACCGACCTGGTTTCCGCACAGGAACTCGAACAAGTCACCGAGCGAATCCGCTCTATCAACGGCCTCGCGCGCATCAAGACGACGACGAAAAGCCAGGTCCCGCAACTCGAAGGACTGGTTTTGGATCTCCATGCCTACGACGAAGTCACAGACACAGATCTGCAATTCGCGAGCAAAGGACACAGTCACCTCGACCCTACAATCACCACTTCAACCATCTCCTTCCCGGCTTTAACCCGCGAGCAAGTCGAGAAATTCGATCTCTTCCTTCGCACTATTTTGTGGGAGGAGATGCTGCCGAATGAGACTGCACACAAGCCTTTTGAGATTCATCGATTGAAGGGACGCGTCCCGGTCAAGGACGGCAAGATACTTCTCACGCAGGGTGTAAGGGCGATTTACGATACGAATGAGCTTGATGCCAAATCCGAAGATGAGGTTCGGGAGTCGAAGTTGGTGTTGATTGGGAGGGCTGTGGATCAGCAGGCGTTTAGGCAGAGTTTGGTGGCCACGTTGGGTGGTGGGCAGTGATTGAGCCTTTGTGTTCAGGAAAAGTGAAGGTTGGCGCGGTTCGACGGCGTTGTTGGTGATGAAGTAGCAGGCGAGCATATTGGTGGCCCTGGTGTGTTTGTCGTCTCAAAGCAACACCCACGGCAGTCGCCTTTTATTACTATCCCTCCTCTTTGACTCACACCTGTCTGAGATGCCATGTCTTGGTTGTCTTCCACTTCACCCAACGTTCATGACGGCGTTGCGGATGTGCTGCGGATGCTGTAGGTTGAAAGTGGAAAGAGCGAGTTGAAATTCATCTTGACAGCCTGTACACAGTGCTGAAAAGAGGTTGAGCTTGAGCGCATTTGCAGTTGAACAATTGTCCCTCGCGCAGTGCTAATTTATTAGAGCTGTATACACTAAGAGGCACCGCAAAAAAGGTATAGTGTCGTTCCTGCCTGCACGGCTCCATGTAGACGCTCCTACTTCTATACTACAGCCCTAACTTAACGCGGGCATAACATCTTAGCATATATTCAACATATCAGAGCATAGTCAAGTAGGCTGATTAGATGTCTTTTCTTCGATATTGAAAGATTTAGGAGGAGGGGTTTGCATAGGTACTGTGAACAAAGGTGTTCGTGAGATATACCTGTATTGCGGTTGATTGCCGTGTTACTCAGCCGCTTTGTGCCTGGGTTTCGCCACCAGCACGTCCAAAAAAAACAATGGGAGGAATTGTAATGTGCAGCTTAGGTACAATTACGGTCCCTGGCGAAATCGGCTTCCTCTCAGTACGCCTTCACAGCAAAGAATGCGCCACACTGCAAGCAGAGATTGAGGCTTTCTGCCGAGCAGATAAGGCATGGCATAACCCAGCCTGACACCTACGTAGCCCTTCTCGTCAGCGCTATATGTCGCAAGGCAGTGGCAGCCTGGTGGAAAACTACTACCCCGCGTCGCCCCATCTCTTGAGAGCACGACACCCTCAACTTCTACCACACCGTAAAGATGCCTAAATACATTTACCAACCTCTGGAAAAGCCGAAATCAGGATTCCGGCTCCTTCAAATCAGCAAAGATCCTCTCACCGACCAGCCGCAATGCACCTTACAGAAGTACAGCCTCACAACCTGTCCTGATTATATCGCTCTATCATACACTTGGGGCGAACCGACACGAACTCATAGTGTAGCAGTCGACGGAGCGAATCTGGACCTACGCCAAAATCTTTTCGACTTCTTATGTGCCTACACTATTGAGCCATGGGGCATGGACGACGTCACGAAACCGGTGTTCTATTGGATCGATCAGATTTGTATCAACCAGGAAGATCCGATTGAGCGCAGCGACCAGGTCCGTATCATGAGCAAGATTTACAAGCAGGCGAATACGGTGCTCGTGTGGTTAGGGTGTGACCCTGACATGGTTGACGCAGCGCACCGGCTGCGAGACGCGGTATATACCGACCTGTCGGCTCTTGCTACTCTATTAGCTCACCCATATTTCAAACGGGTATGGATCATTCAAGAGATTGCGCTCAGCACGAAGTTACCTCTCATGATTTGCGGAGGGGTTGAGCTCAAGAATTGGGATTGTTTAGGCTCTGCAGGTAGATTTACAGAGCGGATGATACCGGCAGTTCCCTCGATAGCCATATTTGGTCAACGTTCTTGGGAAAAGCGTACTCTGGATTACTGTATCCGAACACATTGGAGGAGCAATTGTCAAGATCCTCGCGACAAAGTCTACGGCTTGTTGGGGGTTACACCTGAAAAATGGCGAGTACGTGTTGATTACACAAAAGAGGTGCTTGAGGTATACTTCGATGCGGTGGCAGCTCTGTTTGAAGAGTTATTCGACCGTAATGACCCGGAATGCTTTTATCCAGCAAATCGGACCATCAGACCACAGGACTATCGCATCACGCTTGTAGCTTTGGCAAAAGGGATGGGTTTCTCCCGACGACAGGTCAATGGCGTCTTCTCATTCTTCGATTATATCGAGGGTACATACTTGAGCACCGAGATACGAAATGTCCAGTACACATACACGGGCCGCATATGTACTAGAGTACGCGCGTATTTATCTTCCGAACAAATCCCCACGCCAGAAGAAGAATTCGAGGTCAGCTGGAAATCTATCACTGCGACGAGGCGAAAACCATTGATGCGCGATATCATCCCAGAGATGGGCTTGCAGTTGGCAAGTACAAATGCGGACAGCAAAGCTGATCAAAGTGGCTTATCTGCGCCAGCTCTAGATCGATGGTGGTGCAAGCATGCTGGCGAGATACACTACTTTGATTGTCCCGATGAGGCGCCAGTATTTTACCGTCTACATCCAATGTACTGCCACGACGAGTCAATAGATCACCCTTGAGGGAGAGCTGGTGCATTCACAAGATCACGCCCCATCCACTAGAAGCAACCTTTATCCAGACATGGTGAAGCGAAAGAATGCGATCACCACATGTACACTCGTTCCCGTATCGCCACTGAAAGAACTCAAATAATTACAACAATCAATTTGCCACTAAACTAATCTCAACCCCCCAATCTCACCTCCCACTCAAAACCCTCACTCCACAGGCGTCACTACGCTTACACAATACCCTTCTCATTCCCAACAACATTCGTCTCATTCCCACTCGACGCATCACCATGCAGATACGCCGCAAGACCAATCTCTTGGTTAATCTCCGCCATGCGCTCCTGATCCTTCAGCGCCGCTCCCTCACTACCAAAGATAGTGTCCATCTCCTCGAGCGTCAGGCGCTTGGTTTCAGGAACGAAGAACCAAATGAAAGCTGCTCCAAGCGTGGTTACGAGCCCGAAGAGGACGTATGTACCCCAGGTGATGTTTTCGAGCAGCTCGGGCGTAATTTGTCCGATGATGAAGTTGTTCATCCAGTTGGAGGAGCCGCCGAGGGCTGTACCGTAGGGGCGCGTGGACAGGGGCCAGATTTCTATGAGACGGAACGTTAGCATCAACTTTACAGAAGAAAAGTTTGGGGAGAGTAGGAGAAGTGCTTACCGGCGATCAAAATCCAAGCACAAGGACCCCAAGAGTAACCGAAGTGGATGACGAACAACCAGACCATCACAACGGCTGCCCATCCCGCCGCACGATGGTTCCCAAAGTTTTCATAGTTCTTCGCGAGAATGACGGCGATGACGAAGTGGGAGAAGGCCATGCCGAGGGCTCCGACAGCGAGCACGGGTTTACGGCCGAGCTTGTCAATGTAAAGGACTGCGGGGATGGTGGCGAGGAACATGACGATGCCGACGACGCCTGTCGCGAGGAGGGATTGCGTGGTTCCTTCGAGACCGATTTGCTCGAAGATTTGAGGCGCGTAGTAGAGAACCTGGGAGAGTGGAAGTCAGCATGAGTTTCGAATGTAGATCATCAACGAGGCCCGAGATTGTACGTACGGCGTTGATACCAGTCCACTGCTGGAAGAACATAGTGACAGTCGCGACGATAACCCTCTTGAACATAGCCTTCGTCTTGAATAGCGAAGCAATGGCAACAAACTGGAGCTTGAAGATGTTCATAGTAGTCTGCTCGCGAAGATGCGGGAAAGCTTCAGCAACACTGCGCTTCTCGAACATGGACTGGGCCTTGATTTCCAAGAATTCCAACTCGATGAGCTCATGGTCAGCGGGGAGGTTGCGGAGAGAGGCCAGGTTGCTCCTCGCTTCTTCTTCGCGTCCATGGTGTACCAGCCAACGTGGGGAGAACGGCATCCAGACCATTCCGATGATAAGGACGAATGCTGGAACGAGCTGAAGGCAGATGGGCACGAGCCATGCGGCGTTAGATTGGGTCTCGAGAGTAGTACCTCCGATGTAGTTGGTTCCGTAGTTGATCCAGAAACTAATCATGATGCCGAATGTGATGGCAAGTTGTTGCAGTGCAACCAAAGCACCACGGACCTCACTAAGACGGGTCAGTATGTTACTTAGGTACTGAGGTAGCTCCTTTTGGGTGTACTTACGGAGGTGCACATTCACTGTTGTACATAGGGACGATGACGGAAAGACCACCGACTCCGATACCACTACGCTTGATTAGCGAATGCTGAAAGGTTTGTACTGATGGTTCACTAACGTGATGAAGCGACCAGCCAGAATCTCCTCGTGACCACCAGAAATTGCAGTAATCTGGACCACAACACCAATGATGAAGATTGCAGTAGCGATCAAGATGCCGTACTTGCGCGACATTGCCTCAGCAACGAAACCGGACATGACGGCTCCAAACCAGGCTCCGAGTTCCAGGATAGCGGTCAGCCATCCCTTCTGGGTTGGATTGTCAACGTAGCCGTCGGTTTCTACTCCATGTAAGCGCAAGCTGATAGTGAAAGTCGCAAATACGTACGTGCTCCGAAAGACGGCATAGCTAGAATTCCACTGAACATGCCCTGGTTGTATCCGTACAATACACCTCCGAGACAGGCAAACAAGGCGATCAGGAAGACCTTGCCGTTCTTCACAAGAGCCCTAGGACCACTGGCGCCCATCAGGGCCTGACGCCTTTGAAGCGCGGCATCGAAGCCAGATGCACCACCGCCGCCTCCAGCCATGATGATGCTCGATTACCGACAATCGAAACGCTTGAAGAGTTTGGCGAAGGTCTTGAACAAAAGCCGTCTGAGTAGTACCCCAGATTGCCAAAAAGCTTACGGTCCTTTACTCGGAGACCCCAGGCTTATGTATGGGGGGCCACCGAAGCCCGCACCACCATGTGCATAATCATCCAGCACCCCGGTGGCCGTACCGCAGCACTGTGGGGAAACAGGCCTCCATACTCTTTCCAGATCATCGGTAATAAGAGCTGTTTAACCCCTTAAGCATACCAAGGGGAAACGGCTGCTGGGCAGCATGTTAAAGACGGCTTGAAGAGCGCCAAGCCAAGGCTTCGAGCACACTAATTGGACACGGAAAGCGATGTAAGCATCCACCATTCTTGGCAGTCATGTGCCGTTCGTGGTTCATCCGCCGCTGATGTCGTTCGGTTGCTGTAGGCCGGGTGCCAAGGGCTATCAGAGGAAAGCTTTAGGCTAAATTGCCCGTCATCCGTGAATTCGTAGCAGCGGAGCGCCGACATGACGAGGCTCCGAGGAATCCTTTGACGGTTGCGACGGCAGTTTCAATAGTGCGATCGAGTCGTGAGAGGTGCGGACCATTGTTTCTACACGTGTAGCATCATCGACTTCCAGATGTGGTGGCAACCGGATCTTAAAAATCAGATGTGAAGGCTAAAGGCGGAGCGCTGATGCACGTAGAGGCCAAATGCGCTTGGCATGGCGCTCAACTGATCGCGAACAGCCAACCCGGTGTCCGAGTTCTATAGCCATTCGGACGAAATACTGGTTGAAGCAGGAACTTGCTTTCCGATGAACAGTAGTCATGTTTCAGGCATCGATCTCCTAGAGCTGCAGCTTACGCGGAAGCAGTTCGCATGTAGTGGTAGCCTTTGGCCTGGCACGGTTGGCAGGAGCACCATCGACCCGCATTGGAACTTCGCGGAAAAATCACGAGAAGCCCATCAAAAATTTCCGGTTGTCGAGTTTGTCCATTCGATTCGAGTTGGACGTCGTGGGTGGAGTGATGAGAGACGGAAGCCAAGAGTGCGGCCCCATAGGTATGGGGAAAGGGCCGTGGATGCCCCACGCGCGAAAACGCGTACGACGCGCTTGCCAACAAACGTGACTTCACAACAACGACCAACTTCAACCCACGCTGCTAAACATCGAGCATCGGCTCATACAAATATGGCGGTCTCAATATTCCAGCGGAAGCGCGACTTCATCTACCTCGTCTTCTTCGTTGTGCACCTGCCGGTGATGCTAGGTAAGTACCGAGAAGGAATATTAAGGCTGGAGGCTCCATCATGCTGCAATAGTATAGCAAGATTACATATGCGAGGGCCCGATCTTTTGAATCATTTCCTCTTTCAATCGTTCCGATGCTTCCGGACTTGATACATCACACCGCCGCATACATGAATGGACTGACCAATACTAACTGAACGACAGCCTTCGACTTGACAGCCTACTACCCAATCCAAATAAAGCCCCTCTGGATGTCTTCGCTCCGCGACTGGTACATATCTACATACGGCGACCGCTTCTTCTACAACGCCCCAGCTTGGTTCCCCGTCCTGACCTTCCTCGAACTTGTCTACCACCTCCCTCTAACTCTCTGGGCCATCCCTGCCTTGCTGCGTAACGACCCACGCGTCCCTCTTGCTCTGCTGGTCTTTGGTCTAGAGACGAGCTTGACAACGCTGGTCTGCTTGGCGGAGATGCTGAGTTGGGAGGAATTGACGCCGGTGCAGAGGGGTGCGCAGGGGTTGGGTGGCATGTATGGAGGGTATCTGGCTGCTGGTACGTTTTAGTTTCGATTGATTCTGGAAGTTGTTCGAGGGGAATGTAAGCTAATGCGACTAGGTATCTTCATGTCGCTGGATTGCTATGCGAGGCTTGATCAGATGATTGCGAAGCAACATCGAGGCTTAGAGCCGGTTACGAAGAAGAAGTTGTAGTACCGTGGTACACGCGCGGGGAACACCCAATGCTGTGGCGATAACTGTACCCAGCTGTCACTCGGTATACCCGGGAGTTTGGGTCGTGTACCGTTGCCTGAAAGCAACTTCCCACACGGATAGTGCACTGCAATCTTTAGCGTAGAAGAGGAACAGCAGTTGTACGAAGTACGTGGTGCGCTATAGTCGATTAGCGATGGGTGAACACTAAGGCTTTCTCACCGGATGTAAACCAGGCGAAGAGACGGGACATGATAGAGAGGAAAGGCTCTGCTCGACTCAATCTTATCCACTACACACGAAACTACACAATACGTCACTTCACTTAGGAATGGACACACGAGAGTGATTTAGTCATAGTTAGCATTCGAAAAGCACACTAGTCGTACACCCATCCGCCAAATTTTGACCTAATGATACAGTACAGTAGCGTCGTTATACCCAAGCGCCACGTGCTCCACCAGCATTGGATGCACCATTCCCGCAATACCGATCCTAAAGCCTGTGTCTACCGTAACGCCACACCCGTAACAGCCCTGTAGCATATACCAACCACCGGTCATAATCGTTTTCCATGTAGCCTTCATACGTATCCCAACGCCAACAAAAAACGCAAAACAACAGCACAAACATGCCAGCAAACAGACGTTATCTCAACACCCAAACGACAATAGAAACGCAAGGAAAGAGAAATGAGGGGGTAAGCCTCGTACGACACGCCCGTTATCGTGGACACCGCTGATTGGAGGATACAGCCACTGCACTCTACCGTGAACAGCATCTGACGACGTTTGTCGGGCTTCTTGAGCGACTCGACAATATCGGTAGCAAGGCAGTGAGGGTGTACAGACTGCACAACAGACTGGTTGAGGAAACCATTGTAACACATGGCATATGCGACTGGTTTTGGACCGCATATATCGGTCGGCTGCACATGTGTTTTCGTGTTATGCGTCTGATGTGGTACAAGGCCTTGATGGGTTCGTCTCGGTAGGACTTGGTCGTGTCAACGTCGAGGATTGGCCGGGCTACGTTGAGATGCGCGGAGGTGTTGTCGTTGAAAGAGTGGAGAGAATAAACCTTGAGAGACGCAAACAATCGTTTTGGAAGACGCAAAGATAGACACCGAAAGCAAAAATAACCCAAGAAACGCTGCTCTTTTTTTTTTGTATGTTAGTAGAATATCTTAACGATCTTTTCATCGGCCTCTTCTTCAGCCAGCATCCATAGCACGTTGACCTTTTTGGCCGTACCGCATCTCTCTTCGAAGTCCTCACCTAGCTTCATGATGCAGCTAAAAGCCAGACTCCATCCGTTGACACCAGCGGCGTAAAAAGTCTCTGCAACTGCAGCCTCGCGACTACCGCACTTGACAAGCTTGTAGATCTGGCGGCCGTTGAAGTGGGCGCCGTGAATGAAAGGATCGGCTGCTTGGCAAGTACTGAACACTAGACAGTAGACGAGAGGTGTGCCTTCAAGTGCTTCTGACTTGGCCTCAGTACATTGGTGGCATGTCCCGGTGTCGTAGCCATCGTCCACAGGATGATCAGCAACACATTCGAAGATGTCGTCGTCGGTCGGTGTCGTCATGGCAGCTGATGCCCATACTTTTGGCGTCTCAAGACTCACTGGCCTGGCATTGTGTAGAGGGAGCAGTTCACCCGGTGCTCGTCGATTCGCCTCGAGCGTCTTGACACTCCTGAGGAGCGCTTTGGTAGGCTTCTCATACCAAATCTCAGAGCTTCCGTACTTGATAAGCCACTCGTACTCTTTGTAGTCTGCCGCACTAGCTGGATGAAGGGTCATAAAGACATTGCGTCTGAAAGGCCCGATGCGGAGTACGCGGCTGGCGAAGTCGGAGATGGACTCGTTGGAGTATTGCACTTGGATGAATTGATTCGGAGTATGCACTTCTTCTCCTGCACTGTATGGGTTCATGGTCAACGCGGGCGGAGGAGGACCGGGTGGCGGGGGCGGGGGCTAGTATTGATCAGCAATGCATGGATCTGACCGCGTTCTGAACGTACTGGGGGAGGAAGTGCTGAGGTCATCATCGGAGCGTTCATGAAGTCAGGTAAGCCTGGTGGTGGTGGAGGCTGCTAATGTCAGCTTACAATCATTCCGCAATGGGTATGTGGTATATCGCGTACAGGAGGTGGAGGAGGTGGCGGCGGCTAAAGTACACAGTCAGATCACGCTCTCATTTTCTGGTATAGTATCAAACTTACTGGATGAGGTATCTGAGAATCACATCTCCCGGGGCTAAAGTGGCATTCCATGAGCGGCGGCGGTGGTGGTGGTGGTGGAAACGGAGCAACTTGTCCTGCAGTCGACACTCCCAGAATGTTTCCCTCGTGCTTCGTCATATCTTCACTTTGTGAGTCTGAACCAAGAGACCAATCTGAGTCGTGACGTTGCCGTGATGACCCACTCTCAGTCGTCTGCTCTTTCATGTCCTCTGTCGGTATGATCGGAAGTCTGCGTTCAAGAGAACCTTGTTCGATTGTAGACGAAGCCATTTTTACGGAAGAACGAGCCTCTTGTTGATATGGGTTCAGGTTTGCTTGTTTGCCGTTCGGCTGTTGGTGCGGAAGCGGTCGGGACGACGAAAGAATGGGCATTGAAGGTGGGTGTTCAACAAAGACAATCTCATCTGATTCCATCTTGCGAAGCTGCGATCCTAGGAGAGAGATTGATAGCTAAATGAGGAAACAGTCCTGGTATTTATGAAGAAGAATGTTGCACGGAGTCAGTCGAAGACAAACGTGAATGATAAAGCTGGTTCGACCACCGGACTAGACGACCCAAAGGTTGGGAGACTAGAATTTAGTGAAGTGCGTGAGCCAGCGCAGGTAGGATCGTGGTCAAATTGTGTTGTGGGCCTTGAAAAAAGCAAGGCGTAGGCTGTACCTGTGCCCGATGTTTTGTGGTTCAGAGTAGGGTTACTGCAGATCAAATCGAGTTGGTTCTAAATCCCTTGGTAAGGAATCGGCTATTTAATGACCTCCAAGCATCGTTCGATTGCACGCATGTGGCGTCGATCAATTCGTCAAGACCTGTGTTACATTAATAGTAGCAGCTGTTGTACACGTACTACCGTCGGGCTGAGCGTTAATCCAATGCCTTCGAAACCAAACTTGTCTATTGCCTTGATTTGATGCCCCAGCAACATGGCCGGAACAGTGCTGTACAATGTTGCGTAGAGCTGCGAGGCTTCGATTACAGTAATCCCATTTGACCCTGTCGTCGATTGCTTCACTTCGCGCGAGCCTAAAATACCTATTTTGGCTGAGCCATGACCGGCTGCATTCCGCCAAGATAGTGGACCGAAGCCGACTAGGATATATGTAGATAAGGCCAAGAGTGCATGATGATCGTATGCAGAATAAGGTTCGTCAGCGTCTGGACGTTACCCGAGCCAGTAACGACAAGATTCGAGTGAAGCAATCGTTGATTACCAGCCAACTTCTCTACGAGTCCGCATGCATGCTCGAAAGAACACGCAATGAAGACATAAATCTTCTTTGCGAAGCATTTGGAACGATAAAGCATTTGGTTGAACAAGCGGTGAAGAATTACCTGGGTAGACTACCTGGTATGAACGACCAGCGATCTAATAGGCTGGATGCAAACAACCTCGAGGGTGGACGCTTAAAAGTATAGCCGTGTACAACGGTTCTCTGCATGATGCTGTGATGTATCTTATCCATCCCGTAGAACGCGATGCCGATAGATAGGGTCGGCTACAAATGAGGGGCCGAACGTGACCGATACGTTCTCCGGGTTCCATCATCTTGAGGACCAGAGAATTGCAAACCGGCAATTGCATGGAGGAGAAAGAACCCGCCCCGAATGGCAGGATGCGCAATTGCCTTTCGCCTTCGCAGTATTGATGCCAGCACCCCTGGAAACCTTCCTAGATGGTCATGCAGACGCCAACAGCCACATGCATTCCATGTCACACCGCGTTGTCGCTTCTGTACGCTAGTTCTGTGACCACCAGGTCGAATGACTCGATACAAGGCAAGACTTATATGTAGCCCTAAATGTACAGCTCCGATGTGCGGAAGTTGAGGATTATCCAGTGGCCCGATGTACGGCTTTGTGGACAAGGCTGTCGCATGCAGGTACCGTGGCTAAGTAGCCGACCTCGGGAGGCAGGGCTGAGCGTCCTGGATGTTGACCGGAAACGAACATCGTTTCTAACCTTCGGAGTCTTGATGTGGCACATCAATACTCGAGATCGGGACCCAAGCGAGCTAACCTAGCGACAGCACTATATGTCCATCGTGCCTTGGTAGGATTGTGACCGAAGCCGCAAGTCCTCTATCCAGGAGGGTATTGCCCAGGGCCAGGAAAAGCCTCCACGAAGTATAGCCTGAAGTGATCCAGAAGGTCCAGATTCCCGATTAGGCCTCCAGGTAGATATCTGGTCAAGCTTGCGAAGCAAATTGACAAGAAAGTAAACCAAGGAAGAGAGAGAGCGAGAGCGAGATAGTAGTTGGGATTGTGAGTGACTTTATAGACATGGATCCCTGACATAACCAAAAAGATCAGGAGACCACAAAGACTCTCGAGAGCCTGAAAGAGAAGAGAGTGAAGCTAACGAAAGTCGAGAACAAATGGAGTGAGGCGCATATATGTGAGGCATAGCGATCTTCATGCTGGGCATGCTCGATTGGGCAAGAACGCGCGACGGCGGCAAGAGAGACTTGGAAATGTACATGGACGTATGTGGGCAATAATTGAATGTCGCAGTGCAAAAAAGTGACGAGGAGATAACTAGAAAGACATGATGTTCAGATAAAGATTGCAGGACCTCGGAGTCTACTCCAGGCAACGGCCATGTGGGTTGACACGTGATACATCACGAACGCGCCAAGCTCTGGATCCTCGATCCGCAGCGTCATCGCAAGCTCGCAGCTCGCGACACCACGGCGAAGCCATCTCCGCATCACGACATCCGCTCCCTCTACACGCCTCACACCATTCTCGAAGCTCAAACATACCCCGACCGTCGCATCGCCCCCGTCAAATCCCCGAACACCATCTCCCAGCGCGTCACCTCCCAAACCACGACCTACAATGGCGAACGGGTCAGTTCCGCGATCCGCGCAACTCAGCTCTCCAGCATGCCAGCCACTAACATAACCCTAGCTGGGCACCAATCATCGGCCTCATCGTCACCGTCATCTTCTGCGGCGCCGCCTGGTTCCTAGCTCCCAAAGGCGAGAACCAAACGTACGTTCCCACCATCTCTTCGTCCAAATCACCACCCAAATCACCACCCGCACCCCCAAAGCCATGTCTGCGCGACGAGAATGAGAACGCGCGAGAGAAGCTTCTAGCTGTGTGCAAGAAGCGCGGCGCAGGCGATGGGAGACGGGTTCGTTTCAGCAATGAGACTGGGACGAGTCAGGATATCAACATCAACGACAGCGAGCTATATCCCCGAGTTTGAGTCTTCAACTTAGACGAGCATTCTGAGTTGAGATGCAAGGAGAGAGAGACACCTTGGGCTAACTCAATCGGACAGGGTCTGGCGATCTACACTCGTTCTCTCTGCCGCGGCCATGTATATCATGTGGGCGATTACTTTCCTCGCACAACTCCATCCTCTTATCTCGCCTGTACGAAACGATTTGCGACCGGAATACAATGGAGGGCGTTAGCGAAGCTCGACTGGGGATGCTAGACGCGCGGGGGATAGGCATAGGCACGTTGTGAGAAGGATGGCTTTGGGCGGTTTGGACGAGGCGGCAATCAGACGCAGTTGGGCATATGCCGGAGAGATGCATAATGCTAGAGCAGTTGTGTTCTGTCTGGCAAGCCGCATCTGAAGCCATCGGTGAAGGACAACGAGAGCAGTGCATTACCGAATACTTGAGCGCATGTGTATAGTTGGTCTTTGGCGTAATACGGAGTCTTTCTCGACTTGTACAAATATCAAATGGGTATCATTGCTTGCAACCAGAAAACCGCTCAGGCTCAACTTCCCCAAATCCAGACATGCCTTTACGAAGCACTAACCAACCCACCAACCCACCCCCAAACACCCCCCAAAACAGTCCACTCCCTCCAATACCCCTCCCACCCCGTCCCCAACCCCGCCGCCCTCAAAATCCCCCATCCAACCGCCGTCCTCAGCCCCGCCCCTATCCCCACCAACACACCCGCCCTCACATACCCACAATCCATGAGTATCTCCAGCGCCGCAATATTATTCACAATAACCGCCCAACTCACCGCCGTAGCCGAGCTGGGTAAATCGTAGTCCCAGATAATAAGCAGGATAGGAAACAGTTTCGTGCAACTGCTCACCAGCAGTGCAGTCGATAGTGGTGTAGGGGAGTCGAAACTAGGTATGCATCTCCGCCACAAGCGACGGAGTGTCGAGCTAGGGAGGCGCGTGGCGTCAAAGGCGCAGAGGAGGCGGATGGGGAGGTGGAAGGCTAGTGTGCAGAGGGTGACGAGGCAGAGGAAGAATAGGTATTGCAGGCCTAGTGGGTGGGCTTGGAGGACTACGGCGTTTGTGATGCCGTCGTGGGGTGCGACGAGGGGGCTTGTGGATGTTGTGTTTAGAGCGGGTGAGGAGGGGGAGTAGGGTGTTGGGTGGTAGGGCGATGTAGGTGGGAGGGGTAGTTTTTCGATGCGCGCCCAGGTTAGGTAGACGTCGAAGAGGAGGAGGAGGATGCCGAGGCGGAGGATTGATCGCTGGGGTTATGTTAGCCATTGCTGTCTCCTCCAAATACGTTCCCCCGATCCAGTAGCATCCCAGACAACATTGATCGGTAATACATACATCAAACCCCAACCGTCCCTCATGTTTCCCCAACCGATTAAACAGCAAGTGTCGATACACCTCCGCTTTGATCAACACGAGGTCGATGAACAGGACTACGAAATCGTGCTCGACGTATTTGTCCGCGAATTTCTTGCATACGGGGCATTGGGTTAGGCGGACGCCTTTGCCGAGGGCGCGGTCGTCGGCTTTGGAGTAGGTCGTGTAGAGTGTGCGCACCGGGGTGCGGCATGAGATGCAGATTGGCATTGTGTGGGGGTTGGGACGGAGGATCGTGAGGTGTGGAGGAGGGGTTACATGGCGTGGCGATTTGAATGGAAGTGTTGGTTGTCGCGGTGGGAGCTGTGGGATGTGGGGTATGGAGTGCGCGTGGGAGTGTTGGAGAAGATACGCAGAGTGACGATGCTTGGGAACGCGTATCGACACGGCGTTAACGTAGGGGGGCTAAACTCCGAAAGAATCGACAGTTCCCAAACCGTCTACAAAAGGTCTCACAGATCCCATCAGATATCTATCCATTATAATACTTCATTCAAGAATACACTAGCCTTGATTATGCTCCGTCTTCGTCTTATGTCCTACAAGATGGGTTCAAATGCTTTTTACGCCAGTCACCCCTCCCAATACTCATGCAACCTATTCAACGCCTCGCGCTGCAAGAATGCTAACGAAGAGAAACAACCCAAAATACACAATCATCGCTTTCTGTATATCTTCACAACGCTTCATCCGCGGCTCCTTCTACTTCCACTCCAGGCCTTGGCTTCTCAGCGCGCAGCTTCCTCAAGAACAGCACTTAGATCCCGAGCACGTTGGATCCATGCCTGGTCGTCCATGTCGCGCCCCAAAACGTCGCTGCTTAGGATGATGCGCATCACTTCCGCTAGACCGATAGCGTTCTCGGGACCGCCGAATAGTGCGCCTGTTCGTCTGCTTACTGCACCCCATTGCTCCACAAGGTAGATGATCCACTTAACAAGTAGCTTGCGGTTTCGGCCAGCGAAAGGCTGTTCTTGCGCATACCACAGCGCTTCCAGTGTGGCAACCAGGCTTTCAAACGGCGCGTTAAGTTTGAGGAAGACGTCAATCGGCCATGTGAGGTTGCTGTTGAGTGCGAGGTTCTGCGCATTCGGCGCATTGGCATCGTGTACGTAGAACTCGAGGTCGTACTGGAGGAGGAGTTGTAGGACGATATTGACGGGAAAGACGTTGTCGTTGAGGTTGGTTCGGTGACCAAGGTCCTCGACCTTCAACGCGACAATTTCCCAAGGCGCGCCCTGTCGGTCGGCGAGCGCATTCCGATGTGTTTGGTCGATGAGGTTAGTCCATGTCGACCGAATGTCTGGTACACTGCGGTAGTCGGCGGCGTGGTATATCAGTAAGCAGATATCGTAGTATGCCGCTTGGTCGGCGTAGTCGTGGTAAAGCTAAGGCACTGTTAGTCAAGTCGTCTACAGAGGATCTTGCAATAACTTACTTCGTCAAGCGGGTGGATCTGGCCGTTGAGGTGGGCGATGACATCCTCTCTTCGCTTACCGGAAAGACGCTCGTCACCCTTGATCCTCTGTAGCACATCGTCTTGAATGTTGGCAATGTCTAGGTGGTCGGTGATGTTTCGCAGAAGTTCCTGTCTTGACTGCCTGTTGCGGACTCCATTCTCTGCGAAACCGTTCATCCGCGTCGAAGCATTCGCCTTTGCGCGCGACAAGTACTCAATCCTCTTTTCCAGTGTCAAGGGCAGGGTGCTCTTAGCAAGTTGGTATTGTGTCTCAGCAGCGCTGAGGTAGTCGTTGTAGTGGGCGTAGTAGCGCCACAACAGGTCCGCATGCGCGAGGTTCGTCTCCGAGCTTTGGCGCAGGTAGTCGACAACGAAAGGAGAGTTGATTTCAAGCAACCGCTCAGCCCAGCCGTTTTGCATGTACCAGTCGTACAGGTAATTTTGGAAGACCTCGTCGTCTGAGTTGTTGATTTGTTCATACGCTTCATGCTTGCGACGCGTGACCGGGGAGATGACACCGTCGGGCACAGGGCCCTGGGTATTGTAGGCGTGGTCTACAGCTTCGATGACCTGGCAGATCAATGTGTAGCAAGAGGCACGCTTGTCAAAGTATTCTCGACGCGCGTCATTCGGATCGACGTTCTGTTCGCTCTTGTCTCGTACCCAAGACAGAGCTTTGTTACCCCGGTCCCACTCTTGCGCAACCTTCAAAGCAAGTCTAATAGCACCTAAGTAACATATTAGTAGTGTCGAAGAACGGAGTGTTAGATAAGCTTACCCGCATAGAACTCGAGCTGAATGTACTGATTGACTGTAGCAGCCAGGTTTTCGTAACTCAGACTCTTCGCCACTTGCTCAAACAATCTCAGACTGTCATTGAGCAGGATGCGCCCGCGTTCGGCATTCGCACCAGAATCGGCGGCCTTCTTCAGACTCTCCTGTGCCTTGAAGATGACGACGTCGTCTGAGCTACAGAAGCTGCCACACTTTCTCCGCAGGGCTTCAGCAACAGATTCGACGTTAGAACCCTTGGCGATGTTACGGTTCACTATGGCCTTGACCAACTCCCTTGCAAGCTCTTTGCCCTCTTTGACAGAGAAAAGGCCTTGGAAGGTGAGCTGACGCACTCTCCCCTGTAACTGAGGATCCGGCAGAAGAACCAAAATGTCTTCTACGCGCTCCTCAAATAGTACCAGAACGAAAGATATGCCTTCAACGATGTTGTTGATCATCTGCAACAAGCTAGTAAGCGCTCTGTTCTCGCCCTGAAGCTCAACCTCTTCTTGTCGCGACGATGCGCGTCCAAGCGCTTCTGGACCGGCCAGACCTTCAATGAAGGATCTGTTTGATTCAAGGAACTCCTGAAGTTGAGCCAACGAGCGTTGCACTTCCTGCAACTTGGTGATCGGATGTGTCGATGTGAGAACTGGCCCGGTGGGAGTGACAGCCTCAGTGATGATTGGCGTGTTCCAGATTGAACGGATGATGCGTGACACGTACATGGCGATACCATCGTGTCTTGGTGAAGCGCGGACATTCTCCACACTCAAGCCTTCGACGGTTGCGCTCTCTGTCAAATGTGCTTTGCCGCCAAATTCGATGAACACCCTACGAGCGAAGTCAATGACCTCGGGATCAGTGACCTTCGCGATCCGCGAATCGGGTCCCACGTCAGAGCCTTGACCGCACGCAACCGCCAGAGCGGTAGCAGAAGTCTCAGCCAGGCCGTACTGCTTCGCCAGCTTGCGGATGTCGCCTTCAGCACCCTCGTGACCTCCATTCTTCACAATCGAGGCGAAGATATCGACAAGCCTCCTTCGTCGAACTGTTTCGATACCGGCGGATGTGATGATGGCGTATTCACTAAGGGGTTTGTCGAACTGGGTCGAAAGCTCGTTGCCAAATCCAAGCGGTTCATTCCTCGCTGAAAAGGGCTCTGACACCAAGCCGATATCCTGCACTCTGCCCATGAGTTCTGTGAACACACCGGTTTCAGTGTATCGCGGGGGTTCTGAGCTTTCGCGCTGGCCCAGCAATCCGGAGTGTGGTGCCGAGACGAACATGTGGTGGTTCTGATCGTTTGGCGCTAGGAGGACGAAAGAGAAGAAGGCGCCGGGCGCGTAACGGGTTGCGACAGTTGTCTCTCTGAGGTATCTCGACTCGAATCCAACCGCTGTACCACCCTGGTATGGCTGTACCTGAGTTGAATTGCTCTGCTGCGAAGGCTGACCGTCGTTGGGCGGGAAGCGGATGTGTCGTAGCTGCATGCTGTTAGGAGCGCTTGTACTGTTCGAGTTCCACTGTCCTCCAGACGTTGTGCTCAAATACAGCCTGCAGCCAGAGGATGTGATGGCCATTAGAGACAAGTTGTCCGCTTCTGTGCTAGAGATGGGGGTGAGGCCGATAATCTGCATCTTGTCCAGGACACCAGTGGGCCGCACAATGTGTCCACACATTGTCTCGATTTGTGTTCGCGTTCGGGTGAGGGAGCTCTCCAAGACGTTGGGCGCGCGCATGTAGTAGACCTTGATGGTACCGTTGGTGGAAAGCGTGTATAGGACGTTCCGGGTGTCATCAATCACCATCTGCTGAATGCCAGCCTGTCGCGTAGGTCCGTAGAATGGTAGCGTGGGTAGGCCGATGGAGGTCGTTACGTGGTTCGTCTTGCTGCACTTGCTGGAAAACCACTTGTCCTCCTGCTGGTAGTTCAGCTCGTATACGTCCTCGGTCTGGCCGTCGCCGAAGAAGATGCGCCCCGTTGTTGACGAGCCGGCAATCGCAGTCACGTTAATCTTCCTGACCGAGGTCGACAGTCCCGTCCGATACATTGTGATGCCATGAACGCCCTCGGGTCCTCGCTGGCACTCGACCGCTATCAGGAAGATGTCGGATACGGTCGCGACTACAAGGAGGTATTCGATGGTGCCAACAAAGACACCGGGACGCGGCTTGACGAGCTTGACGCATGTGATGTTGCTGGGTTGCTCTTCGAAACCGACGAGTTCGGGGTTCGGATGTGTGTAGTCCCAGAGGTAGACCTGGTTGTCGACGACGACCCAGGCGTGGTTGATTTCGGCGAACAGGCCCATGCTCGTCGACATCTGCGTGTGGTCCACCTGCTCAAAGACGGCTTCTGGGAGTTTGTAGGACCGCAGCTTCTGGAAAGGCGCCCAGGCTGGGCTGTTGGGGATCTCATACTCGCCAGAGATGCCCTCTAGACGGCGCTGTTAGCATCTCACCCAGCTTCTGCCGCTATACCTGACTACTCACGTCCAATGTACGCCTCTAGCGCGGGAAACCTGTTATCCCGATCCAGCATGCTGTTTATGGTCCGCGATGCGCGATCGATGGGGCTCTCGGCGGGCGGTGCAGGCAGCGCTTGCTGTTGCTGCGGCTGTGGTTGCGACATGGAGCCAGTTCGTGTGAAGCCTGGCCGGTTGGGCGCGGGCGTGTTGACGAAGGCGCCGGGGGTGGGGCGTTGCGGCGTCGCGGGCGCCATCTGGAAAGCCATGATGGATTGCGTGGAGAGTCGAAGGGATGCGCTGGTCGTGGCCCGGGTGAGAGCGAGCTTCAGATGGAGGTTGGGGGAACGCGCCGGTGAGATGGCGTGCACATGAGCTGCGCGCGGATGCGTCGATGAAATAAAATTAAGAAAGGCGCGCCGAGAGAAAGATCAAAAGGGTGCTCTGGCGCAATTGCGACGCTGAGGCTCAGGTACAAGCTGCAAAAGTGACGGCGGTCCACAACAAAAGAGATGCTTGGCGCGCAGGGATGCTAGCTGTTCGCGTCTGAGCGCGTTGGTAGTCCAAACTTTTGTGCTTTCAACTTTCCATGTTTGACTGACGACGTTTCGTTGCTCAACACATCCGCAGTCCAGCACTTCAAATACATCTTCCGTGGTCGCTCCTTCTAGTTGCAATCGCTCCTGCCACACACAATTCCCACACAGCAACACAGCAACACTCATACCCACCATGTCATTATTCCGCACAGCAATGCTGCCGAGGCAGCTCCTCACTCCCGCCCGCTCTCTATGCGTCCGCTATTCGTCTACTTCTACATCCGAAAATGTCATACTTCCTCGCCTGCAATCCGATCTTAAGACGGCCATGCGCGCAAAGAACAAGCCTGCACTGAACACCATCCGTGCACTGCAAGCCGAGATCATCAACGCATCAAAGACTGCCAAGCCAATCGAAACCGATGGAGCCCTGTACTCCCTCGTTCAAAAGCAGATCAAAGCCTCTTCGGCCTCAATTGAAGAGTTCCGAAATGCTAAGAGGGAGGACCTCGTCGAGAAAGAGCAGGCGCACCTGGATGTGCTGAAGGGTTATGCGCAGGAGATTCCGCTAGTGGAGAACAGTGAGGTGGACGCGTTAGTCAAGAGCGTGATCGAAGGACTAGAGGAGGGCAAGAGGAGTTTTGGCAGCGTTATGGGTAAAGTCATGGGTGGTCTCAAGGGACGGCCATTTGATCTAGAGTATGTCACCAAAAAGATCCAAGAAGCTGTTGGAGCCAAATAAGCCACACGATGCGCTGGGTGGGATTGGGCGAATTGTAGCATAACTGTACATCTATCATGTAGACTACGGACTCCTCTCCAAACGAGGTAACGAAAGAGACGGCCAGATTACGACACCGAAGAGTATCCGTCATCGTCGATTATTGCTTTTCCGTGGGGTTAGCAGATCCATCATCATGGTACACACGTTCTTTGCGGGGTATCGCTACCATCGGTCTGTAAGCCCCCAGAACGTGGCAGCAGTGACAACCCAACGTCGAAAAGTTTCGCCGAAAGCGTTGGGAACGTCTGTTCCCTTTGAAGCCCAAGCCGCAGCGTTGCAACGCAGTGAGCAACCGTGGCTGAGGCTGCGCTAGGCGGTGAACTGCGCCGCGGTCCGCTTCCAAGCTCGTGCCCTGACGTCACCGCTTGTCAAGACTTCGTTCTGCGGACATGCATCCCATCCAATACGGCCGACGACCAGGAACTCACGGTAAGGATAGCCTGGCGTCCTCAAAGGCCCTTTGGGCAACAAGACCAAGTATTTCCTCTCCCGATCATGGCGAAGAACATGTCGAGATCTCACATGACAGTGGAAAATGCCCAACATCAGCCCGAGTCCACATTGATTCACATGAAACTGAACCATGGGGAACTCCGCGACAAATGAGAAACCATGTAACACCAGGGGTGCGTCCCTCCAGTCATGGCGCCGGTTAGCGCCCAGTCCAGATGCAGCCCTGGCATGATGCGCGAGCGCCGATGACGAAGCCCGTCGCGAATCCTGCATCTAAAGTTGGTCGCACCCACCCACCACCAATTCTCCGGCAGGCTTTGGATCCAAGACACTTATATTCTCGTGTGTCCGCTTGTTGCGCCGCCGTCAGTCTGTCGCATTCCCGTTGCCGTGCTTCCTAGCGCACACCTTATTCTCTTGTGACATCTTCCGACACATAACCGGCAGCCCCGCACCCTACTCCTACATCACCACCCATCGACGAGCCGCACCTGACTATCCAACATGTCGGCGTACCGCTCCTCAACGGGCAATCTGGATCGCTTTGACGAGCCGCCTCGTGGCGGTCCCCAGCGATGGGATCGCGACAGGTTTGAGAGCATGCGAAGGGGACCTCCTCCTCCGCCACCACCGGGCGGAAGTGTGGCTGGCGGTAGCAGCCGTGGTGGGCGCGACGATTACGACCACTACCGCTTCCAAGAGCATGATCGTTTCCCCGGAGGCCATCGTGACATTGATTTCCATGAAGACCGCGCACGCCGAGGCCCCGCTGTCATGGAAAGAGAACGCTACCACGAAGAAGATCGCTTCGACCGCCCTCATCGCCGCGCTCCCTCTGAGATGTTCCACGAGCCGACTCCCTCCGAGATTGCCAACCAAGCACTTGCCCCCTACCGCCGCAGGTCCGTTATCGACAAGGACATCAACATCGATATCGACATCAATGAGCGCCGGCCAGCCCCTCGCCCGCCCAGGCCGTCACGGCCGCAGTTCATGCGCCGTCAATCATCTCTCGACACTTTTGACCGCAAACCCCTGCCACGCTATGGCGACGTAGAGAGGTACGAGAGGTACGAAGACCACGAGTGGCGTCCACCAGCCAATGTTCCCATTCCACTTCCTATCCGTGAGCGTCGCCGATCACCACCTCGTCGTTTCCACGAGGAAGATGATTTTGAAGAGATCCGATATGACGACCGCGGCGGAAGGGGCCGGGAACGAGAAGACTACCGAGAAGTCGAAGTCCACCGCGAAAAGAGCAGAGTCCGAAGAAGCAAGAGCGTAGCAGCAAAGTCAACTCGCAGCTCTTCAATCTCCAGCTTTGAGGAAATCCAGCCTTCCCGAGCCACCTGGGGTAAGAAGGGCAAGACGAGACTTCCCAAGCGCCTGGTCAAGAAGCAAGCCGTTATCGACTTGGGCTACCCATACGAGGAAGAGGTAAGCCATCCGCACGCATTACTGGAATGCCACTAATTTTAGCAGGACGATTTTATCGTTGTTACCCGAGCACTCGAGAAAGAGCACATCGACGAGGTCATCAAGATCAGCGAGAACTACAAAGAGGGTACGTATTCGCCAATATCTTTACAACCCTTTCTAACCACGAGCAGAGAAAATCACATACGTCTACGAAGAGAAGGTGGAGGACGCCCCACCGCCACCACCCTCCATTGCACCACCAGCATCAGTCATCGCACCTCCCCCACCACCCCCTCAAGAATTCCAACCTCCGCCGCCCTCCGTAGTCCACGCACCTCCTCCACCCCCACAATCAGTATACCAACAACCCCCACCCCAAGTGATATACGCCCCATCCCACCACGCGCCAACCGTCTACGCACCCTCCGAGCGCGCCCCCTCCCCCTCCATCCACGAACACGAGCGCTACGTCGAAATCGACCGCTCAGCCGCCATCCACGGCCCGGCCACGGCCTTCCTCCCCGAAGGCCGACAGCTCGTGCGCCGCGACGACCGGCGCTCCGAGCGCGAGATCCGCGACGAAATCCGTTTCCTCGAGGAGGAGCGCCGCATGCTCAAGTACGAGCGCGAGGGCGACCGCGAGTATGAGTTTGTTGAGCGTACGCCCCGCAAGGAGGTTATGCGCGTTGACAGAGACCGGAAGGGTAGGTTAGCCCTTGTTCGCTCGGCCCATTAGCACACTTCTTGAACGGCTCGTTGATTCTTCTGGTAGTTCTGGTTCGAAAGGATAAACCGAATCCTAAGATTGTGGCGTTGGCTATGGGGGCGCTTTCTTAAGCTTGGGATTTCAACACGATTTTGAAGTGGAAAAGTGGCAGGCCATCTGGATGCTTCTGTCTGGAAGTTGGAAGTGGGTGGAGATGGGGCTGTTGGTGCAGCATTTTCTTCTTTATGGTTTTTTGATGAGTTACGGCCGGTTATTTGGATTCTTCTTCTTCTTCTTTTCTCACGCTCTATTGCACATGAGTACTATTTTGGCTTTGGAAGGCGCGCATATACAGGCAAATTACATCATGCTATGAGTTATGTATGATAACGAATGTTTATGATCACAATGCGTTTGTCCAATCAACTTTATTGTGAGTGGAGTCTGTATCGGTCTATCTAAGCTTGAAGAGACACCATCAACTCTTCGAAGGCTCATGAATATGGATGTCAAGTGTTATGATATTGTTCGTAAATCATGTCGGGTTGATGGGTATGTCCAGTCTATATATACCGCGCTTTTGTTGAACCTCAACCGGAAGCCTCTATGTCCCAGGAATTTTCACCTAGCCATACACTACACAGCAGTAAATCTCGAAAGACTTCCTCTTGTACTCCGGATCCCCCTCACAACACATGAGGATCTACTTCCACAATCGGCCCAGTATACGACTTCTTCGCAAACAACAAGTAGTACGCCACGCTAAATGCGGCCACCGCCCCCGTCACCACACCCGCCCAATTCATGTTTACTAGATCCGGATGGGGCTGGCTAGGCCAGAAGCTGAAGAAGATGATGAGAGTAAGGTAGCAAATGGCAACAACATTATTCGCAACGCCCCATGCACCCTTGAGACGCCACGGACCCCAGGTCAGACTGCGATCGTACGCCTCGTCCACTTGCGCTTCGTTGAAGATAGTATGCGAAGAGTCTGGGTTGTCTAGGTCGCCGCGGACGCGGCGCCAGAGGAGGAGGCCGATGGCGAGGAGGTAGGAGAGGTAGAAGCCTTCTAGGACGAGGGATATTGTGCCGTTGAAGGCGGCGCTGTTGCCGATGTTGATGAGGGCGAGAAGGGCGGCGAAGACGGTTACGACGAGGATGGAGACGACGGGGATGGTGCTTCGTTTGTCGATCTGTATGGTGTTAGTAGAGAGCTTTTAGGTCGTTTGTCGATCAAAAGGTGTACTTACCATACTGAGAGCGCGAGAGAAAGGAAGGCCGCGGTCTCGTGCGAACGACCATGTCATGCGCGATGCAGCTGCAAGGCACCCCATTGCACTGCAGAATTCGAGTAGGACGATGATTGCAACCATGATTGTAGCACCGGCCTCGGAACCGACAGCCTGTGTGAAGATGCGGAGAAAAGGCGCGGTTGTCGCTTCTTGGTCGCTGAGTAAGTCTGTGATATCGTGGGCGCTGAAGAGAACGGCGAAGAGCATTCCTAAAGCCAATGTGCCGTTAATGACGAGACTGAGAAGCATTGAACGTGGAACGTCGGTGCTGGCATTTTTTACCTCTTCAGACATCTACTTTGTTAGCAGGGAAAGAAAGATTAGAATGTAGAGCTTACATGAACGACTGAGTCAGTTCCAACGAACGCCAGAGCATTGCCCTGTAGTCCCACAAAGAACGCCAGAGTCGGCGTGCTCCACTCTCCTTCGTTATGGAACATTGTGAAGATCCTCTTGGCCGAATTGTGGCTCGATGGCAAGTAGATCAGTGGCACTAGAATGCCAAAGAAGCCAAGGATGTGGACGATGAGGACGACGACTTCGATCGTGGGAAGCGCTCCGCTTATAAAGACGTTGATGAAGACACATAAGAGCAGTATACCCCAGAGAAGCAGCGTGCCGTGCCAGCCTTCGCGGATATATGTGTTCTCGAGATCATTCAGACTGACCAACTGCAGGATCAAGTCGGCTACAAAGTAGCATACGGAAGTAAGAGCTGCGATCCAGCCGATGACAGTGAGCCAGCTTAAGATGATTAATATGATTAGAATCGCTTTGGAAGTTGACGAACTTACCAGTCACGTAACTGAGGAACTTCCTGTTTGAGCGCGGCGCCAGTAAAGAGACCCAGTGATACTGGCCACCAGAAGTCGGGACGGCGCTTGCAAGTTCACCAATGCAGACAAAGACGGAGAAGTTGCCCAGCCATATCAGTATGAAGCCGTAGATGAGACCAGCAGGTCCGCCGCTGTAGTCATCGTCAGTTGCTGCTGGAACGCTGTATAGGTTGAGCACTTACTTTTGGAAGCCTATTGAAAAGATACTGCCATGACGTCAGCCAGGTAGTTGGTGTCAGTTATGTGGACTTACACAAGCAAAGTCTCCCAGGTGCACATCAACCCGCAAGAGAGACCGGTCATAGACACCAGTCCGAAGCGACGCTACCATGATCAGACCGGACAAACATATTGTCAAAAGTGCGCATACCTTCAACACCTGCTTCTTTCCCACTTTCGCCAATTCATATCTGTCGTGATCGAACTGCTGGCCTTTGCCTTCCGAAATGGAGCCCCGGCCCCTCGGCCGCAGAGGCTCATGGTTGAACCTCTGTAGTTCGATGTGCTTCTCCATGATAGCCTTGGTTCCAGCTTTTCAATGTGCGGCTTGTTGAGCAACAAGACGGATACGACCGCAGTACGTAGTAACAAATGTCGAGCAAGCAGGCAGACCAGAAAGGAAAGAGAATACCCAGAAGGTGTGTCGTGATACAGGACGCATGCAATGCAAGTAAATCTCGATATATATCTCTTCCAGAGGTAACGTGCGCCATGTGCAGATGTCCACGGGTGGATGCGGTAGTACGGTGATCGCCGGCAAAGACGGTAGTGAGGTCGGTCTAGGAGGCGGTCGCTCGGCAATGCAACTAAGCGTCCGAGTGAAAGACACCAAGCCAACGTTTCGCACCGCAAAGGCAGTTGTAGGCTCTCTGCAGTGACGGCGGCAGCTCGCAAGTCGACGTATCGCACTGCAGTCGTAGTTTCAGAGGGCACCCCACAGTGAAACGGGCGTTGATTGGTGCCTCGGTCGCACACCATTGGGTGCCTAACCTGCGGAAAGCGGTGACATGCATTCCTGCAGACCCTTGTTCGCATGTATTAAGTGTGGTAGAGGCGAAATTAACATTCTCCGGTCTTCGCGTGTTTGTCAAACGGCATGGTCGATGCTAGAACGGACAGATGCGTGTTTGCACCAGGGCGTCGCGCTTTGCATATGCCCAAGAAAGAGGCGTTCGTACTTCCCGAACTCAGCAGTAGATCGTGATGGCTTTCAATCGCGAAAAGGGGTTCAGAGCGTCATTCGTCGTTGCATGTCACTCAGCGTGCAACATTGGGCCGCCGTAGTCTCCCTTCGGCATGCTGATCGAGGGTAGAGCATGCGGCATGTGGTCACAATAACGGCTGTCATACCGTTGTAGTCGAAGGCATTGACCTCCCGGCAGATTCTCCGTGGCACGAATTGGACGATGAGCGGTGCGGTGGTTGGGGAATGAGGGAAGACGGAGGGGGTGGCTCCGGGGTTCATTCCATCTTGTGTCACGCTAGTTAGTAATCTCCTGCCCATGTGGGAAGCCACCTCCTCCATCCGTGCACACACTCTCAACGGCTATCATGACGCATCGCGATATCTGTTCCAGCATTCCAAACGAGTCGTGTGGTGCTTTTGTGTCCTAGAGGTTCCATGCGAGCAGAGAATGCGTTACCAGAACACAACCAGGCCGATCTCAATGTGGCGTCTAGCTATTCTGTCCCTTGCACAGAGTCCACTACCAACACCTGCACGCCTCAGCGTGACTCTCAGACATCGTACTATTGTCGGGAACCTGCGCAGATGCAGTTCACGCGTGTTGCATCTCGATCTACTCTTAGAGGCTGACATATGCAGCCACAGGCATGCCGCGTTACATCTCCTAGTAGGAGTCCAACTGCGGCATGCTACAGGGGGCGAAAGTCCAAGAAGGCGCACGACTTCCTGTTGACTGGAGCAAGCGTGGGGCTAACTCGAATGCCGGACTTGGTATCGGGCTTGACCCGCCTCGCGTACAAGTTATGCTCATTCAAGGTTTTTCAGCCTATGAGCAATTTGGACTGGGTACTCGCAGATAAGTGGCATGTCAGTTCTAAACCTTCAGATGGATAGTTGCAATTGGAACCAGCTCACTAATCTTGAAGGCTGGAACTCATGCGTGAGCCACGCGACGATTGGCACTGCAAAACGTTCGCACAGCTTCACAGGCCCACGGGGATACCACATCGCCGGAGCTTCGACTGTAATCTCACGCGTATCATGTCAGAGTGTTCAAGCATTTCAACGTCAACACTGGTCAACAAACGAGTCAGTATGTTTTTGATATAGCTAGGGACCCTGAAGGTCATACAGAAGTGGATTCGTTGGATTTCAGCACTGAATTATTGGGTATATAAGTCTTGATGCGACCGCAAAAGCGCCTTAAACGAGCGAACATCAACGCAAAATCGCGATCTCATCACTGGAAGCATCGCCACGCTTTGCTCCCACGTCTTCCCACTCTGCACTAACAACAGTAGTCTTCAGAATCTTTGGAAAGCTCCCAGTACTTGCGGTCTCCCATCTTTTGTCATCCCATCGCTTCTCTCCATCGTGCTTGTGATGTACAGCTGTTATTTCGACATCCATTTCGCCGTCAGGTCGCGGAGGGCCTCCAGGGATACCCGATGCGGAATTCGCATTTGTCGTTCTACTGTGTGAGAACATTGGTAGGAAGCGTTTGAGCCCGCCACCTTCCACCTGACTCTTCCGACTATGTTTTGTTCCGCCACCGACTTTCGAGGCGATGCTAGAGAGCTGATACGAATCGCTTTTCGTGCGCGAGTAGCCGTGCTCTGTAGTCGTACCTCGGCGTCGTATATCGTCGGTACCGTAGAGGCCTGATGGGACGTGCTCCAGGAGCGGTCGTAGGTAGGGTACGCATGATGTGAGGATGGTGATGCACTCAATGATCTGAGTGACGAGTGTCCATGTCCAGAGGTCTTTCGTCGGGTTGGGTGAAGCGAAGCCGTGGAGGAACGCCATTTGGGCGGCAGTCGCTGCGATGTCTCTGTGGCGCATTAGTAGAAGACTACTATGATAGTTATATGCAGAACTTACAGTGATCGTGCGCCGAAAAACGTCAAGATCGTAACTTTCTTGCTCGTGCTCATTTGTAGCGTCATAATTACGTGAACCGGGAACAGTATGAGTGCCAAATCCGTCAGTATGTTCACGACGCCCACGGACTGCCAAAAAGCGGCCTCCTCGAAGTTTCAGCAATATCAATGAAGACGGTGGAATTCTTACATACCAAGTCGAAGCATCTTCCTCCTCTGTCAAGGAAGCGCCATGGCTCTTCAGCGCCGCATTGAAACGCAGACACAAGTCCGGACAGGATGCTCCAAGAAGCGATGAAGACGGTGAGTAGCAAGCCTAAGATCCGGTGTAGTTTAGATGCGGTCAGAATCTTTAGCAGCGAGATGATGGACAACTTTGCGAAACATAGAGTCGCGATGTAGAGCAGCTTGTTCGCATACTCGGCCTACAAAATAAGTTAACAGAATATCAATGTAGTCACCGGTCACTAAGCCGCTTACTTTCTGATACGCCAAGATCTGATCTTCGGTCAACAGCAGGATGTCTCGCCCAAGGCCATTACCTGTCTGGACACTAACAGAGACACCAGAGCCTATAGTCGCAATCTATTTCCCATCAGTCAGCAAAAGCGGGATTTAAAACGATAATCCAGCTCAATCAAACGCGACGTACCAAAGCCAGCAAGACAAAACCATCGTCAATATCGAAGCTCCGCTTCAACGCACGCTTGGTAACAAGCCTAGTCAGGACCGCCAACGCGGAGGTAATCAAGAGAACCCACGTAATCACATTGATGTACGGACCGACATCCGCGCTGCTTCCCGATTGGCGCGGGAGGGGATGATGGGAAGAAGCAAAAGGAGATTGCGGCATCATTGCATCGTATCCGAGGTTAGAATGGCCAGATACCGACGAAGTGAGTGCGCCAGTAATAGGTAGCGAGGTATTATGCGTGGCCTATCACGCGCAAGAATAGACAAGAGAAGGCGTGCAAACAGGCCGTTTGTTCGATTGTATGAAAGTGGAGCTTACAAACGCGCTCAACCGTCTAATACCGACATGACGTGCAAGTAATGTGAGATTGCGAGCTGCCACCGTGTAGGTAACCTGCATTGAGGGCTCGCTCACAATCACCATAGCACACGCTGTCATTATCCGCTCTCAATCTTGGAGCGAGACACTTGCAAACAAGCGAAGTCAGTTGGATTGTTAGTAGACCAGGGGAAAGGGGTCTGCTAGACCAGGAAGCGGCGGTACGACGTTGCGCAAGTGTAGCCACACAGAGGGACGAACATGCAAGGTCGGCCAGACGCTTGTGTATCCTTGGTTGAACATTCTTCTGTTTCAAAGAGGTGTTTGTGCTACTGCGCCGGAAGTTCGGGTCAGGTTAGGATTTGCTGGTATGTTAGTGAAAGGTACACGTCGGAAGCTACGGGAGTAAGCGGCGGAGGAAAGCCAGTATGTTAGCTCGCTAGCTACAACGACACTCGTCATCTTCCAATCGCTGATTAGCTCAATCTGGGATCTTCTACCGTGGTGTGACCTTTGTGACACACCAGGCTCGGCAATGTGTCACGACTGTACGTTGCCGGGCGATTGATGGTCAATTGGCCAATGCCGTCGTGGAACATTTGCCAGCACATATCTTGTGCAGTGTTCCATTGATACGCGAGCTTGCAGTGGGGCGGTCGCTGCCCGTCAGATGATGGCTGCTCACAGGTTGTTGCATGAAAAAGGCCGTGGAATTAGCCAAGACAGATCGGAATGTTCAGGGCTGAGCAAGTAAGGTAGAGCAGTAGAAATCTCGAAATTAGTCGTATTTGATCATGTTGCTATGGCGGCCCTGGCGGCTAGAGCGACAACGCATGCGGGAAAAGGACTCCACCTCTTTCGTATGCGCAAGTAGATGGCATAATTGTCGGTAAAAGAATTCCGGTGGCTACAATTCTTAGCTAAATCCTAGAGAAGCGAAGTTTCAAGCGCATACCTTGGATGATATCACTTCCTCCATGTACGACTTCCGACAGCCTCCTATGCAGAGTGACTGCCACCAAGTAGATGCTTGATGAGGTCTTTGAGCTTCTTGATGTCCTCTGGACTGAGGTGGCTAATATCTCCGAGTGTCGGTTTGCCATGGTCGTCCCAACCGACATGATGATCGATGGGAGCCGGGTTTCGGGCGACTTCGTTGATGTCTGGTACGGCCCGGGCAACGGGATGCAGGGGTGCTGGAGCTGCAGCGATGCCCATCGCGAAGGCAAGCAGCGGAAGTAGAGCGATAGTAGCGTGCATGGTAGATAGTTGGTAATTGATGTGCTTGGTGAGCTCCTTTATTTCTGCTCGGCGTCAGTGGGTAAACGCACCCGAAGACATTCTTGCTTACGTCGAAAATATTGTGTGAGAACGGGGTGAAGGTGGTGCTGAACTTGCTGTTCTTGACCTCGAAATATATGTGTCGACTGCTACGTACCTCAGCGTAGTATTTTCGGAACTATTACTTCTCGCATGTAATCATGCCATTCCGAAGTTTCAGACGCGCATGTCTTCGGCGCCGCTCATCCACTCTCTATGATTGCCTTACTCCTGCCAGTGTCGCACTGCGGTTTTTGCCTTCTCGCCGCACGGGCATCGTAACAATGCAGTTGACCCGGGCCGATATAAGAAAGCGTTGACGGCATGGGACATCGGTAGACCTTGGAGTTGGCCGCGGAGTTTACCTGACGCTTTTCGTGGTCAGGGCAGATCTGAGGTACATACCCTTCCGATCCATGGCGTTCGACCATTAGTGGCTGATGCTGATCATGTAGTGTAGCCTCCATCGATATTAAGTTGCATGTTCATCCGAACTTCTGACGATAAAGTGGTCCCTGCTACCGCGATCAAGTTTCAAAACAGGTACATTCGTATTTTAATTGGCGCAAACGACCAGGAACGTTCCCGCACCAGGTATGCCTAAGGTGTATCCCAGCCACGACTTCAGAAAACCACGATTTCTTCTTCGTCACCATACAGCTCATACGCGTCTTTGTGCCCATGATATTGGAAATAAGCCTCTTGGAACTCCCGGTAAGGCGAACCCGGGGGACAGAATGCAAAGTTTTCCAGTGTGTTCGTTGCTTCGCGATAATCGTCAAACTCGTAGCAAGCATGTTGGTCAGGACGCGTGGCCCATGCGATTAGCTTGTCCCAGTCACGACACTGCCGAAGCTGACCTTCGCCCGACTGATGTGTAACAGGGGCTGGTATCGGTGTGTCGTCCGCATTACACATGATGTCCTGCCGGAGTCCGTCAAGGCAGTGGTAGATGTGAAGAAGATTGAAGGGCTGTGGGTTGTCGTTATGCTTTGACACAATGGCTTTCCGGATGAGTTTCTGATGCAATCAGCGGATGAACACAAAGATCATCATGTATACGTACAAGACAATGCAGATCGTGGATTCCTTTGACGTAGTAGATGCTTCTCTCGGTATCCCATGGAAACCGAGTAGAGTTGGGTAGACCGACACGTTTTGCGAATCTATCGTCAAGCGTGACTGCCATGGCATTGGTGTCAATAGCGTCCCATGCCCCTTCCATATCACTATCACTGGCGTTCGGATGCCAGTACTTTGTCGTCGCGTGATATGGCACAGTAGTATCGTAGGCTAATCCACCTTTGAACTGCGTGAGCTAGCATCAGACCGGTCAGACTGTCACTTACTGTAGTTGCTCTTAGCTGGACTGTGCGCAATTCGAAGCCTTGCATTGTCCATCACCAGGAGAATGTTCGCTGAAAGAGAGAGCAGCAGGATGGACATGTACGCCACGAAGCTGCGCGTGTTGGTCGGGATGATCTCAGTACTCTTAGAGTTCCAGGAAACGCCATCCTTCTCTTCTAGCTCTGCTAGGATTTCTTCCTGTTCATCGCTGCAGACTGGCGCATATGCTGGAGGTCGCTCCATTCTTCGATCCGCTTTGTGGAGTGAATGTAGAAAGCAAGCCTCCGCGGCTCCATAAGACGGAGCGCGCTCATTGGGTGTCACAGAATTCGCCTCGAGTTTCACAAACATACGTCGCAAGCCCGTCCCGACAACACCATACCCCAATCGCACCGCTCCGAGCGCGGACCATGAATGAATAGCAACGCGACCAGCCTCGGTCCATCGTTACATCGCCGAGAAATCTGTCTCGCGGCGCGCGTACGATCGAGGAAGGTCGCAAGCATCTGGAGATGATGATAGCGATACAAGTGCTACCGAGTGGCTGGATATGTGTAAAAGTGAGGGGCTATCGGGGAAGGTGTGCTGGGGCAAAAGGGTGTTACTTGCCAGCCTCGCCAAGACGCTAAATGTGTCGACGGTACCTTCCTTGTTGGGCAACTTCACCCTAACACGGCAATCTACGATGTCCAATACTTGGGTCAAGCTATATCTCCGATTGCGCTGTCAATGCGCAGCGGCGGCGAGGTAGCGCACTTGCAGACTACTTTACCTGGCCGATGTCGCCATGGCTTGACGCAATCGCCAATCCGCTGCCATGGGACAACGATACGTGATCCGGGAGGCAAAGACAAAGCAAGAGCTGGATGAGATACTGGATGTTATCTGGGCTGCGAACTACACACCTTATGAGCCGTTCATGCAACTGTTCTTCCCGGTCCTTGGCTACACGAGCGCCCATCGCGACCTCGCCGTCGCCGAATCGAAGCAACGCTTCTGGAAACAACATCAAGAGGATAATAGCAGCCACTGGTTCTACGCTTTCGACACAGTCACTAACAAGACTGTCGGTTGTTCGCAATGGGTTATTTCGATCGTCAACCCATTCGCAGCAGGCACACCAAAGTTGACTGCGCCGTGGTGGCCCGAAGGCGAATATCGGAGGTTCTGCGAGTCAATACTCAATCAGGTGTACAGGCCGCGAGCGAATTGGATGACGCGGCCACACTGTGGTAAGTGGAGCATTTCCTTTTCCCCAAACGCGCTATTTCCGGATGAAGAAACGTGATTGTGCGAAAAGTCGAAATGATCTTCTTCCTGCCGCTGACTTAGTATTAGCACTCAACTGGATGGCGGTAGACCCTGCCCATCGGAATCGCGGTGTTGGCTCTCTACTCATGCACGTTGGTATCACACGCGCGGACGGTCTTGATCTCGAATGTTGGATGGAAGCATCTGCCATGGGAAAACCGCTTTACGAGAAGTTTGGATTTCAGTCTCTGCTGAAGATTGCTTTCGACAATGAGAAATCGGAAGCCAGCGACGAGTGGAGGAAGTGCGCGCATGAGCTGACGCCTCCGCCTATCTTCGCCATGTGGAGACCAAAGAAGTCGTCTGGGGCAGGCCCCCAAGGAGATGTCCAACTGCCGTGGTCGCTGGGCACCAAATCCTGAGCATCTGGATTCAAGTGGTCGGGAGAGATGGTAGTACAGCTGACGGGGAGCTTGCTTGTGTATGGAAAGGATGCGATCAGATCGAGCCATCGGAGAAGTTGAGCAGGGTTGGGTGCTAGCTTTATGGGCGAATGAATGCCGAGTAGTTGTGTTGGAGGAGCGATTGGAGTACAGCACGTTGCCTATGTGAAGCATGAGCGAAGTATATTTCGTAGTTGATGGCATTGAAGAGAGACGCATACCAATAGAGACTTTTTTTGATTGCGCTTGCCACCATCACATTCATCCATGGCTACAACTACTGTTTCGTACACACTCTCCACCGCTGGGTATGTTACCAGCTGGAGTGTGCCGCTATATTAGCCTTTGTTAGATCAAGAGCGTAGTCTGGCGCACCTTAACTCGTCCTTGTGTCATATCTTCATCACCCCCGCAATGACTTGCTATCCGGCTAGCTGGCAACAGTCAACGGAGTATTTGTGACTGCAGCCGACACAGATGTTGCCGAGCTCCTTTGTCTCCCATCTTCTTCTGCATCCACAGCATACCCACACGCAATCTGGCACCGGTTCTGCACCGGGATAAGGAGTGTGCTGTAGTGTCGGGAGCGCTGAGTTTCGTTGCTTCATGTCAGAAATTGGTTTGGCGCTGGCGCTGGCGGAGAATTGTGATCGGAAGGCTCCAAGTGTGGTTGATGTGCTTGAGTTGGGCACAGTATCGCGTCGCTTTCGAGGGTATTGTGGATTAGAAGGTGCATCTAGAGACAACGATGTCGTGCTCGATAGCAAACGCGCAAATGTGCTCTGAGACCGGACACGTGCCTGCTCGTGGGTTCCAAGGTTCTGCTTGAAGGTTGTGTCGGCATTGTGACTAGCGATGTGAGTGATTTTGAGTGATAACGTAACGCGCTGTGAAGCAGTGGTTCAGGGAATAGTGAAGAATCGCTTGTGTGTCTGTGTAATACCAGTACCTAGATTGCGGTTGCCAAAGTGAAATGTTAGTGAGAAGAAAGAACCGACCATCACGCCACGCTTCACACCTTCCTATTAGATGATGCACCTTGACTACGCCTTCTACAGCCCATTATTTGTTTCCCTTAGCTCTTTCTACATGTTATCGAGAGAGGAGTGTATTTTGTTGATTGTCCGTGCTATTTGTCGTTCGTGGTGGCCGCCATCTCCACATGTCCTCGCGACACAGTATCGTACACGAGGAACTCGCTCGGCTTCATGTAGGCGAGCTTGAGAGAGACCTAGATGACTGTATTAACTTACAGCAACAAGAGCTTTACCTCCTGAAACTAGTTTTGCGGCGTAGCACCGTAGCCGCGCGGCCCGCTCAGTCCCATCCAGCCTGCAGCTTCTGAATTGCTTCACCCTCAGAAACAACATCTGCCATCTTCGCATTTATGTCGGAAAGGTTTGCCTGGTGGACAGCAGGTGACAGGTCACCGCATGCTTCTCCAACAACCTGGAATGATGATTAGTGACGTCTACAGGGACTCATGCGTTGCCAAGTCGGTCACCATTGGTCGAAATTGATGGCACATGGCATCAAGGGCAGTCGCGCGGACGCAACCACTTGTACTGACACCACAGATTATGACAGTATCGACGTTGCAACTTTGGAGTTGCGCAGCCAGATCGGTCCCGAAGAATGCGGACGGGTAGCGCTTGGAGACAACAATTTCACCAGCGGCGGGCTCTAAACCAGGATACCAATCTTCGAGGCCGTCCCCGCAGCCGACTTGGAACAGCTTTAGTAGCGGTACTTTGCTGTAGAAGAGGCCCGCATCCGACATGTCCGGCTTCGTGTATTCGACCCGCGTCCAGATCAACGGCGTTTTGCCTTGGCGGGCGGCAGAGACGAGTTTTGCGATGGACGCGGGCGCCGCCGCAGACGCAGGGTTCGACTTGGTGTCCAATGGGCTGGCATCGTTCCAGTAGGCGTTACAAACATCGACAAGTAGCAGCGCCGGACGTTTACCCCATCCTATCCTCCCGGCGAAGCCATCCTGATAGTCGCGATGCGCTTTCTGGGTCATTTCGTCGTGGTTGTGGCACTAGAGGTGAGTCATGATTGAAATTGGGCGGAGAAGAGCGAGGAAACTATGACGGTAGCGTCGCGCCGCTTGCTATAGCCAGCACTGGAGGTCATCACCATTGCCGTCCATTCAATTCGAGGCGCAACGTTGACATGACGGACTTATCAGCACTGGTGCCGGATGGAGCTTCGGAGCAGTTCCGCCAGGGTAATTAGGCGGCTTTCACGCCCCCAGACCGTCGGGAGTAAGCAACCGGTTCCAAGCGGACCATCAATATACCGACATATACTACCCGAGGTATCTTGATCATTTCGCACCGCCACATAGACGGGCCCTCGGCGGAACGCATTCAAAGGCTCTTGTGTCGAAGTTGTTCCGATGCAATGGCTTGCGGCATTGCCTTCCGCCCTGTCAGCATAGCGTTGATCTTTGGTGCACCCGTTACGCGCGTTTGAGGGACTCAATTCACAACTGCAGTTTGACCCCGGACTTGGCACCACATGATCGGACTTCCCCACATGAGCAGCCTGGGTACCCAGCCGGAGGCCGATGGCTCTCCTTCCCCCAAGACTGCCAGTTCTGTCCCCGCCATGGACGCAAAAGAAGGGAGGATAGGGAACGCCTTTGCGTGCGAGCGCTGTCGAAAACACAAGGTTCGCTGCGTTCCATCTGACACGCCGGCTCTCTGCCAGAGGTTTGTTTACCCCAGCCATATTTTTGCTCCACATTGAATGACACGTGCCCCAGATGCCAAAAGGCAAGAGTCGAGTGTGTGGAACATGTTGCGCGCAGGCGACCAGCAAAGGCGCGCAGCGATGGCCAAACACCCACCAAGTTGCGCGACTTCGACAAGAAGCTGGACAAGCTGTCTGCTATTGTTGCGACAATGGCACCGGCTCCGACACAATGTAGCCTGCCATCGGTAGCCACCATCCCATCGCAACTGTTGGATTCCACACAGCAAATGCCGGCGCCGACACCAATCACCGCTCCGCCTGTATCAATGCCACCTGCTCCGAGGACATTATCACTTCCCGCTCATGCGAATCAGTCCGAAAGTTCGGCGCCATTCTGGGAATCAATGAACGACACACTGTCTTGCCTTGGCCGACTGGATCCTGTTATCAGATCGATCAGCCTGGTGCATATGCAGATGCTGCTCGACACGTATCGCAGCATGGTCGACTTCTTTCCCTTTGTGTCATTACCGAGGGACGCCCGCTGTCAGGACCTCTTCCAGAGCCGGCCGATGTTGATGTTTGCCGTACTAACAGTCTCTTCTTACGATTCCGTCCCACTCCAGAGAGCGCTGAGCCTAGAGTTTCGTAAAGTGGTCATGGTTCGGATCATGAAAGGCGAAAAGAGTTTGGACCTCCTGCAGGGACTCTTGGTCTTCATAGCTTGGCACCATCACTACATGGACGTCCAAGCCGTTTCCATCACGATGCTTCTTCAGTTGTGCTTGGGTATTGCACACGACCTGGGTCTGGACAGCATAGGGAGGACTGTGAGGAGTCCTCTACAAAAGGAAAGCCCGCGAGACAGAGAAGCCAAGCGGGCTTATTTGGGATGTTACTACTTATCCTCCAACCTGGGTCTGATGGAGCCAGTCAAAGCAAGGACCATGACGCACACCAGCACACTCCGGAACTACGCGTCGGAACTAGCCTCTTCGTGGGAAAACACGTCAGATTCCGTCCTTCCAATACTAACGGATGTCTGCCAATATATGGAGGACGTAGAGGAGACTTTCCGTAATCAGTCAGAGCAAGCAGTGGTGGTTCGTACACAAGTCAAACGACTGAGCGACAAGTGGGAGAATATTCGTCTTGCATCCAAGCTGCAAGCGAAAGACTTCAGTAAGCAGTCACATCACTGTAACGTTCGCAATTGCTAATTCCTGACTAGCAATACTGCAATGGCTACAGCTTGCAGCGCGCATACACCTGTATCGAACGGCAGCTTCCATCGATCTCGTAGATCGCGATAGTACGCCGTGGGCTTCGGGCTTCCAACTATCACTACGCGTCACCCTGGTCCGGTCCGTCGAACAGTTCCTCGACAACAGCACAAAGCTCCCGACCAAACATTTCGATTTTGTGTCGCTGATCGACTGGCTCAACCTAATCAACACCATCACCAGCTTGAGCAAGTTGGCCATACACGCCTCGCCCATGCCAGGCTGGGACGCTAGCGAGCTCCAAATAGCGAAGTCATTCGACTACTATCGCGAACAGCTATCCTCGCAAATGCCTCGCCCTCGCGATGCTCAAGACAGTCAAGAAGACGCGTTTGAGCGCTTCCGACGCATCACTTCAGTCATGAGACTAGCGCTGCACGATGCAGTGGGCAGGGGAAGCCCGAACGGCAACACATTTGAGCTAGCGACAGGCTCGGGACGGACTGTGTCTCTCCTCCACAATCTGTCACTGCCTAAAATCAACGGGAGTGGTACGACCAATGGAGTGGAGAAATTACCGAGTTTACGGGACGTGACTCCGTCGCTCGATATTACCAGCACCGATTTCCACTGGAAGTTCCTCATGGGTGCGGTCTGAAGGAACATATGCCAGTAGCCTTTTGCGCCCACTACATGGGTGTCTGGCAGTGCTTCGATATATTATCGCGATTATCTTCGCGACCAGCCTCGAAACCGGTCACAGCACAATTACACCTCTCCACATTCCGGTCGCCATGACCACAGGTTTCCACATCTGCATCAAATGCCGGTGCATATTCTGCGGTCTTTCTCCGGCGGCATTATTTTTCCAAGGAGAGACGATCGCGCATTACCGACTGACCGGTGGCTCCGTGTCGGTCCTCCCATCCAATGTCCGTCCGTGCCGAGGCCCAGTCCGCCGCACGCCTTCAAGGCACTTCCAAGGCAGTCCATCGGGCTGAATCCACATTAAAAAAGTCACTTGCGCGCCTCCGAACTTCTACTTCTGTTCTTGCTCCGCAATTCTTCCGTAAGTTCTTGCGACGGCGCGGATGGTTTCCGCCTCTGGTTGTTAACGTTGCGTTGAACTACCTGTCGCTGTTGCATCTCTTGTTACTGTCGCTTATATACCCAGCATCAATTATTGCATCGAATATAGATTCTTGAGATGTTCTTGAAGTGTGCCTTTGGCGCGTGAAGCCTGGACCTGAGTTGAAGCCAAGTTTTCTTACATGGAGCTGTGAGCGAAAGCAACAGTTTATGCGAAGAGGCGCACGCCACAGGCGTTGTCAGACGACCTCTCTCGTACTTGTCGCAACCACACAACTTTCAGCTGAATAGTGAAGTTTGAGAATATATATGATGAGTGGCTCGCAGCGACTATGACTTGATGATCATGTAGCGACTTTCCAGTCAGAGATCGCCTCGCCAACAGTAAGCTCAATGCTCAAACCTGCGGACCACTGCTCACTATCGCTGTGTATAGTCATATCGCCCGTCTATACTGCACATCCACCCTCCTCAATCTTCATCATACAGGAGAAACAACTCCAAACGCCAGCCATGGGCTGCATGTCAAGCAAACTCGCTGGAGCAAAGCACGACCAAGACGGATATGGACCCAACCCAGGGAAGCCGCCTGGCCCTCCCTACATACTTTCCGACGGGACAAACGCCAGAAATACATCTGGTAGAATGTACTACGGTGGTGGCTATGGCGGCGATGGCGGAGGGTATGGCGGAGGAGGAGATGGTGGAGGTGGAGGTGGTGGTTGATAACGGCAACGAAAGACACGATGCATCCATGTTCTCTTGACCTACTTGCTGTCTTGTGATTATTTTGTTCTCTTTTATAGGTAGCAATCTGTATGTGCTTTGAATGTATCATCCGCAACTACAACAATGACCTCTTTCTCATCCCTTCCATTATTTAATAGGCGGATTTAGTTATCGTGTATCTCGTGCGTGTTGCGGGAGTCGTGAGTGGCTCGTCGTTAATGGGTCATCGCGGTACCATGGGGGAGAGAGGGTGGGGACCAACTACAACAATGACTTCCGCCTAGCATAGCCGCCTTCTCAACTATGCCTCATATTCGCTACGGCACAGCCAAGAAGTATGAACATCCCTCAGAACTGTCTTTCGAGCTTGTCCTTAACCTTCTCAACATCCACGAACCTCCGCAGTTTCATTCATCGACTGTTCCTTTAACTACTACTGACATCGTCAGCGCCTTCATTCGGTCGTCTTCTCTTCCCCGCAAGCACTCGAGCCAGCGCATACACAATCGCACTATTGTTTCAAGCTGGAGAATACCAAGCCATGGGCTCTTGTCTATCAAAATGAAATCGCGAAGTCGAACGCGTGAAAGACGAAGTACATCATATACCGGCAGTATATGCTGCCCGAAGAAACGGTGAAAGAGCCCGTGGGTATTTCGACGGTGCTGCTGCATACCCAGGCCAAAACAGATCGTATGGACGCTACAACGGAAGACATGATAGGACCACCCCGTTTTATGACGGAGGTGATATGCACGGCAGGGAATACAGTGGGTTCCGTCGAGCAGA
The DNA here is from genome assembly GCF_023758065.1 of Alternaria ventricosa. Classification (NCBI taxonomy): domain Eukaryota; kingdom Fungi; phylum Ascomycota; class Dothideomycetes; order Pleosporales; family Pleosporaceae; genus Alternaria; species Alternaria ventricosa. The sequence continues at coordinate 366,376 of NW_026055700.1, forward strand.
CAGCGGGTTTAGTAACGGTGACGGTGGTGTTGTAGGGATGTCTAGTGAAGGAGGTGGAAGTGGAAGAGGTGACTAGAGATGGTTGGCTGCACACAAGCTAGAGACTCTAAAAAGAGAGAACGTGGAATGCGCTCAGTCAGGGCTCTGAGTACTGGCAGAGTTGTCTTTATGCCGTTATTCAAAAGCTCAAGGTCACCAGGAAACATGCTCACATTGTGTGCTTCACTGCGCTCTCTTCCATTGTTCACGTATAAGACCTCAATAGAACTGCTCGTATATCCCTTGCTCAAAAGTTTCGCTCATCATACATAATCATACAGCTTTCCTGACTTCCAAAGTCAAAAAGTACCTCCGAGAGAAACACATCGTCTCTCTTATACCTACCAACTCAAAGCTCCACATATCTCCCTCAAACTCTCACCATGGGCTGTTCATCCTCCAAACCAATCCCCAAACCCGTCTCCAACCCTCCTACCGCAAACCCACCAGTCCCTTCCCCCACGCCCACCAAGCCAGAAGCAAAGACTCAGCCTGAGCAATCAGCAACGCGAAATACTCCCACTCCTCCATTCATTACAGCGCCCTCGACCCCTGTTCCGATGAAAGGACCTTTGGCAAGTAAATATGGGTATTACGATACGGGGTTCACGTGGATCAGCACGCGGGATAAGATGATGGAGTGATGGGTGTGCCGGAGTACGGGGGTAATGATATGTGAAACTGAATACAATGAGTGCTATGTGAACTATACGTAGGTACGATGAGCTGATTGTCTTTCGTGATGTGATGAGCCCTAGAACGTGAATCATTAATTCGCATACCAGTTTCTCAAAGCATCGTTTCGCTCATTGGAGATGTAAAGCGAGTCTCTTCACTACCCACAGTGAATTCACCCCTTATCCCTTCTCTTCTAGTTCGCGGAAGCCTACTTCGCACACACCATCCAAGTTCCTACTACCAACCACCATCATCATCAGCCACTCCATCATCAACCATGGGTTGCACATCTTCCAAATCCACAGAAGAACCGCTCCCCGCCCCTCAGCCGATCAAAACGAACACCACGACTCACGTCACTACACCTACCGCCGAAGGTCCTAGTACCATCTCCGACATCCCACACCCACAGTCACAGCTGCCTCGAGCGACCATACGCCAAGTCACGCCGGACGGCCCTGTCCTAAGTAACGCCATGATACACGATACGCAGGCTGGATCGAATAACATACCGTACTACGAGAACAAGTTGTGGCGGAGGGGATAGATAGGTAGAGGGAGAAAATTTGCATTCAAGTTGAGCGTCATTCATATTCGAGAAGAGCCATGGAGAATACTAAAACAAGAAAGAAAAGCTAGAGTAGAGAATCATACCAGCGTAACAAACCAAGCCTCGACAAAGAAAGCCCCCTAAACATATCTCATCCAAGCCCAATCATACAGAAGGAAAACCTCCCAACCCATAAACGCCGCGCAATGCAACACACACCCATCCGTCCCAACCACACCCAAACCTAATTATACCTCCTACTCTTACTAGCCCACTCCTCCTCCCTCCTCGCCTTCTCCGCCTCCAACTTCTTCAACTCCCTCGCCACACCCCCACTAGCCCTCCACCAAACATCCGTACCAGTCCTTATCAGCCTCTCCGCCGCACTAACCGGCCCATCAACCGCCGGCCTAACATCAAGATAAAACACGGGTTGTTCGTCTGCCTCACCCTCGCCCGACGCTTCTGATGTCTCCGGCGCACCCTCATAGTAATCAATAACATAGCGAATCTCTTTACACCCCTTCTCATTACAGCGCTCGACAAACCAATCATGGCGATCAAACGGCGGCGCCGTACCGAATTTCTCTGGCATAACATAGCCCAGCCATTGCATAATCGTTGCTTTGGGCGTCGGTTCCGTCGGTCTCCCTGTGAACCTGAGTAGTTTCGGGGGCTGCACATCCCTATGATCCCACGTCGTCGTATCAAACGGATCCTCATGCGTGCCCAACTTAAAATTCGCAACTTCCTCGCCTTGCTTGCATATCGCGTAGCCCTCCTTCAGCCCTCTCGAGAACCTGCGTTCCCAGCCCATGATCTCCGCCCACGCGCCCTCGTTGAGGAAATTGTGCACGCCGACCATGCTTTCTACGGCGGTGATGTCGGTGTCGGTGTAGCCTTTCCGCAGCATGGCGTTGTACATTTGCTGCGGGGAGGGGTACTCCCAGAGCGTGCCGTCGCCTTTGGGGATCGTGGAGGTTTCGCGGTCGAGGGGGAGGTTGACGGATTGCGTGGAGGCGCGCTCGTTGGAGAGTTCGGAGAACATGTTGTTGAGGGGGTTGAGGCGCGAAAGGAGGCCTTGCTTTGGGAGTGGGGAGGAGGCGCTGGTGGAGGCATTCTCAGGTGGGACGTAGGGGCAGGCGCCGGCGGGAATCTTCTTTTCGGCGACGACGGGCGGGACGGGTTTCTTGTGCATCGGGCATTCTGGCTGGGGGGTTGTTAGTGGTGTGTGTGTGTCTGGGGAATGGAAGGGCGTACTGGAGGTTCCATGCTGCTCATGCTGCCCCGAGGCATGGCGTGCGGCGCAACACGCGCAGCAGGTGCGGCGGGTGCGGTGTCTGCCCAAAACCAACCCATGGTGAGCATTCGTATAGAAAGAGTAGTACGGTGGAAAGAAGAGGCAAGCCAGGGTATATAGGGCTGAAGAAGATGTGACGGGTGGCGGAGATTATCGGGAAGAACAATTTCGTGCAGGGTCCTCGTCGTCATCGCTCTAAGCGCGTTAGGCGTACTCCGATTGGCTCAACATGGCAATGTAGTGAAAGTCGATTTGGAAGCTATATTTGGATTTCTTTTTGGGTATGTTCTGGATATCGTACGCATATGCGCAAACGTTCTACATATCTTGGTCAAGACGCCTTGAAATGTGCTCGACCATATTCTTATGATCCTGCCGCCTTCGCCAACTGACCAGTGCCCCGCGAGCTGAATATAGCCATGATACCAAAACTGCCATAGAACAGAACCATGGGGTATGCTACCAGTCCTCGCATGGAAGTCATGCGGCCTGTCAATGTTAGTCTGTAGGAAAAACCTCGTTAGAAGGCTCGACTTACCGACAACAGTAAACATGGAACTGGAGCTGTAGGAACACCATGTGATGGCCAGGCTCGTCAGAAGATATCCAAATAGCCCGTCAAGCGGTACAATGATTCCAAACATCGATACCAGAACGAGAGGGAGCAGACAGTATCCGAGCACCGATGCCGATCGTGGGAACGTTAACGAGGAGCCGAGATGTGAGCCATGCGGGTGGCCATGGTCTCCTGGTGTCGCTTCGACGACAGGCGGGGACATGAGGGAGAGAATCTGGTGGAGGAGGATCGTGCCAACGAATGCCAGGCCTACTTTTGTTGGTTACTGTTCTTCTCCTATCAGTTGTTTGGCTTACCGTAGATGTAACCGAAATGAAGCTTTCCAGACAACTGCCCCACGTTAGCTCTCATCTTTTTCTTGATGTCGTGTCTCATACCAATAACGACGTCCCAAAGATCAAGAAGAACAGTATCGGCCCTGCCACATCGCTGTCGTCCATGATATGCTGATCGATCCGACCGAACGGGTTCAGCACAGCCAACGTCTTCATCTGTATATGCCTAAAGTTCACTCCCAACTCTTCCAGTAGCGGCGGCTCTCCATCGTATCCTTCCGTGCCAAAAGCCGCCAGCCACCCTGTCCGCAGCCCCGACACGCCCATACCCATCTGCCCGCTCACACCTGGTGCAGCGAACCCCGCGCCATACTGTGCGGGGTACGCTTGACTCGCCGGTGCGCCGTAGTTTGCCTGAAACGGTGTGGAATGGCCAGACACCGGCTGGTTCGAAAATGACGACGGGTAGAATTGGAGGTTTTGCGCATTCCCAGCGCCGTATTGCGGGTTCTGTCCGTAGCCGTATTGCGCCATTGTTTGGTATGCGAGTGTGTGCGGTTTAGCGACGAAGAAGAAGTGTCGGAATGCAGCGATCTGGCGTTGGGTAGGTCGTGCAGCTGGTGCCTGGCGGAGGTGGAGCGGACGTGTCCTGGGGAGATGTGGTACGTGGAGCGAGAGACGACGTCACTGGGGATTTTTGCGCGGAAAGGACAGATTGCGTGAAACGGGGGTGTTGAGTTTGGAAAGGGAGGGCTCGCGCGCTGAAGTGGGAAGAGGACAATTGTTTGTTTGCAATGTTGGGGCTCAATGTGGCAGCCACATGTCATCGTGTGCATCGGCCCTGGCCAGCCGTCCACAGGCCGATGGGGGCTTGGCAGCGACGCGAGGATGAGAAGCAAAGCTAACGCTGTGACTATCTGACAACCACGTCTAAGCTATAGTTCTACGAAGTTTATGAATGTTTGCTCCTTGCGTTTCTCATCGTCGAACGGGGACTTCCACAATAGAGGGGCCTATGGGAGGTGCGGTCTTCTCGCGATTATAACGCAACGGTTTTAATCCCTCCTGCATCACCCAGTCCAAACCAATAACCGAACCTTCCTCATCGCCCACAAACGACAAGAGGAATTGCTTGTATACCGAGTAATCCACTAGACATCTTGTCTCCATCTCGTCCCTCGATCCAGGCAGAAAGCTAAACGTGTGGGACTGGTAGTGTTCCAGAAGATGGCACTGCGAATCCATGGTATTCCGCTTCATCTCCAATTGATCTTCGCTCACCTTGTACACATCAATTCGCCCCTTTATGTCTTCGTTCTGGTACGTCCCCTCAAGGCTTTCGAGACGGGGACGTGGCGTATTTAACATGCGGTTCTTCTGCAAATCGTCTTTCATCTTGGTATATCGGTTCAGACTACTGGTAGATAGCTTCTCCGCCCTGATTCCGAAATCCACTTTCGGCGTCATATCGAAGAGTGATTGGACGAACATTTGAGCAACAAGATCAGAGCAGTCTCCAGCACTCTGCGCGTTGGTCAGGACGACCACAGCGGATTTGGTCTCCGGAAACAGATAGATGGAGTTGAGATATCCGGTCACCTGGCCTCCATGATATAGTGTTAGCCGTGGCTGCGAGTCTCGCCCGATGATATCGTCTCTCTGTGGGCCGTTGGTAGATAACCACCCAAGTTGTGTCGAGGGAATCATGTGTCTTGCCCATCCAAATGCGTACGAGCTCTCGTTGATGGTATCGTCCGTAACGGGTATCTTGCGAGACGTGATTTGGCTGATTTGTCTTAGCGGGTTTGTCGATATGCTTTGCGCGTCAGTATGGTCGTCGTGGTGTACTGCTTCGCATTGTTCCGTGTTGAGACTCAATCCTTGAATGGCCTCAATGGTGCCCTTCTCCGTCTCCTCTTCTTCCAACCGTTCCATTACTGCTTGCGACCAGATGAGCATTTCCGGAACGTTCGACCAAATCGCCATTGCAGCTCCACAAATGGTCTTGTCTGAAACTTGAGGCATTCGTAAACGTACTGGCCGCCTGTCGTGCAAGACCGTATGCCCCTCAGCCAGATTTCCACCCTCGACTTTCCATCGAGAACACGTCGATCTACTCATTCCGAGAGGCTCAAAGATTCTCTTCTTGACGAACCCTCCCCAGCCATCCACGGCATCCTCGCCACCTACCGCTTCAATCACCTTACCCACCAGAGCGTAAGGCCAGTTGGAGTAATGGAATCCGGTGCGAAAGGTGTCGTGAACTGGCATGTTGGCAGTGACATGTAATAAATCTCCTGGAAGAAGCAGTTCTGCGCCTGCTGCGCCATACCACGCGATGTCGAGCTGTGGAAATCCGCTGGAATGAAAGAGGGCTTCTGATAGACTCATACGCTCGCCTATGACAGGATCTTTGTTCTGGGTAAAGGGTATGTATGCGGATAGCGGTTCGGTCCAGCTCAGTTTGCCTTCGTCCACGAGCATACCACAGGACGCCGCGATGAAGGCCTTGGTGAGTGATCCGATCATGTAGAGAGTTGAATTGTTGACCGGGACATAGTTTGCGTTCCCACCTGCGAATCCTTGGCTGTGCTGGAGGATGATCTTGCCTTCGTGGAGGATGCCGATGGAGACAGAAGGACACCCGGTGATGTCCATCAACTTCTGTATTTGAGGCAAAAAGGCCGTACTCTATCGCAGCATCAGTATAAGTTTCATCATACTATCGGTGTCTACAGAGTGACTATACCTTTGCTCCGCTGCGGTAGGAGCCATGGCTTATCAGAGGATCGATAGTGATAGTGATAGAGCGACTCCGGTTTTGCGAAACACTGGATGAAAAATCGGCCGAACAATAAACGCAGGTGAAGGTAAGGAAGTCGAGGACGACAACTATGGACGTGTTGACGTGCCGCGGATAGGCGACAACACAAACAGGCAGGAGCGTGTTGGCCGAAACGGGCTAGACCGACCACGCCCATATCCTGCATGATGCACAGGTGAAAGAAGGAACGAGCACACAAATGCGAATTCGATGTTGCAGACCTAGCGTCAACAATTGTGTTCATAGATTTGAGGGGGGTATCTAGTCCTACTGCTAAGAGGGGAGGGAAGTCATCAATCATAAGTCATAAACCCAGCAAAAGCTTTGCTCTCAAGCGGTGCGTTTGCTGCTAGCCGAGGCGGTATCCAAGCTCTACTCAATCGACGAAAGCCAAGTTCAATACATTTCCCTGGTCCTTCGTGAAGTGTAGTTGCACCAGTCGCACTGCAGACAAATTAATAAAAGTTTTGACGTCTCATCGAGCTGTACTAACCAAGGTGTCAGAGGACGCGTCGTTGTCTTCACGGCAGTACTCGTTGTTGCATTTCCTGCATGTGCGGATAAAAAGCTCCTTACAGCTAATGCACGTATGGCCACAGCCAAAGCAGTCACGCCTCACGCCGATAACCTGTGTTTCTTGACGTCAGCCTATTTCTTGATCAAAGAGTGAGCACATACCTTGGCGCGCAAGTGCCAGTATCCAGGTGCAATTATCCAATATAGCCAGGCTCCGGGTTCCGGAATCCAACTATATCGTAACGGCCTCAAGGTAGCATCGCTGCTCGCGCGCCAAGGTAGGTCCTTCATCCCCACATCCCGTCGCTACCGGCTCCGGCCATCATTTCCTCACGGAGGCAGTGTTCCACGCAGAGGCCCATATGTACCTTGATGGTTTGCTTGGGGAGCAGTTGACTGGTCCCGTCGGGTTTGAAACTCTCGGTGAGCTCCGTCTGCTGTAGTTCCGTACGTTGGGCGGTGACCGATCCAGTGTAGCAGTCCTCGTCCCACCACTTGTGGCATCTCTCGCACCAGCGTCCTTTCAGGCAATCCTCGCATCGCACTATGAGAGGTGGAGGGGCGGATCCGTCGAGAGTGTGTGGTATTTGCGCGGCGCGTACGGAGGACCCATGAAGTGGTACCGGACTGAGTAGCGGGTGATGGGACGGACTGGAGTCGCCAAATACTGCCGGGCCTTCTGGAGAGGAGTGGCATGTTTCGCAGCCGGACGGACCTAGCGCTACAGTGGCTACTGTAGGCCGCAGGAAAGAGGACGGGTGGGGTGCTCCATCTGCGGTCGCATCTCTGACGTACGCCTTGCCTGGGTCGTGGCGCGGTCCTCTACACAGAACGGCGTCGAAAGCGATGATGCCTTCGCACGCCTGAAGTATCTCTGCCCATTCCGGCGACGGCCGCTTAGGTATGATCTTGCCAGAAGACTGGTACCACTTGTCCTCGGTCCGCGCTAGTACAGCTTCCAAGGCCTGCTGCGACTTCTCGTTCCATTGCGCACCGATCTGCGCCCCTTGTGAAGTCGTCACGCCCTTGGGGATATGCGGGGAAGGCTTCTTCGTGACGGGCGACGCAGGGCGCGGTGTTCGATCGCGGGTGCCAAAGATGTAGATGCCTTTGACTCGAGGGGTGCCCGCAGGCCTGGACGGTCGGACCGCATATCGCAGGTATTGCTGAAGCTTCCTCTCGTTCAGGTGTTTGGCTTCGCGGATCGAGAGTATGCGGACGTTGAATCGCTCCTCAGTAAGCAGTTCCTTGACTAATTCGGCTGTTACGCTGAGCCCGTCTAGTACGAGTGTGTGGACATTGCGCAAGACGTGCAGCTTCTCAAGTCTGTTAAAGATGTGACGTAGAGGGCCGCTGTAGAAGTCGTCTTCGGTGAGGGCTTCGTCCATGCGCTCAGCGCGGAAACTGGTACCACCGATATCAAGAGGTCCATCGAAGGGTACAATAGCAGACTTCACCGGAGAGAGATCCAAGTAGCGAAAGGCCTCTGGCGACTGCAAGACAACATGGTGGAGGGATTTGCAAGTTCGCGACAGGTTACGGAGAGCAGATATTGGCAGGTACGGGGCAGTTTGGCGCAGGATCAAGGTGTTGGAAAGCAGGTCCGCCAGGGATGTAGGAAGGTCGTCACTGAACGTAGAAGGGCCCATGGTGAGGGCTCGGGGAATGCAACCAGAGAAGTTTGGCCAGAGGTTAGATGGGTACTCACCGAATCTTTATTACACAGCGCGAGGGCAGGGCGGAGTAGCACGTGCCACTGATCTGACACTGCAGGTGTGTGTTGGATGAGCAAAAGGAAAGACTAATCGAGGTTGAGACGCTGCAGGAGATGGGGTTGTGGGTGCGTGGGATACCGCCGATGCTTCGTTCCTTGCGGCGATCGCAAGCGCAAGACCCTGCCAAGAGGTGTGTTAGCAGTACGCGCAAAGCTTCCTGCATAGGACCTGCACGATCAGGCCGCGATGAAGCATAGATTGGAACACGTCTTGCAGCCAAGCCCGCGCTGCAAGTCTTGGTGGTCGAGTGGAAACAGGCTAAAACAGTCGCTGCGAGATGTCAGGTAGGCGACGCGACGCGCAAAGCCGCCGGGGGATGTTCGCCCCACGTTGGCCGGTTAGAACATGAATCGACATATCGAAACTCACCGGAGCATTGGCATGGACGACACAGATATGGTTTAGGTGTCCGGAGAGATTCTCGCATCTTTGTTGAGACGCGTACTTATGTTGATCAATTATGGACAAGCATTCAATTATGTCTGCGCATATATGGGTTGTATGTTGCGAGATACTCAGGTGTGCTCGTATGCGTGTCTCTATCGGTGTGTCTAAGTATCTAGGTAGCTTAGTCGCCGTCTCGCAGTTGCATCGGGAAACCATCACTTGCACTGTGAAATATGGTAGACCAAATATAGAATATAAATGACGACTACGATTGGTGAAACTAGACTTCTGCTGTATACTTTCAACGGTGGCGGTATCTTCACGCGTTACCACGCGAGGGTTATATGCTTTCGGCCTCTGTCCAAAGCATTCTTTCTTTGCTTTTGGATATGGACAACTAATACCTCCGCCGGCGTTCATGACCTATCCGGAGAGCTCATAGTACACCATCGCAAACGGCCTGTGGCCAATCACAGTCCTGCCGCCACAGCCACCGCCACATCGGAGGAAATCAAGCCCCGACCCACCAGCCGTCTGAACGCGCAACACCCGTTTGCCTACTCACCACCCTGCTAGGCGACACTGTAGGCACGCGGCCTAGAAGCCTATCGTCGATGGTCCTTCTGGTGATTTCTGTATCCTTCTTTCGACTTCCCAAAATCATAGGTGATTGGTCTTTAGACTGGAATGGCGCGATTGGTAACCCGAAAGGCTGCCCATATGGGTGGCAAGTAAGTCAAAGGAGGGGTGCACATACGTACGTTCGCACGTGCGACTTGATGCCTGGAGCCGTTTACTTTGTATAAGACGCCCAGAAAGGTAGGCTATGATGTTCAATCCAAACACCGCACTTCTTTCTACTTTACGACACAAGTCATCATCATGCCATCAGTCACATACATGAACAACTCAGCTCCCTTTTGGGACTTCGTCGCCGGTCTTGAACAGCAAGGCTCGCAGCACCCATTCTTCGCACAGAACCGTAACGATGGTGACGAGGATGATCGCGAAAACGAGCGCGAGACGCCACATCAAGGTCCCCAGGATCCCTTTGCACCGTTCAGATGGGGTCACTTCTTTGGTGGCGAAAGGGGAATGCCTCACCGAGGAGGGCCTCCTCATGGTCGCCCCGAACATCGTCATGAGAGAGCCACCGGCGAGACAAACCAAGAACGCAACGAACAACCTGAAGCCGAAAAGGATGCTACGATGAACACCGAGTACGACAACGGTGAAGGACCATCGGGCAACTCTGGGTCTGACAACGACGCTCACAACGGTGGCCGACCACATGGTCGCTGGGGTGGAGGACGTCGAGGACGCTGTGCCCAGGGCGGCCCTGGAGGCTCTGGCCCACACCACCACTCTCATCCCTACGGAGGACCACCTCGCCATGGACCACACCACCGCGGCCATCGTGGAGGCTGGGGGCCATGGGCACGCGGAGGACCCTTCGGAGGCATGGGCGGCGGACCTTTTGGTGCCGGTGATAACGCCTGGAACTCCTTCGACCCCTCCGCCCTCGCTGCCCAGCTGTTCAACCAGTTCACTGACAGCCACCCTTCCAACACCGCTAACGCTACCAAGCCTAACGAGGCCGAAGACTACACGCCTGACGCTGATGTCTTTGACACCGAGTCTGCCTACGTCGTTCACGTATCGCTGCCCGGTGCCAAGAAGGAAGACGTTGGTGTGAACTGGGATGCTGAGAAGAGCGAGCTTAGCATCGCTGGTGTGATATACCGCCCTGGCGATGAAGAGTTCTTGAAGACATTGGCCTTGAACGAGCGTAAGGTCGGAGTTTTCGAGAGGAAGATTCGCCTCGGGACGAGGGCCAACCCTGCCAGTGTTGACGCCGACGGTATCACGGCGAAGCTGGAGGACGGTGTGCTCAGAGTCGAGGTCCCAAAGCTGGACTCCGGGTACGTTGAGATCCGCAAGGTGGATATTGAGTAGAGTGGACGCTATTATAATTGCAGAGAGGCAGACAGATGATGGGGCTGTGGTATGTCACGGGTAGCTCTCTTTCGGATGTTTGGATTAATTCTATTGCTATATAATGAACCGTTTCTATCATCACGTTCCATGCACATTTGCTCAGTTTCTTGCCCGGCAAGTTCTTTCTCTTTCCACGTGCTTGAGCCAGATCATGGCAAACCATGTAGCTCAGTGAAAAACTAATTGACTTTCCTCACTAGCTATTTCCGGCCTCACCAGCCCGGGGAGCGCAACGTCAGTGAAAGGGTCGGTTCAAAACCGGCGCTCACCTCCGATAAATGGGCCCACTACTCAGGCCCAAGTTTGCGTCACATCAAACACGTCTCGTTACCTTTGACTCTCAACTCTGACATATACCACACCAGATACTTCGATTATCGCACTCCTCCAAAGTCATGGCTTCCACTGTCGAGCCCACTACACCTATAGACCAACCCCGTCGGTTCCCGACAGTCGAAGATGAGACTCCTGCCGGTGAAGCCAGTCAGATATCAACGCCCATGTCTACTTCTGTGTCATCTGCGGCTACAGAAGAAACCGCCACCTCTTCGGCTGTAGCAGCTGCCGAGCCAACTCCCCATGACATTGCCGATGTCGCCCTCGCATCGCTGTCAGAGCACACGAAGCCTCGGCCCATGGACGCCGCCACCGAAAGCGCGGACGCAGAGAAGTCCCAACCCGGCTCTGCTAAGCGCAATACTCATCCGCCTTCTGATTTCTCCATTCAATCTGGACGAGGCTACATGTATTTCCCACGTGCATCGCCAGAGAAGTCTCACCTCGGCTCTGCTAAGCGCAACACTCATCTACCTGCACCAATTTGCATTCGATCTGGACACTTGCAATACTACACCTCTTTTCAACGTACAACTCCAGAACAGGTCTCTTCGGTCTTCCCCACCGAACTTCCGCCGCGTCCTCTACCAAAGCAGTCCTTCTTGAAGCGACTGCAAAGTTCGTCTGCGCGCCCTACTCAGACAGACAAAGGAATGTCCCACGATCACACCTACCGAACGCCTGACATCGAGATGGCTGTACCTGGTGAGGTCGCGCGTTCGCGTGCTGTGAACCGGTCTCGAAGCTTGAACTTCTGGCTCCTGATCTTGCTTGGAATGTCGTTGAGCTGTGTCATTGGGAGCGTGATTCACTGGGCTGTGACCCGTGAGGAGTAGACCGTTTGAGGTAGAACGTGGCTGAGAGGGATGTTGGAGTGAAGCACTGGGGTTGGAGGAGCGGAAGTTACGGAGATGAATGGGGATACTCACAGACGTATGGCAAGGAATGCCTAGAGTCTAGCATTGTGTGGACCTGGAGGTCTTGCGAGCGCTCAGGTTCTGGAAGCTACTGATGCCTTAAGTGCAGCTAGGGAGATTGCGCGCAAGTGTGCACCTTACAAAAGAGGAAAATTGAACACTCTGGGGCCTACATGATTGGGGGTTGGGCTACGTTGCACGTTCCTATTGTAACGTAGTCTGCGGACCTTTGAAGGTTTTCCCATGGCTGAGGTTTACATAGGCGGCAGGCGTTTCGCGACCAATATATGAAGCTTTCACTTGCGTGCTTCTCCTAAAATCCAGTGCTCAGTGTGAGAGTCTCGCTACTTCTAGAGCCACAGCCCTCTCGCTACGGCTTAAATCGCTTCGTCATCGACAGTTTTTCTTAGAGCACGCTTCAACTCACTCCACTAGACATGGCAAACAACATAAATCCCTTGTACTATTGCACTCCTTTCCCAGCGGACCTCCCTCCACGTCCCAAAGCGAAGCGCAACATCATCACTCGCGCAATCTCGTCAGTGTCCTCTCTATTCTCTTTCTGCTCAAAGAAGTCCAGGGAGCCAAAGATGGAAGAAGAGCTTGAACGCTGCGGCTTTTCTGCCCAAGAAATTGCAGAGTGCAAAGCAAGACAGGAACAATGGGATCATGGGTGGCGAGGGTGATGGCGTGCGTGACGATGTCAACACGTGGCTAACGATCGCGACGGCCGTACGTAGATGAGGTTTGCTAGTTATAAGATGAAAACTTCCGATACGCCGAAATTGGTGAAAAGCTTGAAGGTCTGACGGTCACCGTGATGTCCAGTGCTGACAGTGAGCTTATCGATACCGGCGCTACATGACTCGCGCGAGCTACGGATTCCACAACATCAGCTCGAAGTCCACGAACACGACTTTGCTCTAAGAGCCATTGCGTTCTCAACTTGTGACTATCCGCATGTATCCGACAACGAGATGATCGCCAGGCACCGGCCATAAGCCACGATAAATACACCGCAATCCGCGAACTTGGGTTCGGCCTGACAGGCGCGCCGAGCATTGGCATGCAGTCGCCTCTGGGCATCGTCACTCGAGTGGGACAAAACCCATGTGGACCTTCCTCTTTGCGCAAAGAGCGGAGCTAGTATGGACCACGGAACTACCATGGCTGGTCTCTTATCGCGAGAAGTCAGCACTATAAAGTAGAGCTGGTGAGTCGACCATGTCAATTGTACCTGCGTAGCCTCAGCCAACTAACGCGACCATGCAGCTCATCTCTCGCGTAGCCGCAGCCACGGCAGTCCTCGCCAGCAGCGTTTCTGCTGTAAACTTCACGGGCGATGTTGTGAACGGCGTTCCGGTCATCAGCGGTCTCGACCTCGCTGATGTGCCTCCGCAAACCGTTTCCAAGTATTACATGCGAGCTGGCGAGCTCAATGGCGGACACCCCGTGCATATTCCCATTATGGTTGCGCGCGGAACCCCGGAGAGTCTGCACACGGGCAAGAAGCTGTCGCTTTCGGCTTCGATTCACGGCGATGAGTTGAACCCGGTTCGTGTGGTTCAGCGCATGTTCGAGCAGCTCCAAGACCAAGTCGCGACTCTCAATGGCACAGGTATGTACCCATGAATCTTCATGGGGATCATTGCTAACGTGTACGCAGTCATTGGTATTCCGACGGTCAACCCCATGGGAATCTACCTCAACCAGCGAAACTACTTCACGTCTGGTGCCAGTGGTTCCCTCACAAACGTCAACCGAATCTTCCCCGGTGTCTCAGCCATGGAAGGAGGCAGTGGTCCTGATATCTTGGCGTACAACATCTGGAACCAGATCTGGGCCAACACGTCAAACGTTGACGTTGGTATTGACCTGCGTAAGCTCACTACGTCTAGCGGGTAGCAAAACCCAGCTAACATAGTTTAGACACACCCAGCTCCGGCGGAGAGACCTCGCTATGGTGCTACTCCGACTTCCGCCTCCCCTACGTCGAGCGCCTCGCCAAACTCCTCCAACCCGATACCCTCAAGATCGATCCTGGTGAGCCAGGATCCATCGAGACAACCTTTGTCGATTACGGCATCCCTTCGCTCACTGTAGAGATGGGTCAAGCCAAGGTCTGGAACAACAGCCTCATCGACCGCGTAGTCGACTACGTAAACCGCGTCATGGTCGACCTTAAGATGACGGGCACAAACGAGACCGTTGAGCCCGATCTCAGCAACACATACATGATCACCACTTTCCACGACACATGGTCACAGTACGGAGGCTTCGTCGAGAGGCTTGTACAGGTCGATGAGCCAGTCACCAAGGGCCAGCCCATTGCCCACATCCGCAACCCCTTTGGCGATATTATCGAGACGCTTCTTTCACCTGAGACTGGACGCATGTTCCAGAGCCCGCGTGATCCTAGCATCGAGCCTGGTGGCAGTGTAGGACAGATTGCGTACAACAGCACAGATCCTGAGTGTGCTGATGGGTGCATCCTGTCTGGTCCTCAAGGCAGTAGGAGATAATTTAATGTTTATGTAGCATCATAGTAATATACTTACTGCGCCATCTTGCTCGAGCATTTTCTCGTTTGCAACTTCAAACAGAACTCCTGGATTATTCACATAAGAAAGTGAACGTGCCATCCCCGGGAGGCATTGACCAACAGCAAATGTCGTACAAACGAAAGACTCATACTCTCCTCAAGTTTCTACTGACGCCTTCGCAACTACCCAGATACTTGTACATACTGATCATTCACATGTGAGCTCTCGATCGTCAGAATGTCCGCCATTCCTACTGCGACGCTTACTCGCGTCGGAGCGAATTCGTACTACATTTCATCACACCTGACGTCAATACCTTCGCGTTCCCGCGAATGTATCTTTGGCAGTGAGCTTGACTTCAACGACGGACTTGTTCCAATCACTTTGTTTGTCCTTGAGAACGCGAAGCAAGCTTCGGATCTCAATCTGCGATCGACCGTTAAGTCCTGGCTCAAAACAGACGATGTGTTCAATAAGCATTTCTTGCAGCACGTCTACTTCCTGACCAACGTCGACCTGACCGGTTACACCCTCAGCTTACCGGAAGAATGGAAAACTCAAAGCGCTCACACCGTAGCGGTGAACTCAGATAGGCACTTAGCCACCTTCCGCGGTGGACCGTATTTTGCCTCCAACGATGGCGTTCGTCAGGCATGGCGCCTGTTTGACGACACGAACGAAGCTTTCCAGTTTCCGGTAGTTCCTGATAAGCATAGAGAAAATACGTATGTACTCACTTACACCAAAAACATACGACTACTTCTACACCAGGCTCTGCTGATACCCTGTCTCTAGATACAACATCCCTGGAACAGCGGCGATTCCAGTCCCTAGCCGTTGCTACTACGACGAACCCTCCGAATCTAAGCCTCTATCTGGCATGCGGATAGCCATCAAAGACAACATCGACCTGAAGGGAGTGCGGACAAGCGCTGGCAATCGTGCCTACCAAGCTCTTTACGCGGAGAAAGAACACAGCGGCGCGTGTATTGAGAGGTTACTAGAGGCCGGAGCAGTTATTGTAGGCAAAACGAAAACAGTCCAATTCGCTTCTGGAGAAAACGCCCGAGATTGGTTTGACTACTCTGCACCGTTCAATCCTAGGGGCGATGGGTATCAAGAGCCTAGTGGAAGTAGTACTGGAAGTGCCACAGCAGCGTCGGCATACGCCTGGATAGATGCCACTCTTGGAACCGATAGTAAGCTCAGTTTTCGTCCGAAGCTTCTATCGGACTAATGTATCCGTAGCATTTGGAAGTGTATTAGGTCCGGCAGCCGATCACGGCCTCTTTGGACTTCGCCCGTCTCTAGGGAGCGTATCGACGGAGGGTACGGTACCAGTGTCAAAGTAAGCATAAAGCATCAGTTCCACCTGTGCATGCAACTGACACACGAAAAGAGAACTCGACACTGTCGGGTTCTTTACGCGCAGCATCCAGATGGCTACCACGATGTCTCGAACGTTGGGTACTCGCGAGATCACCAGAAAAACTCGCGCGGTCGGAATTGAGCTACTGTACCCCACTGATGTCTTTTCTGGATGCCACAACAAGTATCTATCCCATACAGGGCGTTTTGTGCGTTACTTGGAAGACTTCCTGCAGGTCAAGCGAAAGAAGCTCGATGTCGATGGCCTCTTCAGGCGGCAGAGCATCGCTGGTGGGACTTCACTGAAGAGTTATCTAGATACCGTAAGCATTTCGACTTTCATCTTCTCGAATGTTCGCTGACGCACCTTGCAGACTGTTGCTCATATCCAGCTGCATGACTGCTACCAGAATTGCCAAACATTCGTGCGAGACTACGAGAAGGAGTTCCACAAGAAGGCATTCGCCGATCCTTATATCGAGTACAAATGGTATGTCATTACGGCGGAGACGAGGTAAACTTTAGCTAATCGTGCGGTCAGGTCTCTTGGCAAGAACATCACAGTAGAACAATATGAGCAAGCCGTCAAGGAGCGTGACACCTTCAGGGATTGGATAGGTACTACAATACTACCGCAGCCATTAGATAGACAAAGTTTGGACAGGATACTCATCTTCCCGAGTGGAGATACGGAACCTATGTATCGACATGAATATCATAAGTAAGCGAGCTTGTGGTGAAACAAGGTAGACAGAGCTGACATTTCGCAGGAGATCACTCAAAGAAGGCGCGATCAAGAAGCAAGGTTTTGGTTACAAGCCAAGCCATATACCTGTTCTTGCGGGCTTACCATTCTTCACCATTCCCTGTAAGCCACGACCCACGGAACTACGTCGCAACGCTTCACTTACATATCTCAGATGGCCAGTATCCGTACAAATCGTCAGTTACGGGCAATGTAGAGCACCTTCCAGGTGCCATTGGCGTGGTTGGCCCGCAAGGTATGTTCATCGATGACCATGTTCGACAGAATCGCCTAGTAACGATATTCAGGGAGTGAAACTGTCATGCTTGAACTGCTTCAGGAGTTTTTCGAAAAGACTCCTGAGTTGTGTGGTACGGTGTTGACGGGATCGACTGCATTCCCCCATGGATTATGAAGCCTGTGTTTAGCGAATACAACAAGCCCTTGCTCACATCATAAGGGAAGTTAATGGTCATGTGGTATCCTTAGTCGGTTATTTCATTACTTCTATCTAACCTCGGGCTATTATAGCATCCAAGGCAACTTTTAGACTTCAGCAGAGACTGATCAGTACAGCCTTACTAACAGTGATACGCTCATACAACCATCCTTCGTGAAGAAATATACCTAAGCAGACGAAGGCTCCCTCTCCTCAGCAGGAGGGCCACCAACGTTACCCCTCTGACCCGTAGGTACATCATCAAGATTCCTCTGAGCAGCATGTGTGGGGTCATCCTTCAAATCCCTGATATCACCACCAGATGTCTGGTCCTTGACGCCGCTAGCCAGGCCAGCCAGGCCCTGGCCCTTGCTGGAACCATCGTGGAGTTCTTGCGATGTTTGGCCTTGGACTGGCTGGCCGAGACCAGTGTGGACGTCACCTGAAGTGGCGCCTTGGAGGGTGTCGGAGGCTTGGTGGTACATCTTTTGGTTGTTTAGGTCGGGGTTGGGCTGGAAGGTCTTGGATGCTGGCGCGGTGCCGGCGGGGAGGGTTTGTGCGTTGAACTCGGGGACGGCGTCGTTGCCGACGAGCTTTCCGGGTTGGTGCTGGGGTTTGTTAGTTGGGTTCGATAATGATGTGTTTTAGAGCTTGGTAGTGTTGACGGCGGCTCCAATGAGTTCAGGAGACGATCAAGCAAGGATCTGTGACGAAATCGAGAAAGGTCTGCGTGTACTTACACCACCTTTCATGAGGGGCTCACTGGGCGCAACGTGCCCAGCAAACTGGCGACCGTCGCTGACAGCATCGGGGTTCTGGTTCTGGCTCATGTTTGCAATGTGTATTTGATTTAGATCGCGAGCTTGAAATGTAATGTAGTGGATGACTAAATGTGAGGGTTTTTGAGTAGGAAGAAGAATGTCGTGTGCTATGTGAAGTAAACTTTCACCATGGGCTTTCTATAATCCCATATGATAGCGTCACCACCTTTGACATCAACTCGACGTCATGCCCACTTGCGCTAGTTCAGCCATCTGTGGTAATGGGCTCTGCTGAGAAGAGCGGGTACCTGACGTCGGCAATTTGATCCGGTGTCCTGCGATTCGATCAGACTTTGCTTGGTGATCGCCGATGATAAAAGGGTGAGGGGTTGTGTTGAGTGAAAGGAGCAGTGTCGGAACAGCATTCCGAACATTCCGACGTTGCGATCGACCGACACACATTTAGCACCGTGACGTTGATGAAATGGAAAACAAACTCTTGGCGGCAGTAGAACATCGCGAAAATAATCAGATTTTGTGGGCTTTGCGGCAAGAATACGTTAGCTGTTGATGAGAGAAGCTATGCAGTCAATGCCTGTCGCGACCACTAACATACTCTGCTTAGTAGGGTTAGCCGCAAGTACTCCAAAGTCAGTGAGATTGCTGTAGTGAGCTTATCCATTGTGTCACGATGTGACCGTACGATTTTATGTCTCACACAACTGAACTCAGACATCAAGTGATGATTTTGACCAGACTTCATAACTTTTGTGTATTGCTTGGCCGTTGGCTTCAAGAGCATGCAAGCTCTGACAAGCTGTGATGGTATCGACGGTAATTTTGTGTCGTGATTGCGTTTTGCATCCGCCTCGTGGGTATCGTAGGGTATCACTGCCCGTCTAACGTCCCTGATTCTCGCCGCTGCTCTGCCCAGAGCCCGTCGCCCCAGGCCTGGAACAAGAAGTAAACATCTCTTACTCATGTCTCACTCATTCCTCCTCCTGTATGAACGGGTTCGGGATTTCTTCGCTTCCGTCGACGGGCGAGATGACGACCAGAAGAGTGCCGCGCGCGACAATTAGGCCAAGCTTGCGATACCGGATGTTGCCGTCCTCGTCTAGACACTGTCAGATAGGCCAATGTGAGGGTAGTGCGCTAATAAATACCAGTCAAGGCCTCTTTGACCTCATCCAGGACAAGGTTCATGAGCTGGTCGTAGCCTTTGAGCGTGCCAATGACTGTAAGAGGTTAGCCCCCAGCGCGCCTTCCCAATTGTGCTGCCTTGCATACCTTCACGTCCGCCACTGAACTTGACGGTGATCTGCTTGTCCATGTACTTGCTCAGGTCAAGAATGTTCTCTTTCTTCGGGCGCTCAGTCTGTCCGCCTGCACCGCCCGCTTGTGCACCGCCACGACCGCCACCTCGTCCGCCGCGGTCGCCGCCCCGACCTCCGCCTCGGCCCCGGAATGCGCCTCGCTCAGACATGGTAGTAGCGTGGAGAGGGAGAGACGCGTTTTGGATGTTGAAGCTTATGGTGACGTGCAGCAGCCGCGCCCAGTAAGAGGTGGTGGTCTGTGCCGCTCCGGGAAAGGCTCCTCCCACCCCACATTCCGGTCACGTGCAGTGGCTTGAGTGTCAGGCGACGCAGGGGTGGAAACATGATTTCCGCCATGCTTCCAGACCTCCGCCGTGCTGTGGCGCTTGCATCGTAGCAGCTAGATTCACCCAGGACGCGTGGGCCTGCGGCATTTTTCGTCATCCCTCCAGACGACGACGACGCCAGCCCGGGGTCTTCGGTGTCGGCCTCTTCTTCAGACGGCACCTCACACACTTCTGCCACAGGCTTGAGGACGTCTGCAAATAGCCTGCCCGCCTACTCGGTGTATTGCAGGATAGTGCAACGCCCCAGTGGCTGTCTTGGTCGGGTCGGCAGAATCTGAATCATCAGCGATGCGCATTCATTGCAGGTCGGCGCCGGGGCCGCTGCTAGCTGCAGACGCGTATTGATTGGGTGGGAGGCGTACGCTGCAAAGCTCTTTCTTATTTCCGGTGCGCTGCGTGCCTTCCCTTGTCCGCCCCTCTGCCTTCCGTTCGGAGCACTTCAGCCACCGAGCAGCCGTTTGGCTTTCCACCCGCGCGCTCGCATCTCTCGCTGCGATTCTCTCGAGCGTTATGTATCGTGTCCTGTAATTCGGGCCTTCGCGACTAGACGCGAGCGCCTGCAGTGTGCTGAGTTGTGAGCTGTTCCTCGCCTAGCGTCCTCCGCTCCACCCTCGAATCTCTGCCATCCGTCCACTCCGCCCTCGCAGCAATCATCAACCTGGTATCCCTCCCACCCAAGCCAAGGTATGGCCACCGCCGACTCGCACGCTGCGGCTGAGCGCACCATGTCGTCGCATCCACCGCAACACCATGCGCCGCCTCTGCCCGCCGACCTCAAGCGCAAACGCAGTCCTTCGCATGAGATGCACCTGGCTGCGGCCGCGCCTGTCCCCAAAGCCGCTAAGACCCACAACCACCTCCAGATCAACTACCTCGCACGACACCTCGAGAAGGACCTGCCGCTGATAACGAATGATGACACCCTACCCAACATCTTGTCAGTCCTCAGCGACTACCAGGGCGTGCTCGATCGCCATGAGAGCATGGCCTGCAACCTTGGCGCAAGACCATTAGGACCCATCCTGATCAAGCGATTCGAGCGGCTGTTCGACGGACCACCGCGCGTGCTCAAGAGTCACGGCAAGGATGGGACCACTGTGACTTGGCTGGACGTGGTCGAGTTTGCGCGCAACAAGCCGGAGCAGTTCCAGCTGGATCAGATGAGCGAAGGCGTGCGCGTCTGCCAGTTCTACACGAAGCAGTGTCGGGTCCAGATCTCAGAGGAGGATTTTGTTCTGATATCATCTGGCATCCCCCAGAAGATGATCCCACCCCAACCCATCATCGAAGACGAGGAGAAGGAGCTGGGCACAATGGAGATACTGGAGAAGAATTTGAGTCAGATATGTTCACTTGCCGATCAGGGTGAGTCTGACCGACCATCATTAACCAGCATCGACACTCGCTAACATCGCATAGTCGCTGCCCGCACTCGGCAGCTCAACCACAGACTGAAGGGCCGCAAGCAGGCTATCCTCGATCGACGAGCGACCGCGAGCCCAGCGCCTACCATACCTCGGCCCACGAGCCCCTCGAATGTCGCCCTTATGAATGGCGGCAGCTCGAGCGCCCCGAGCTCAGGGTATAGCCAGGCGCATGGCCAAGCGCACACGCAGGCTCTCCAGACATCACCTGGCGGCGGTGGTTTCGTCGCAGTAAACGCGCGTCAACATCATGAAGCCAATGGCCACGGTCACAGCCACAGTCATAGCCGCGGCCATGGCACTTCATCATCTACCCGGCATGAATTGCTAGCCAAGTTCCACACCACAAATGGCCGGAGTTCGTCTTCGCAGCCGCCGAATAGCACAGCTGATGTGCGAAGGCCGTCCGTAGGCAGCCATACCAACTCTCATCCCTCCACCCCGGCAGCGATTCCCACAAGGGCTGTTCCCAAGCCCGCAGATGGCCCTCAGGGTTCCCTGCAGCATATCGCAAGACCATCGCAACCCCTCAACGAGTCTGAGCTGCATTCCATGATGAACTCGCCCGTGCCGATACCAAACACTCCTTCCAACCTACTTCCTGCCTCAAGTCAACGCGCCAGTCAGCAACCCGAAAAGGACGATGGGGGCCCTTTCAAGGTTGAGATGGTACACAGGATGGAAGGATTGGCCAAGGGTGAACGCATAATACCACCGTGTGATCGCTGCCGGAGATTACACATGGACTGTCTGAAGAATCTCACAGCATGTGTTGGCTGTACGAAGAAACATGCCAAATGCTCATGGAAAGAGGTCAAAGAAGGAGAGTTGCGCGGCGGATACACGTACCCCCCTGGCACCACCAGCAATGGCCAGAGTGAGACTAGTGACCACGAGAGTGGCGACCGCGCGAGCACGGCGAGTCCCGCTGCAATGATGAGTCCTTCGCACCATGGGCTTACGCCATCACACATGTCGCATGGTAACGGTCAGCACACTCCGCAGCATCAGCAAGTCCATCACCCGTCAGACCAGCATTCGCAACCACCCCCACAGCAGCGCGATGGTTCACACGATGCACGGGTGCCATCGGGCCGCAATACACCCCACGAGAGGGAACGGGAACGAAACGTAGAGACGCAGCTCCAAGAAGCTGCACAGTCTAGCCTTGCCCACGCCAACGCTCGGTTGGGTGGGTCTGAAGGCAAAGGTCCCACTATGGTCGCCTGAGTCCTGTTGCCACCTTCGTAGGCTTGCCATGCGAGTCTCTGATCTTCTGTCACATTATACACCTGTCAGAAGTTTTTCCAACTGAGCGTATGAAATGGTTTCTCGTTTGCATTTCTTTGTATATTTGTTGCATGATACCATATTCGCTCTTGCTTTGGTTTCGAGGCTTAGGCAGCTGGTTCTCCCCTTCTTCATACTTTACTTTGCCATTTCTCGTGAACGATCAATTTACAATACAATCACTATAAGCAAAGCTGTCTCTGTGCACGCGACATGAATGACGGTATGATATGACTAGAGGTTCAAGTGGTGATGGAGGTGCAAATGTCTTATTACTTCTTCCTTGCTATCCAGAAAGAAGGACGATAGGCAGACTGCAGCATACTGCGCGTATTGGAAATATACCCCGTTTCAATCGTCCCATGCTCTTGCTTCTCCATCACAAAACCAAAGTGTTCGACCAGTGCTACCACCTCCTCGTTTGTGAGTTCCACTGAGCCTGGATCGCCAATTCCTGCATCGACATCGGCTCTTCTTCTTTCATCTTCCGCTGCCTCGTCTTCACTATCGTCTCTCCGTGGTGGCGCATGCCATAGCAAAGGACCAAGATTGATCCAGAGACCACCGGACTTTAGGCAGTTGTGAACAGCCTCGATGTAGCGGATAATGTTCGGTGCAGTGTCAATGAAGAAAACGGTCGCTACCGCGTCGAACTCGCCCGCGTAATCCTCCCGGCCATACACGACGCAAAAGTCGCCCGTTGACATACTCATTCGCTCACTTGCCGGTACTTTCGACGGTCCTTCTTTCGCCAGCTCTGTCGCTGGATGTACATCCGGCACTGCAACAGTTCTCAGTTGGTCCTCCCGAGAGACATGATTCGAGCTATTCAGCGCCCAAGGAGCGATCTTGAACTGTCCAGCTCCCTCAGTCTCGTTCAGAACCAACGCGCTCGCCATGAGCATATGGTACGAGATCTCGTTCCCCTCCACGCTGAACCCAGCACTGCAAATATCGAAGACCAGACGACCCAACCCAACACCTGGGACCAAGACTTTGAGATTCGCGCGATCTGAATCGGAGGCTGTTACAGTCCGTGATGTAAACTCTTGCTCCAGCGCCGCTACAACAGGGGTAAAGCACTTGGTCCTCTCCACTGCACCCTCTTGACTCCATTCACGCCAGAACTGGTTGACGCAACTTCGCGCTTTTTCCGCGTCGCCTTGGCTGGTTTTTGCTCCTAGCTCGTCCATTACGATGTTGAAGATTTTGTACTCGTCGTGTGCATACTTCTCTGGGACTATCGAAGCGACCCATTCACTATCCAAAGTAGGTGCTAAGAAGGCTTTGAAGCCTGCGACAAAGATGGCTTCAGCCAATTCGGCATTACTGTCGATTAAGTCGTCTACTTGGGAGAGCGTTGATAGGATAGAGAAGGGAGGCCGAGATAGCAGTGTCCAGTGGGCTTGTGGGAGGGAGTAGAAGGCGCGTCGGCGAAGGTGTGTTCCATTGTAGTGAGCGAGGCGGCGGTATGAACTGTTATAGTATCAGTATCTTTGCTTTTGGCTTGTGTTGGTGAGGCACGTGGGTGTGTACCTGAAGGAGTCTAGAACTGAGATTATGAGCTTTTGTTCCTCTGGGTCGTTGGAGGGGTCGTAGGGTTCTTGCATCTCTGGTTCCATGTTTTATGAGGCAAATTTATGTTGCACAACCTCTTGCTCACTCCTGTGGCGCTTTATTCCGTTTTGGCGCGTTTGCGCAACGGTCTTGTCTCCAGTGTTGAGGCTGTGTGCTGCGGGTGATGTAAAGGGAAACCCAAGGTCCTCAATTATATCGTGATTCTAGAATTGGAAAGCTATCCGTAGTGGTTTGTGATACAATGGAGATTATTCTCACGCAGGGACCTTGTCATGGGGACAATCTCGCGGGTGAGGTTCGCGATGTTGCCCCACCTGCTCCGGCCATCATCGCAACTTCCCTTTCCACGATTCCTGTCAACACCCGCAATGGCTGCTTCAACTACGGATACCAACGCGTCTCGCGCGCCTATAGAAGTCTCGTTCCCGCTCCCAAAGGCGCCACACACGAACATCCACCTCCAGCTCACCAACAACGGCCCAAACCTGCTGCTCTTCCTCACGACCGCGACTCCCGAATCCGCGTCCTCTGCACCTCTCGGTTCTTTCGTATACGCGATGCCGAATGTAATTCATTTCATACTTTGTGCTCACCCCCACAAGTGCATGAGCTAACGCGTGTTCGCAGAGAGCCAAACCAGCAGAAACCCTCAGCACTCCCCTCTACACCCACGGCGGAACACTAGACTTCGCGACTCGATTATCCAAGGTCCTCGCTCGCAAGACGGGAAAGCCGGTATATGTGGGCAACTCTTCGAGCTTCGCGAGTGCGGGCATGGGAGGAACAGTCGAGGAAGAGATGGAGGGTTTCAGGAGGGTGGTTGAGGTTGTCATGGGGCTGCTGAAGAAGGAGCAAGAGTAGGCAGAGCTAGCAGGATCTGGAGTCGTTATACACATGGCCACAACTCACAAGGGGCTGGCATGACCTGCAGATTAGAGGTCCAACACGAGAAGATGCAGGTGAACAAGATTGTGTTGATGGTATCATTCATGGACAAAGCTACACGATCAGAGTCGCGAGTCTAGGCTTAATGCCTCCCTTCTCTTCGATCCGCCCATAAGCATCAGGGCCTCTATCAAGACTTCATAACTGCTTACTCCTGGCCGAGCCTCTCCTTAGCGCTCTGCTTGGCCTCGTCGGAAGTGTTGGGGTTGTTCAAGGTAGCCTTGAGGCCACCAGCGACGTTGTTGGGGTTCTTGTCACCGCCGGAGGAGGAGACAGCGTTGGCGTCACCACCGTTCTCGATCTCCTGGAGCACCTCCTTGGAGTGCTGCTTGGACTCGTCGGAAGTGTCTGGAGCAAGTCAGTCTTCAACTTCAGAAAGAGAAAGTGGAATACATACTGGGGTTGTTGAGATTGGCCTTGTGGCCTCCGACGACGTTTCCAGGGTTGGCAGACATGTTGATGGTTTTGGGGAAGGGTTTGTGGTGGTTGATTGGAAGTGTGTTGTGGAAGTTGGGAAGATGGCTGAGTTGTTGAGTTGGATGATGGATATGAGGGCGAACCTAGGTGTTCTTATACACATGCAGTTGCCTCGACGTAGCGTGTTTCCTATGCCTCCAAGGACGCAATGCGAAGTATCGCACGATCGACGTCCATGTCATGGTGTTTGCTACGTCAACGATCGGGGTTCTGCATGCTTGGATAGGCCTGAGGTTAGCAGATCTCTCGTCTCGCTGCGTTACCCGCTGCCGCGCAGGCTGGGAAGTCTAGGCTCCAGGCACGCTGTCGCTGTCACTAGCCGTTTGCGTTGAGTGAAGAGGTCATGATTAAAGGGGTCGTTCAGGAACTCCTCTCGATCCGTGATAGTCCAGGGCGGACCGTCAATGAGTGTGGCTACCAAGTGGACCGGAACATGGGGAAGTTTCAGGCACAGCCATCTACATCATGGTCAATAGCAAATGCCATCTCTCTAGTTCCTGGAAACCCCACTCACTAGGCGATCGATCTTAGATCTAGCATGCAGGTCCCCGATTAGTACGCAGAGGTATGGCGACATAGGCACGGGAAGAGCATCTAGATGTACTAGTCAAAACTCTACTGCAACGCTCCGAACCTCGCAATGCACTTTGGACAAAGACGCGATGTGACTGAATAGCATGGTTGACGTCATTGACGCGTGCATGTGATCTGGCGTCAACGCGAACGCGATGCTAGCGTGACTGCTGCATGCAGCAATCTCGCGTCCAGACCGCTCAACCATCGCGATCAACACCTCCCATGGCGTCTGGTATGCTCACCGTTCCTACAAAGATCTCTTGACTCACAGCGGCATGTTACTACAAGCGCAGTATTGCTTTTGTTCGTCCGTCATCGTGTTCGTCATACCACAGCTCTGACCAGCATCTGTGCGTCCAGGCTGACACCTCATCACACACCGACTGGCTGCGGCTTAGCCGTGACACCTCGATTCGCGAAATGCGGGCAAGCGGAATGCGTCTAGGGGAAGATGGCATTCTGTTTACCGATCGTCTGAAGAGAGGACAGTCCTACAAGATTACATCACGTGCGTGTGTCGTTTTCATTCTCACGGCTTCGCAATAGTCTTTCAACAGGCCTCCCCTCGCACAATGGTTTGAGGCAACTTTTCGAATCGCCTGTCGCATCGCTAACGGAATGCGTTTGACCCCATGGATAGTCTGCCTTCTCAGTCAAGCCGCACGAGTTCCCGACACAGAATCTTACAGGTAGGCTTGGAAGTATTGTATCGTTATTCCACATCTCTCTCGATCTCAAAATCAGATCATTTTGTGTCGATTCCAAGAGGATACCTTCTGGCACCTCGAGAACCATCCTCGATACGGCTTGTTAGATTGCATCGCCATCCGCAAAGACGGTATGACCCGCAACGGCGAGGCTTGCCGACTATATCGACGACCCAGCGATTGCTCGCTTCGCAATCTTCCATCTCCTTCGCATCACGAGTAGAATGATTACGGCTGTTTCTCACCAGGGCCAGTATCGCGCACGAAACCGTGATCTTACTACAACCTCTGTGTCACGAACGGCAACTCGCCGGTAAGACCGTGTTCGCAGATTCATATCGACGCAATGGTCGGAGATCATGAATACGTTGCCTGGATCCATCCAAGATGACGAACGCGCGGTCTCACTCAATTGTCCTTTGGAAATGTCCACACCGCCTGTTGTCAATTTCGGGAAATCGTTCAGCTGCGCGAGGAAGCTCTCACCACCAACGGGTATTCTCGTATCGTGGAGCAGCCTGGAGCGCAGTCGTAGTCTTTGTAACGGCCAACATGTCAACAGTGCGAGTTTGAGGACGTACTTTCAGGTCTTTATCCGGTCAATACCGCGGTGCAGTGTGTACAATTCACTTGTATATCGGCGCTGTGTATGCCATACGTCTTCGAGCGATGACTCACCCACCCGCGATCGCTTCTCGCCGCCTTTCCATGACTATCGCAGACGATTACATTAGCCATCAAACGCATTCTGTAAGCAGAGTAAGTTTGTTTCGCGGTGAACACAAATACCTAACTTGACCTTCCGCGAGACGCGATTGTGTAAGCATATGTTAAGCACTCACTTGAAGCAATTGCAAAGTCCGGTAATTAAGAGAAATGTGCTGCAGTCACGGCTAATTAAGGGCCCTTCTTGGCTAACCCGGAGCCCGACGCATCTCCGCAACAGCTGAAGTCGGTCAACTTGAGGTCAGATCTCTCGGCTCTGGTCACCGATGGACATGTCAGGACGAATGGGAATAGCATATGGCTTCTGCGATTTGCATGTGCCGACTGCTTTCCTTAAAGTGCACCAGATTCACGGGCGGGCTCTGTAGTATATGTGGCTGTATGACGGCATCCTCACCGCTGTCCAAATCCCTCGAGACCCGTAGCAACCCGATATCTGAGATCAGATGGCCACCATCGTGGAAGGTCGCATTGAATGGCGTGCCTTGCATCCGCCTTTGGTAATCTTCTGGAAGGAAGGAACAATCCACAAAGTGGCATCCCTGCCAAAGGTCATCCACTAACTCATCAAGCGAACGCAACCCTATCGCTGACAAACTCTCCGAACACCACGCCCACGCGCTTCATTGGACATCACCACCTCGTAGCTATCCTTTCATGCGACGGCGATGACTTCATGCATACAGATCGGGTCGCAGATTTGTGCATAGCAGGGTGCGGGCGCGCGGCCTGGAGTGCCAGCTTGGCGGGAGCTGAGTAACATCCTTCCGTAGTGACTACACCTCGTGTTACCAGCTAATATTAGCGACCGTTAGTGCCTCTGACTCGTCGGCGCATTCGACACGAATATTGCAGGTATTGATTCTATTGGACTAACCACCTACTTTCCAATGGAGTTTTGAAATGCGCCAAAATGATCATCACAGATCGAAACAGTCCATCGGCCATACCGAGCGTAGTAGTCGCTGACCGGGGTCCAGCCAAATGCGCAACGGCAAAGTCGCGTGAGCGCCTCAAGTCACGAATACGACCCGCGTTAAACCTTCGGCCGGCTCTTTACCGTACCTGACTATTTGCAATGCTTACCAGAGTGAAGACATGGTGGTTCCTTGGAGAGCCACCCGATACGAGAAGACACCAGAAGGAAACTTGATTGTGTATATCTTCGGCGAAGTGAAGGATAATACGCTAACAAGCTATACCGCAATACAGATCTATCACGCATTGTGTTAAAGACTTCCTCTTACGCATACTAATAAGTGCATCGGTCTTACCACACATAACCTTCCTCTACACACACGGGCCAGTTGTTGTGCTTGCGGCTCAAATAAGCATCTGACGACAGCAGCCCTACAGTATTCCCGCTGCACAGTCGCTACCGGTGTCTACACAACTTCTCAAGAAGGGCATAACCCGGGCGCCACACGTCTAAAAAGGGTCTCTCCGTGCACGCACGATACCCACTCATCGGTCCCGTCGCAGTGTCACTACGTTCTCCAACTGGTCGGATACAATCTTATGACACAATACCGAGCTTTCAGTACCGACACTACGGACGCTTGGATAGCCTACTTAGAGCAACTACACGCTTGACTCCGAAGCGTGTAGGAACAAGCCACATTCTGGTTATGCACCACGGGATCGGCTCGAAACCTTCGATAATTCCTCTGTTTAGACACCAGTCTTGCTATTTTGGACCTTCGGTGATCGTAGAGCCGGGCCTTCATAAGCTCAGAACCAAGGGCCAGAGAAGAGGGATTGGAGATATAAGATCTGGAAACCTTCAACTTGAAGGCTCATTACCAACAACAACACTCCAATCAACAGTACCACCAACACTCTTTCGCCTCTCTCACCAGATTCGTGACAATACTTGGTCAGCAACGACGTCACAAGAACACCTCTTCAATTGTCAGAGTTAAGCATAAGCACGACTATCTTCTCTTCCAATATATGAGCAATCGCCCATCCGACACACACAGTCCATCAAATTCTCCAAAGTCTATCGGTACCTGCACTACCACAGAAGCAACTCAAACAACTATCTCTTCTACGTCAAACCAAGACTCGACGGAAACTCCTCAATCCACGACTGAACAATCCTTATCAACACCTACGATCATCATTACAGGATCACCTACCTCACGCACGCCAACTCCGGACTCTACTGCTCGACAAAGTCGCCCCTTAGCCTCACGCTATCACTCAGGATATACCTCGAATCCACATCTACCAAGACCCGAAGCATCTTCTAGCCTTCACGAACGTCCACGACGATCTCAGTCAGAGCCACTCGAAACCAGAACTACCACAGCCACTACCACCATGTCTTCCTCCGGATCCTCCCCATCAGGTACCTCAACTGCCGGTAGTAACTCCGGATCTGGTCAGCTCCCGTACGCTCCATTCCCGTATCCGATGCCTGCCAACCCCAGAGGAGGCTCAGGCCAAGGCAAATAGATGTCTTCGCCCTGGCTACACTACTGTATCGCATGAACGGCGTCTCTTGGCTTTAGCGATCTGACGGACACGAATTCCCTTTTGCACATCAATGGCTCGCTGCTTGTGAGCCACTCTCCTTCCAATGTCTCAAGATCTCTAGTCTCGCCCGGTATTGCATGGCATGAACACATCGCACTTTTGGCGTCGAGAATACCCTCTTCAACTTCAGATTCTCTATCTCGGCCCTTGTATGGCACGCTCTACACTCTTTTTTTTTTTTCTCTGAAAGTTGTATCTCTATCTGTTGTTTTCCAAATTCCTTTCTTTCCACTCATTTTGTGCATCTCACAGTCGCTTGGCTTTGCATTCCTCCAGCTGGGTCACGACCTTTCTCATTCAGACCAGCTCGCATGGGTGGCGTTCGGGGTTTTCCGCACTGTAGCTGTCACTTCGCGATCCGATCGACTTCACACATCCTTTGTTTTCGGGCCGTTGGCGTTTGTACTAGCGCGTTGGCTATCGATTGTATGGGCGCGGCTCGATACGAGAGATTCCCAGGGCAGGTACTTCGGCCACTTTCGTAAACCCCATTCTGAATCCTCACGATATCTATTCTTGCATCCTCTGGAGTTACGGTGTGTGGAGATAGATCTGTAGACTAGACACTAGATAGCTGCTAGCTCGAAAAATGTACAAGATACTTCCAAGCTATTTCTCGTGACGTTCTATTTTTAGGTCTGCCCAGGTATTGCAGCCCGTATCCAAAAGGCGGCTCCGTCGAGTTCAAAGATACGATACTGACAGCCACCCGTGCTGTACATACGACCTGGCTATCGAAAATGACAGTCGAGAGCTAAGCGATGTGGATTGCATGAAGAGCCAATACCGCGCTGCAGAAGGTACCTCCATTGCCGAATGTGAGGCGGTCATAAGTCCGGCGTCTCATCCCCGAGCTGAAGGAGTATAGATGCCCGGCAGCGCGCATTCGCATGATCGCCTTGGCGCACAAGCTCTGATGATGATGTCGTCTTCACTGAAAGGTGCTGGGGGGCTGGGAAGGTGATGGTTGATCATGGACGATCTGGTGGGCGGAGATTGATGCGCCGGTCTGACTAAGCAGCGGCCGTTTGAGTCGTGCAGCGTCATTCGCGCCAACTTTCCTCTCCGAGTCGGTTCACGCGACATCGCGACATTGCTGCCCTGATCAAGTGATCTCTTTCACGTGTTATCCATCCACCGAACGCCTCGTGCCTTCCCGCTCGACGTCGCGACAGTCGCAGAACAGCCCACGGCTGCCTCCCTGATCCTCATCATCTCCGCAACGCCGTATCCGTCCCCGAAGCTCCGCCGTCGTCCTTCCATCGACCACGACACTCGCATCACCTATCAGCGCCACCATGGCACCATCGCGGTCCCGAGCGCCACTGCTCTCAATCCTCGCCCTCACGTCCCTTATTCCCTACACAGCCTATGCCTTTGACTGCAAAGACATCCTCGCAGATGGCCAGCACTTCAACTTCAAAGAGCTTGGCGGCCCGCATGTCGTTCATTACAAGGAGTCTGATATCGCCAAAGAGCTCGAATGGAAGTACAACTTTACCATCGACATCTGCAACAACCTCAAATGGCACAAAGGCGGCAGTCTGGCAACCGAGTGCCATCACGGGACTAGGGTGTGTGGAATCAGAGAGAATATCGATTTGAGCAGTGACGACAACTCCACCATCACTCCTATCGATATCGCCGGAACATATGCGACGCAGAATGGGAGGAAGATCGACGCCAAGTTCGAGAACCTAGGCCACTCCAAGAGCAACAATGATGCAGGATTAGAGGGTGTCAGGGCAACGCTCAACGGAGGCAGATTTCCCTTCGACGACAGGAAGGATGGCATAAACCAGCGTGCGATCATCGAATTCGTCTGCGATAAAGAGAGGACAGGATTGGAGGGTGACGAGATGGACAAGAGCCCGCACCAGGATGACGATAAGGAAGATGACGGAGGCGACAAAGGGGATGACAAGAAGGAGGGCGATGACAAGAAAGAAGAAAAGCTGAGGAGGAGAGAAGGAAACGGCAAGAGCAAGTGTGAGGACAACGACAACAGTCTGCGCTTCTGTGGCTACGAGATGGAGACGGAAGAGAAGGACAAGAAAGTCCAGACACTGCGACTGCAATGGCGGACCAAGTACGCATGTGCGGATGCGCCGTCGCCGGACGGTGGCTCCCACTGGGGCTTCTTTGGCTGGTTCTTCATCATGTGAGTTGCATGACCTCATCTCTACATTTTCAGTGTACTAACAAGTATCTAGTCTATTCCTCGCGATCGCTGCCTATCTCATCTTCGGCTCATGGCTCAACTATAACAGGTACGGAGCGCGCGGATGGGACCTTCTGCCTCATGGAGACACGATCCGCGACATCCCGTACATTGCGAAAGATTTCGCGAGGAAGGTCATGGGGACTGTACAGGGAGGCGGAAGCAGAGGAGGCTATGCTGCTGTGTAGAGCAACACGTCAACATCCTGGTATGGAATTTAGTGATGCAGTGATGCAGGAGATGCTTTGTAGGATACGCCTGGTGAGGAGGAAGAGCATACAAGGCGCTGGAGTTATGGATTTGGCTTATGGTCAGCACTTGCGACACTTACCTAGATTTGGAGACATGCGAAACGAGGAGTGGTACAAATCTTGGATGCCTGTTGAGTCGACATGTGCTTCGTCGAGTATTGCTATATTGAGCTTCCCATCATCATCCTGCGTTCGAGAACACTGTTAGATTGCTTTGACCTTTGTTGTATATTCACATACACAATGTCACATGCATTGAAGTTACAGGAAGTTATATATTGCTATCACTTTTGGAGAATCAGGTGAAACAATCCCTCACTTTCTCCAGTGCCAGCCGTGCGAATGCCTGACCTCAATACCATGTTTGCAAGAAGTCAGTCCACGTCCAAGCCGCATCGCCGAAAGAAATCCGTAAAGTTCAGCCCGGACACCAACTTTGAGCCTGGCCGGCCTACACATCAGTGGAAGCGCAAAAGCCCAACGTATTCGGCTGGGAAGTACAGTTGCCCACCAGATGTCGGAGCCTGGTTGGACACCAGCTTAATGAGCAACGAATTGGAACAGCTTCTGAACTTCAAAGTCCACGCCATCTTCCACGTCCGCAACGCAGAAGAAATCGACGTCCTACACAATTCCTTCCACGCGCAGATGCGAGCAGGTCTGCCGCTGCTTCCTGGATCCCAAACGCTTCTAAGAGACCATCCGCTTGGTTTTGACGTTTTCAATATCTACAAGGACCTGACTGAAGGTGGCGTCGCTTTTTCTAGCCTTACGGGAGATGACTGGACGAGGGCGAAGGTGTTGATCCTTTATCAAGATCAGAGTGACAAGTCTGTGACTTTCCAGTTTGTTAATGATGCGAAGGAAGATCAAGAAGCGCATGAGTGGATACTTGAGTTGCAGCGGACTGTGCCTGCGAATAATGTTGGCTTGCCGAAGATGGCTAGGTTGATGAAGTGGAGGGATGATTGTTTTGCTGAGATGTGCGGTTTAGATGAGGATGCGCAGTAAGAATTTGATCTGTGAGGGAAACACAATGTTACAGTGAAAATAGTAGAGTTTTGGGTGCGAGGTCAGTCGTCTGCTTACCAGATCTAGCAATGCTGCAATGAAGTCCCAGCGCCGCAGTCGTTCCAATGTAGGGCTCTTTATGTCGACTCAGTTGCGTTGGCTGTATACAGATGGCAAAAGTCACAGTGAACGACAGCGCTCACCCGCAGCTGACAGCGCGGCCAACTCAAAAACAACTCTTTGTTCCTTAATAACTTTCATGTACAACCACTCCAGAACCACACACATTGTTCGTCAACACATATCCAGTTGCAACAGGGACTAGCAATGATGGCTGGAACGCCAGCAGTAAATGCCATGTTGGCAAGCTTACTCCAAGACAAACTTCAAGTAACGCAGTCCGCCTCCCCTACTCAGTACGATTATACCAGCCATAGTCAGATCGAAGCGCGACTGTCTGCCGCGGAGTGCCACCCACCACTCTGTTCTAACAACTCTCCCGAGAAAGCTAGCAACTTCGACGACATTGGTCGTCGCATTGGGTCTAGATGTGGACATCTGCTTCACCCCAATACAGACGCCGACGAATACTGCCCAGTGTGCAGAGTCGTAGCTTATCTGAATCTACTTCGGCGCATTACTAAAGATTGGGATGGTAAAGGGGGCCCTTGGAGGCCACTGACAGGTCAAAGTACTGACGATCGCGACGCTTACTGCCATATCTGGCATAAAAGAAGACTTGAGCTTGCACAGCTCGTGATGCGCTACGGAGACGACGCAGAAAACGAAGAGCGTTGGGAACAAGACCACCCGGAAGAAGTTGAAGCGGCTCGGAAGACATGCTCAGCAGGCAATGCCGCGGTCATTGCGTGTGCCATGTCGAGGTATCCCGCGAAAGTAAGGACTGGCAACATCGCAGTACCAGACCGCTGCACCAGCACTCCAACAATCTTGCCTGGAGCGACTCCAAACCGTCACATCTCTGTGTCGAAAACCAAAGCTCCAAAGACAAGGCGTGTTCAATTCGCGTCGGACACGAACTTCAAAACCGCTCGGCCACGTGAAACTTACCTGCGTAGCGCGAAGGGATACGTACCAGGGAAACACGCAGCACCCTCGTCGAGCACCCTACTCAATACTTCGAACATGCTCATCAAACGCTACAACGTTCGGCAGCTCAAGATCATTAAGAAACTTGATTGCCCATGGAATATCGAGCTCGTCGACGCCATCGCTCTGTCCAACCATGAGGGTATTGCAGAACTGCATCCTCGGTGGCGCGAGATCGGGGATAAGATATCGCGTATACACGATGGAAAAGATGAGGTGCCGAACAAGACGTTTATGGAAAGTCTGCGCACTGCGGATTACTTGCTCGTGAAGACTGATGACAAAGATCAGGTCACCCATGTTATCCCGTACACGACAAGGGATATTGAGAATCTTCCTGGAGATGATGCGGAAGAGGCTTGTAGGGTGGAGAATAAGGGGTGGACATCACATTTAGAGATCATGTCGGAGGAGTGTCGTGATCAGATTTGGAGTACCTACGAAGGCGCAGGAGGCGCGACTAGGACATCAAAAAGTGGGCGTAAGTAGTAAGATGGAGAGGGTATTGCGACCTCAGGCCGCAGAGACTGAACGCCAGGACTGTGTGCATAAGATACCTGGGCCTTGGTAGACGTTGTTGAGCGAGTTGTAATGCGAACATAGTGGATGGTTACGATGTGATGCACATTGATCTGACCAACGACCGGTTGGGTATGACACAGACGTAGCGCCTTCGACTGATGCTGATACATTCATCCTACAATGCATTGTTAGTGCCCTGACTCTTGAATGATTCATCGCAATGACCCAAACACCCGTGACTGCACACTGTGCAAACACCCTGTTCTCAGTAGATCCTTCACTTGCGATTCGCTATTGCGCGTTCACTTCCAGGGCAGTCCACCGAAACAAACTCGAGAACAAGCACGGGCTTTCTGGCAATGTCTTGCGATCCTCTAATACTTATTCATTCACGTCAACGCAACCTTCCACATCATGCCCTCTTCCATAGCCGAGTACGTTCCCGCAGCCATTCTCTTCTCGCTCGAAGACGTGCAGCACTTCACCAAGTGGCAAGAAGAGCACGGCGTGGGCTCGCTGCCTGGTATTGTTCGGAATGCCACAGAGTACTGCGAGTTTCTTGCACATCGCCGCAGTGACGAAGAAAGCATCAAGCTCAAGCGCGGCGACACACGGACGCAGAATAAAAACCCTGCGACCATGTGCGGCCATGGGTTGCACCCTTCAGACATCATCACCGGCGGGTATTGCCCGGTCTGCGAAGTAGAGATGTGTCTCCAGTTCCTCGATGCGCTTGGCAAGGTATTCCAGAGATGTGGCGGCCCTTGGCAGGAAGCGCGCGTTCGCAATGAGTACGCTCTAGTCAGACAGTGTTGGCACCTGGCGCGCTATCAATTAGTCGAGCTTGTAGACATTCTGGAATGCTCGCAAAAGTACGAAGAAGTGTGGGAGAAACAACACCCAAGCGACGTAGGGTGTATGTGGACGACCAATAGCTCCTCGAAAGCGATACGTAATGCCCAGATGCGAACGAGATACCCAGCTGTACTGACAGAAGCCATTCCGAGGCCTGAAGTGAAACGAAAGCTTTCATCGTTTGACGTAGCGAGGGCAAAGGTCGCGAAGGCTCGAGTGAAGAAGCACGTCACTTTCACACCGGACACTATTACCTGGCCCACCCGCAGCAACGCCTGCTTTAATCGCACCCCGGCGCAGCGCCAGAGTTACCAACCTGGTAGGCATGCAGCTCCACTTAGATTGGCGTGGATTGACACATCGCGAATGTCCTCTTCTATAGCAGACCTTCTGAACCTGAAGGTATATGTGACCTGTGTCCAGGCTGAATTTGACGCCTTGGTCGACGACTCGTCTCTCAGACCACCTAGCCGCCATCATGGTATACTAAGCCTTCACCCCGGTATAGGACCAATTTCAGCTTTTGCCAATCAGTTCTTGCAAGGGGCAGAAACGGCGCGAGAGGAGATGCTCGAGATGATTAGCGTCGCCGACGCCCTCATAGTGCTCATTGGCGAAGACGATGTGGTGTTGGACCTGCATCTCTCT
Source organism: Alternaria ventricosa (assembly GCF_023758065.1). Taxonomy (NCBI): domain Eukaryota; kingdom Fungi; phylum Ascomycota; class Dothideomycetes; order Pleosporales; family Pleosporaceae; genus Alternaria; species Alternaria ventricosa. The sequence continues at coordinate 402,949 of NW_026055700.1, forward strand.
GTTTCGGACGATGTGGAGGATGAGGATGGTTTCGGCGATGAAGAGGTGGATCAGACAAGGTGGACTTGCTGGTCTGAGTGCGGCGATGAGGCAAAGCCTGACGTTGGTGGAGCAGCTGGTCTAGCTGCCAAATTCGCTGTTGACGACGAGAAGGCGCGAAAGTGTCGGAAGAAAGCTGGAGATGAGTAGCATAACTGCGACGTACGCTACGTTTATAGATTGTTGAATAGAAACGTGCTGGATTGTCTAGACACGAAACTCGTACAGCGAGTGGCAATGGTACCTACCTAGGTAGGTAGAGATGAAGTTGCGCCACGTGCCGCAAGACGCGTCAGTTTCGCGCGCGGGGCGATGCAGGCTGCTCTGCCCCACCGCGTTTCCATCTTCTTTGTTCACCTTGTCTATGGTACTGCTCAATGAAACTCCCATACTTAGATGGAATCCGCAACCCCGCGCGTGAACTGAGATGTCCAGTCAAGCCGCGAGGGCTCCAGGCAGGCGTCAGGCCTCCGGTGCCGTGATGCGCGCTGGACGGCGGGCCGGCTACGCATGCCACGGCGTCGTTCCACCACTCCCCAAGGAGCGAGGCATCCCGTCGCAGCCTTGCGCTAGGCTTGTACAGCTCTAGCAATCCGCCCAGATACTCTGCTCGTCGCAATATAAAGTATGGCATGCGACGTGTCCGTTGAGAGCCATCCCATCTCGACACCAGCATGGCTCTCATTACCCTGCCGCCGGAGCTCAAGCTAAACATAGCTGACAGCTTGGACCCGGACTCGACTCTCAATTTCGCCCTTACCTGCAAAGACCATGCGACACTACTCAAATCACTGTTGGGACAGCATGCACGACTACTTGCGGAATGGAAGGTCATCGACACGACCGGTGCTCGTACGCTTCTTTGGGAAACCTTGAGAGACGTAATAGCAAACCCTCGACTAGGGTGGTACATCAGGGAACTCAATCTTCCAGAAAGCCGGCAATACAATTGGAACGCGAACGAGAGTTTGCACGTTTCCCACCCAAAGCATGGCGTCGTGCCATCCGAAGAAGACAAGGCCTTGTTCATTGAGGCAGCAAGGGGGCTGCAGGATCTATATCCGGGGTTCGGCGTAGATGAATTGAACATGCAGAGACGATACTCTCATACCATCAACTTTTCACCTCGCCCGTACGACACGATTGGATCTATCGAAGATCGAATTCACGCTGGCTTCGAGGACGCCATAATCGCAATCCTTCTGCACTATCTACCTTATCTCACGACCATCAGACATTCAGAGGTCGACAGGGAAGACTGTCTGGAACTTGTTCTATGGCAGATCGCATTAGGATACAAGAACCCGGTCATGGCACCAAAGCTTCCCTTACAACATCTCAGGACGGTCGCCGTGCGTTACGCTCTGGACGAAGGAAGCAGCTCTCCTGATTGGGTGTGTTTTTATGCCAGTATCCCTTCGGTAAAGACGTTTGTAGGGCAAGCAATGGGTGGTTCGCCTAGCGAGGACGTCCTACGCACTTTATTCCCCACAAGTGCTGCTCCATGCTCTAACGTGGAAGAGCTATTCTTCAGACATAGTGTCTTCGATGTGGATGGCTTGGCAACCATACTCGCGAACATTCGGCATCTGAAGAAGCTAACGTATAACGGTGGTGATGCTCTGGTGTCCGATTCGAGCTGGTACGAACCAAAAAAAGTCATCCGAGCAGTTGCTACACACGCCGGCCGCTCGTTGGAGGAGCTTGTTCTCAGCGAGGAGGACACGGATGTAAGTGACTAACCTCCGTCATGGTCCAGACTAATTTCATTTGACAGAGTGAACCTCCCGAGGATGGCCCGGCGATTGTGTCTCTCCGAAGTTTCCAGAAGCTCCGCGTACTCCACTGTGAGTGGCGCATGCTTCGCCCCGACATGGCAAAAGAGGAAGACCCTGAACGCGATGAGCCGCTAGAACAAGGCTTTTACCGAAAGGAAGATTACGAACAGATTGATGTCGACTTCGACGTAAGAAGCCTTCTCCCAGAGTCCTTAGAAGAGCTTTTTATGAACGGCGATTTCGACGACTATGATGAATGGGAGCACATGGAAGATACAGTCAAGGCCTCAAGCGCCTTCACGCCACGCCTGACTATGGATAAGACCTGTATTAAGAGAGGAGGTTATTGGAGTGATCAAATCGGTACCGCAGAGGAACCGGATGGAGCCTGGTCTCATCCGCTCGGCCGCCTTTTCGAAGGTCATCATGGTTAAACTCGACAAACTATATGTCTCATCTCATTCTTGCTTGTAACAGGGACACTAAATTTCGGGTCAGTGCGCGCTTGCTAGGCACACGAGAATTGCTATAGCTGTGCGCACGGCTTCTCATCGTTCATCCTAGCGGGTCCTCTTCTCCCAATGACGCACTGGAAGAATTGACCATATGCCAAGAACCATGACGAGAAATTAGGGGACCGCTGGAGCCTGGACACCCCTTTCGTATGTGTATATAAACGCGCGCTCTCCGCAGCTTTACAAAAGATCTTATAATACACCTCTACCGAGCACACTTCTACAGCGCGCGCTTCTCCTGATACCTGTACTGTCAGTTATCGAGCGAACTTTTCGCGCCAGATCCCAACATCCAATCTCCCCGAAGCCGATATCACGATGGCTCCCCGAACGGTCTATACATTCGGAGGCCGCTACAAAAGCATCGCTGCTGTCGAAGATGCGCCATTCGCGGAGTTCATCTCTGTGAGAGAAACTGGCCTCAAATTCAACGTCGTCCACCCAGTCCCGGTCGCGTATCTGCGTGACCTAGACTCACGTGAACGCGATGCGGTCCACAAGCACATCACTTCTCAGCTATTCAGCAACAGCTACAAAGACGTCGGATTTATTGAAGCTGCAGAAAAGACCTTGGGTCTGTTGGAGACAGTCCAACAGGATATGGACCATGATCGCTCGACCACTGCGGACCTAACAACCACGGATGCGACCAGCAACCGGACATACCACACGGCAAAAGAGTACAAAGAGAGCCGCAGCTCCCATGGCTCGACGGATCAATTGGACGGTGATACTCATACTACGCGTGGCGTACAACCGAAATCCTCTAAGCGGTCTCGCGATATAGATGCTTGGAAGAAGGATGTCCCGCGTGGCCACGCTCCGCCAGCGGTCAGCCAACCAAGCTCATGTCTGCAATCCAAGAGTGGAAGCGGATCGCGGTCATCAAGCTCCAGCAGGATGCGGAAGCCTCGTAGGCGTATCGACTTCCGAAAGGACGCAAAGCTTGACGAGAAGACGCGCATCATAGTCGTAGAGCACACCGCTGCGAGTCAAGAGTTGGAACTTCAAGAAAAGCACCTTGCTAGCCTCGAGTTGCTGGCTTTGACTGTCACCAGCTCAGCTGCGCGACGCGATCTCAAAGGTGCTATCCGAAAGGCTCGTACAGCAGTCGAGAAGGTGCGCGTCCTCGAACGCAAGTGCAAGGGTGCTCTATCTGACTCCCGGGCACTTGTAGTAGATGCTCTCGACCTTGCTGATGATCTTTGGGAGAGATCAGAAGCGGAGGCGGATGAAGGATCAACGGTATCTTCGCCAACAACAGTATTTTCGTCGACACAACGGAGTACATCCACTGCCCTATCGGAGCCCGAATCCTTGGTACCGGCCCGGTTCGCCTCTCCCTCGGAAGTTGTGTTCCTGAAGCACGAACTGCAGAAGATCGACGACGATCTTTCGGAGTCGATGAGGACTTTGAACGGGGTCATCACTCGTTCACTTAACCGAGAGGGCGTCATCAAAAGCATAGATCGCGCACGGGCATGCCTTGACAAACTTCACATCATGCCGGATCGCTTTTCGGGCTTGGATGACGAGAAAATACGTAAATTTGGGGCTGCCACACTTGCAATCGCGCGGACAAGGCATCAGGAAGCCATGCGCGTTCTGGATGCAGCCAAGCAAGAGGAACTTCGATTGGATGGCCCTACCCAAGCGAAAGGTAGTGGAGGAACACGAGACACTGAACGCCAGCAGCCACCGCGAATGGAAGAAGAGCTCAATCAAATCTTTCAACGTATCTCTCAACTTGAGTTTGCCGACGCCAAAGAGCTGTTGCGGCAGCAAAAAGACGCTCTTGATCAAATTGTTCCGCAAGGGGTTGCGGAGGCGCACGATGGACGCCGCCAAATAGGTCATAGCTTGTATGACCAATTTCTGCAGGCAGGTGCACCGGAGGCTTACGGGGAGCCAACGTCAGCCACAACGGGGTTTCCGCCATCTTGGTTCCTGGATTGGGATGAGTACACGTATGCACGAGAGTTTTGGAGTAGTTCGTCCTGGGAGTATTGGGAATAGCCATCTTCATACAGCATACACTTTTCGAGCATTCATGATAGGTAGAAGAGAAAAACACATTCGCCATGTATCAGCCTTTCTCGACTGCACTGTGAACCAAACTAGCGAAATGATAAAACCCCTCATGATACATCACTTATAGTTCTGCATGTAGGGACCTCAGACGTCGTAGAAAGGTTTAGATGCTTCCGATATCCTTACGCACTTGTGAAGTGGCTATGGTTGACTGACAGATTCCGCGTTTAATTTGCCGAAGGCGACAAAACTCGGTTTTTGTACAAACCTCGGGACCGATGGGTCGCGACCACGGTGAAGGTGGCTGCAACGGGTTGCTTGAGGTACTGGACAGCTCACACACGTTTGATCTTTTCACTGACCGTATTTTATGTTCTATTACTGTCTTTATCTGCAGCCACTAAGGAGAGGTGAAAGCTCTCAGTTGTGAAGTTACTCGATCTGCTGATGGCGATGCGACCGCGTTCGGCCATAGCTATATAAGAGCGCCCCCTCCACAGCTATCGACGGTCTGTCTACTCCTACTTCAACTCTGGTATAAATTATAGCTTTAAACAATATCTACACTCTGCGAATGAGTTACGCCGGTGTTATCAGCTCACCGTCAACCTATCCAAAACCCATCTTCTACACCAGTCCCAAGAGCGGATTCTCTTCTCATGCTACTTGCAGATCTACAAGCCTAACCTTTCCGATAACGATAAGATGGATTCTGGTAATCGCACACTTCACACCGTTTACGGGCAATATCGTACTGCAGCGGCTGTCAGCAGAGCAGCTAATGCCGATTACATCCCGTTGAACGGCGATCGTAACATCAATGCAGTACACCCAATTCCAATTGACTGGCTGGATGAAGAGCTATTGCCGAGCGAGCGCGACCAAGTCCGGGAACATATTGCGTCTCTACTGAGTAGTCAGCGTCGCCAAGTTCCCAGGTTCGTCGAGGCTCTACAAGGCACCATGGAGAATCTGAACACCATCAGAAATAGGGGTACAGCTAGTCGCAGCATTCCTGCGCGTCGATCTGGAGGCGAGACAATCGATCGTCTGGCGGATGACTTCGACACTTTGACCATGGGACAAATGCATGGTACCACCTCACCATCGCATAACGTGCGGTTTGCAGAGACGGTTCGGACAGATCGTGTCTCACGGGACCCCGCGATCCCCGGTCCCTATAGTCCACAGCCATCTTCGCCGACTCCTCGAAGTATCATGCGCTCGCCCGGACATTCTCGTGCGAACTCAGCCGAAGCGATCTTGAGCCATGGAGCGCTGCCTCTACAGGATGCTCGAGTGCCCTCGCCCACCGACGGCTACAGTGCAGAGCTTGCTGCACTGGATGTACAACTCGACGAGATATACGCGGCTCTCAACAGCCAGCGCCGCATCGAGGACCATGGGTTATCGGAGCAACGTTTCGATAGCCTTGCGCAAGCTCGCTCCATGATTCGTCGCCTTAGAGGACTACGCCGTCTCAATCAAGTGGACATTGACACGGCTCGCGCAGCTGTACAATCAGTGATGACAAGCACTGGACGAAATGACACGCAGCGCGCTGCTGCCACGAACGCTGACAGTAGACCGGAACGCATGGGCCGCGGGCTGCCTCATCGTAATCATGAGATGCGGAGGCCGCGTCCAGTAAGTGGGAGCTTTAGCAGCATAGGAGAGCGGCTACGCCTAGCGACTGTACAGCATGACCAGCGTCTGTTTGCTCATACCAACGGCATGTTTCCAGTTTGGAGTTCACCTCCCGTTGACCCTCAATATGGGGACGGCATTCAACGGCCTGACGGTACCATATACTGCTGGGGGCCTATGGGCGGATGGTTGATGCACCATGGCCGTGATGGGGCCTATTTTTGCGAGTAAGCGTGTGATGATGCCTGGTCTTAGGACAGGGGCTTTGTATCCGGGTAACAGTCAGAGCGCAAAGGTCGGGGTAGAGAGTGCGCATCCATAGAAGGACCAAGATACCTAGGTAGAGACAGAATCGGAACTTCAAATCATTCGAGTGTGCTACATCAATGTACTTGGTTGTTATCAGGGCGCACACGTGCGACGAACGAGAGCGACGGGTTGATCCCGTTGCTCGAGGTCACCTGGGCCGTGTTCAAACATTCGATTGGCGCTAGCTGCACCGAGGTCCTTTCGGCAGTGGGCTAGCCTGAACCACTGCGCGCTTGCCACCTGGGCATCACCACACAACATACACAATGCGCATCATTGCACTCTCCTAATCTCAATGACCAGAGCGCAGTCTGCGTCAAAGGCGCACTCTCTTCATTCTTACTTTCCTTATTACATGACATCTGGTACCTCGTTCGCTTTGTCATTGGCAGCTCCTCGTTCTCGAAATTCCGCTTCAATAACACTCTCAGCAACCCCAGGGTAATTGTAAATGGCTAAGACCTTCAGACCAGCCTTTTCAATTATCGCTCTCCACTCCGCTTCCGTCCTCTCGCGCACCGAAAGATGTGCTAACATCATCATATCCATGGAGGTGGCGGCGATGGTGGGCTTTTCTTCTGAAAGCACAATCTCGTTCAGCAGCACCCGCGAGTAGCCGGGCTTTAGCGCTGGCTTCAGGCTTTCGAGAATCCTGACGCCGTCTTCGTCATTCCAGTCGTGGAGAATCGAGTGCAATGAGTACGCCCTGGCTGACTGGATGGGCTGAGGCTTAAAGAAGTCATGGACCTGGCTTTCAAAAGGAAGTCCTTCCTTATCCTTGATAGCCGCGATGACTGGCTCTTGATCCTGAAGAACAACCTTGCCCGGATGAGAATGGTGCTGAGTCAAAAACTGCTGGACGTCGTGGCCACGACCGCCGCCGACATCGACCAGAAGGGCCTCGCTGCAGCTGGGATCAAAGCCATCAATCAACCGTTCCGCGACCGGGTAGAAGCCGGGGTCGAACCAATTCGCCTTACCCGCGCGATACACCGACATGAAGTTGTCGAACTCATCGAGATGAGGAGGCGTTGCGACCAACCATGGGAAAAAAGGTAAATTTGTTCCATGCGCATTCTGCAATGGTCCTTCATTAGGCGACGTGGGTAGCCTGTACCCACTCTTTTTGAAGTACCCCGGGAAACCATTGAACGACGGTCGTGACACGTCGTAGCAGAAGTCAATGCTCTTCTGATAGTTGTCCGCTGCAAGTTCGTGGCTCAGACGGGTACCCAGGAATCTACCGTTCGAGAAGGAAACGATCTTCATTGCGATTAGGTGACGCATGATCCGTTGCAAAAGAATGGGGTCAACGCTCGTCTTCTGAGCAAGGTCGCCCGGACTAACTCCGGCATCGCCTGCATCTCTAAGATGCTGGAAGAGTTTGACTTCCACAGCGAACTTGCAGTGCGCTGACAATGCCGGCTGCAGACTCATAAGTATGCTGGTAACAGTGCAGGTTCAGTCACGAACCTCAGCCCAGAAGCTTCTCTGCAAGAATTCACTGGGTATCTCGAGCGCCGCAACCAGGTCTCGACCAAGCTCGATGAGACTTTCTCGCGAGCCGATTTGCTCGGCTTCGTAAGCTCTGCCAGCGGCCGCAACACGTTCGAGGATATTTGGTACGAGTATTGACATGTCTGGCGACGAGTGTTCGTTCTGCAATGTTTGTGAAAGGACAGAGAAGGAAGCGCGGGGCAGCCTTCTATTACAATTCTTCGATCCTTTCACACGGTAGCCATCGTTCGGTGCGGCTCTTGCCTTCCTATTGCGCCATGCGCCGAAGTACACATGACTCGTTTTCCCGCCCGATCGCTCAGCGCTTAGTCGTCTCCGCGATGTTTGGATCTTAGATCAGCTGCGTTGTGACATAAAGGCCTGATATCCGCAGTCTCTTTGACGTCTTTCGCTCGTCCAACCCAGCGGACCTCGTGAGTATCCAACGACGCGAATCCTACACCCGATGTGCTGGATCAAAACCTTTGGAACATCGCCTACCAAACGCTTGTCGCCTGCGTGCTTGTTACATTTGCCGGCATGACGTTTCCGGAGACAGACATCCGTCCGTGCCGCCCCGTCTTTCGTTGACCCACTTGGTCTGGCACTAGATCCTTCGCGGATGCATGAACAGACACTTCGAGCCGCACCTGTTGAAGCACCAAGAGCCACATTGCCGTAAGTAGTCACAAGGTCTAACTAAGTTAAGTTCTAAGATTAGATGTATTTCTCCTTGAAAGAAATAAATACTGTGGAAAGAAAAGCTATCTAGCTTAAAATATAGAGTATAGACGTAGAAAGACTACCTTTTCTGCTTGTGTTCGTCGTATATCTCCTACCAAGAGGTTGTATTGCGGCTCTCCTTTCAGCGTGTCAGTTCCAGTGTGGCTTTTTAGAAGATCGTCCTCCCCATCAGCTTCCCATAACGAGTAATTCAATCTTCCGACGTTTGAGATCGGTGTCTGAGAGCCTACCTCAAGCAGTACATTGACGATCGTGCCATCGTACGAAGGACCGACGTGATCATAGACACGCCTCGCAAATTTCCATGGATTTGCGAGCTTCCCAACACTGATTCGAAGCGATATCCTGCCTTCCTTGTCCTTTGAAGAGGGAGACATACCATGTTTCAAGGATAGTTTCACTGCAGATATGCCGGTGTTTTCGCAAGCCACATGTAGAACGAAAATCTCGGCATCATCCACGGAGCTTTTGTTAGCGACAAGTTGATATCCTCTTTGAGAAGCTCCAGCACGCTGAAAAGTCGCAGACGACCACCCCAGAGAGGTTTTCAACTACTGTTCATACGCTGTTGATACTTACTGCACCAAGCTTGAAAAATACTAAACCCTTACGGATGCTACGCCAGCATACTGATGCGCAGTTGCCTTGCATCCTGCGGCCTACTTTACCTAAGTCGAGCTCGAATGGAGTCTTGAAAAGAAACGGATCGCGGAGGCAAAGCGCGTAGGTCAGGATGTGTATGCAACCTACGAAGTAGATGTAGCTGTATCAACACAGAAGGAGGACAATGAGGGTACTACTAATAGCGATACTGCGCTTGATCTTTTCTAGCAAGCTCGTAAGCGTGGTCATTGGCCCGCCGCAACTTCAGTGTCTACCACGCCGAAGGAACCGCACAACACTGGCCTGTAGGCCTGATAAGTTTATGGCTAGTGCCACTATGGCAGATCAGGATGTTGAGAATCCTCTGAGGTGTTAGGTTCACTATGCATCTGACTACTCTGTGCTCTCCGAGATGGCGTTGAATCGTTTACTCGTCCGGCAATGAGCTCTGAGTGTGAGCGTGTATTCCTACAAACAAAGAAGGTTGTTCAAAATGAACGAAAACGCCTCAATTCAGGCACTGCTGCAGCTATTGAATGTCAAAATCACTTTTTGATTAGTATCGAGCGCACAATACCCGCGTAGTCTTGATTTAGCGTAATACGTGTACGTAATCCCAAGCCACGTAAACTAGATAAGCCGCAATGTGCTTGCGATACAACCTTATGTACTTGTCCCACTGGTACGCAACCTGCACGCAACTATCTCCAATCTTGCGAGCTGGCCATTTATGGTGCACAAATTTATTGATTGACGCAAGGCTGCTATTGAGGCTGGGAAACCTTGTCATCCAACCACTGGTTTTTATGGAGATAAACATATCGGTCTTCCACAACCCATCTCCACTAGTATGTCGCACCACGACCCGTGTAGCCATAGCCGCACGGGTTGTCCGAATCATGCGCAATGCCATACCACGTGCCCCTTGTCTCCTGGCTGTCCCATCCCATACCCTTGCCATTGTTGCAGTTGTTGATGACGCGATTAATGCTCCACTCAGCGTCCTGGCAGGGCATATAGCCAGTGCGGCAGAAGCCATTGCAAGCATAGGCGACAATACCGTTGTACGAGTTGCTGGAGACGCGTTTGGCGTTCCCTGCTAGGTTGCCGTTCTGGCATTGACTCATGAGGTCTTTCAGTGCGGCGCGAGCGTTTCCTTGGCTAGACTGGTCGGAGGAGCTGCAGTGTGTGCCGCTGTTGGAGAGGGAGCAGCCTCGTGCCTTGGAGGAAACAGAAACATGTTAGCTAGGCGCTTTTGTGGTCAGGGTCGAGATTGCTCAAGTAAGCCTTACCTGAAGGTTGACCGTGGCGGCCATGATGGAGCTGCTTTGGAACAGGAGCATTCCGGCGGTGGTAATAGCGAAGAAGCGCATGATGAGTAGGTTGTTGCTGTACAGTACGAACTTCGATATGGAGACAAGCGTGCTAGACTGAAAGACCAGGTCGACCTGTGATGACTCGATGTCGATGGAGAGAGTGTGTACTCACATCACAGGTAACACGTCGTACTTATACACATTAGTTCCACGTTGGCTAGATCACATGATATCTCACTGTGCAAGTGCACTTACTTCTAAGCTTGGAGCTCCTGTACACGAGCAACCCAACACGACAATAGTAGTTAGCAATGCAGACAGCATCAGTCATCATCAGTACGAAAATTGACCAATGACACGCACCCGGGGCCTGTTTTGCAGCGGAGACGTAGCGCTAAGCTGAGTACGGAAGGTGACAGCACGTGCGGAATCAATTCATGCCTGCTAGACGAAGTCGTCACATCTCTAGACGGATAGTGGCGTTGTCAGAGTGAGCATTTAATAACACGCTCAGCCAACCTGGCTGCATGGAGTGTGCTGCGTTCCCTTTCAAGAAAACGCTAGCATAGCTCATTTTAACGACTCTGAACGTGCATGTCCGCTCCGGCTTCTATCCAATGTCCAGTTCTCGGTTGATTTTAGCAGCGCGTCCACAAGCGAAATGTCTCCTGTATTAGCAGAGGTGGCTGTTCGTCTCGCCTGACATCGATAGTACCTAGGTACTGCCAGCCACAATAAGCGCTTGCGCGATACCTTCAGCTGCTGCATGAAAAGCCTCATTAGAAAGTCCGCTACGACACGCATCTGCGCCGCTCTGTAAGAGAAGGCGAATGACTTGGTTTTGGTCCTAGTAGGCAGCGGCTTCAAGAGCTGTGTTAGGTGAAGTGACTACCTTTGATGTTGACTTTAGCCCCGGCGTCCAGGAGGACTTCCGCAATATGAACACGGCCTACCATTGCTGCCGCATGTACGACGTTAGCAAAGCGCCAATTTCCCTTGAGATCTGCTTCTCGATTGACCACCTGGGCAGCAGATGGCACAAGCAGCTATGGCCTTGAGAGATGCACATCGTAGAGGACTACCCTAACTAAGCTTTTGGGCCCCTACACGTCACTTTTTGGGTTGAAAGGGTATTCTTCCAATGTTTCTTGCCCATGTAACGAGCTGAGAGCAATACTGCCCGGGGGTTTAACAAGCCTGATGATGAACTTTCGAGACATGTACCTGACCTCGGGAGACTTGGAACTTTGACTTCGCGGGTGTCGCATGTCTCCTGAGTGTATGCGCCTCAAGCGCGTCGTTGGCTTCCAAGGTTTTGAGAAGCTGGTCCCACAGACTATTTCGAGAATCGGTCGAAATCCGCACTACTTGTGGTGGTTGTACTGTTATTCAGAATGGCATGGACTACGTCTTCGCGGTTCCCTTGACACACAGCATGAACAGCACTCTTAAATCTGATGCAGGTCCTATGATCAGCGCCATGATCTAGAGGCATTTCAAGGGCTTTCACACGGCCTCGATAGGCGGCGCAATAAAGAGCACTGCCGAGCACGCCACATTCGATTGATACTAGCAGCCTGGCCGAGCGGACTTTACGAATTGGGCATGACCGAATAGGGCAGAGATATGTATGCCCGTAGTCGTTCCGTTGGTCCTCGTCGCAGATAGCTACGAAGGTGTTTGCAAGCAATTGTGGGTCTTGGTCTAGTCTATTCTGTACGCAATGAGTACCTAGGTAGCGACAGGAAGGCTTAGACAGAGCCTGCCCGAAGACAACGTCTGTGTTTTAGCTAGACACACTAGTGCCTTGTACCTAATTTTGTAGACTCTATTTAGTAGAAAATTACTAAAAAGCGCTTAGCTATTATAGTAAAGTATTAATATAGAGTAGAGTAATAAAATATAGTTAGTAACTCTATATAGTAGATACTTAGCTATTATCTTAGAACTACTAAAAATCTTAATTAATTTAGTAATTATTACTCTACTTATAGAGCTCTTAAGGTTATAAATTATTAGTAAAAGTATAAGTAGTAATTAGCCTAATTAAAAACGCCTATAATTAGCTATATATAGTAAAGTAATTATAGTAATTATAAAGATTAGTATTTTAGAGCTATAGTAGTAACCTAATATAATATATTATATTAACTTACTACTATAGCTATAAACTAAGCCTTAGTAAGAAATATTAAAACTTTAGATAATTATAATATATATATAGCGTAAAGTATAATATATAATACTTTAGATAGAAGTAAAAAAGTCTAAATAAAAGTAGTATAATATTATTAAAGCTTTATACACTAGCTAGTATAAGTCTTTAAAGCTTATATAGCTTTACACTTTAAAAAATCTAGTTACTACTTTTAGTATTAGCTAAAAGTAGAGTAGCTTAACTCTACTAAAGGTTACTTTAGATTTTAATTACTCTACTTATAGAGCTATATATACTTAGCTTATACTAGATAAAAATATAGCTACTAATTAGTAAACTAGAAGTAGCTATCTAATTAGCTATAGAACGTAATTATAGTAAGTATTATAGTAAGTAGCTATAGTAGTAAGTTAATATAATATATTATATTAGCTTACTACTATAAGTAACTAAGTCTTCGTAAGAAATATTAAAACTTAAGATAATTATAGTAGTAGTAAGCTAACACAATACATTATATTAACTTACTATATATACTATAAAGTATATAAGCTAAAAGTCTAGATAGAAGTAAAAAAAACTTTAAATAGAAGTAAAATAATTATGTAAAGTGTAAAGTATAAGTAATATAAGTAGTATAGGCTCTAAGGCCTACGTAATAGCTAAGCTCTACTAAAATCTAGTTACTACTTTCTAGCTAACGCTAGAAAGTAGAGTACCTTAATTCTATTTAGAATTACTTTAGATTTTACTTTTAAGTTTTAATTAGTAAACTAATAATACTATAACTTAAAAACTAGTTCTAAAAAAGTAAAATCTATTACTAGCTTACTAGAAAACATATAACTAAGAGTTTTACTTACTTTTAGAAGTAAATAAGCTAAAGTTCAAAGTTTTAGTGCTACTATTTTTAAAAAAGTTAAAGCTTTAAAATTTAGTCTAGCTATAAAGCTATTTTAATACTAAAGTACTTTATAAATTTCTTTTTAACTTAAAATACTTTAGAGAATTATAATATAATTATATATACTTCTTAGCTTATAGCTACTAGAGTAATATATTCTAAAGTTATAGTTAGAAGATTTATACTAAAATCTTAGTAAAAGTATACTTCTTTTATTCTATTAATAACTCTTAGAAATTAAAAAATGTATTAGAGTAGCTTAAATCTAATACTTAACGCTATACTAGTACTATAAAGAGTTTAAAATTCTTTAAAGTAATTATAAGTATAAAACTAATTTTTTACTAGTTATATTACTATACTAAGTAAAGCTTTACTATTAGAGCTATAGATAATTAATAACTAGAAATAATTAAGTATATTATAATTATTCTACTATAAAAGAAAGTTAGAATAAAATCTCTAGCTATATACCTAAGAGCTAAGTAATTATATATCTATAATTAAATAATTATAACTACTTTCTAGCTTTAATATACTTTTTAAAGTAGTAAAAGTATTAATTTACTTTACTAAAACTAATCTTATTAAATCTACTATAATTAGTATACTCTAGTAAAGCCTAAGCTTAAGAATCTAGAGCGTAGTAGTAAATTATAGTCTAACTAAGCGTTTAATTATACTTAATACTAATAGTAGTAAGCTTTTACTTATTTAAATAAGGCTTAATAGTTTAGAAATTAACTCTATTAGTTTAAGAATTACTTTATAATAGCTTAAAATATAGCTAATAGCTATAGAAATCTAGGTATCTAACTAGTAAAAGATAATTTTAATAGTAAGATTTAAGCTTCTAGTCTCTTCTAAGTAAGGTTTATAGCGTAATTAATAGCTTAATAAGCTACGCTAGCTACGTATATAAGTGCGCGCTTAAGCTAGAATTAAAAACTTTATTATAATAAGTTCTTTAATTCTTCTTTTCTCTACTATAATTATCTACTTTTATATTATTAAAACGCTTAAGCTAATAAGCTAATAAGCTATCTATTTAATTAACCTTTTTACTTAAAATTCTTAGCTTTAAAGCTTTAGCGCTCTTAAGTTCTATACTTAATTTCTTACTCTACTTAACTTACTACTTTACTTACTTTTTTATTCTTTCTATTACTATAGTAAGTTTTTACTTTGATATCTAAATTAATAGCTAACTATTATAATTTAGTCTAACTACTTAACTTTTAACTCTAACTTTAGCTATAAGTATTAGCGCTCTAGCTTCTACTATAATAGCGTTTTATACTTTAATTATAATACTTTTAGTAGTAGTAATTATAATATATAAGCTAGTACTTAGCGTAATAGTACTTAGCGTAATAGCACTTTACTTAATAATACTTTATAGTTAAGTGCTTAACTTTCTTACTACGCTTAACTTAAAGTAGCTACTAATTAATTTTTACTTTTCTCTTTTAAAATAATAGTAGCTAATAGCTTATTCTTTAGTAGCTTTATATAAAGTAATTAAGCTTCTAATACTTAACTATTTTAAAGCTTTATAAATTTTAATAGTTAACTAAGTTAAAGCTTTATAGTAATTAGTAACTCTAGTAATAATCTTTATAAGTATTATAAGCGCTTAAAGTTATATATTAAGTATATCTACTTAAGTTATAAGCGCTTTTAGGTTAATAACTTTAATAATAAGAATATTTAAGAAACTATTAAGCCTATTTCTAAAAGTAGTATCTTTATTAATAATAATACTTTTTAAACTTAAAGTTTAGGCTTTTAGTAATTTAACTATATTAAAAACTAAAGTATTTAAAATTAAAAGAAGTAAGTGTCTTTAAGTAAAAGTTATAGTTATACTTACTTTTTTAAAAAGTCTAAAAGTAAAAGTTCTAAGCCTAAGATTATCTAGAATTATTAGTACTTAGTATATACTAGTTACTTATATAAGTAAGTTAAAGTAATACTTAACTATAATACTTTTTAACGTCTTTAGTATAAGCGCTATATTTATTAGTAACTTCTTAATAATATTTTAGAGACTAATTACTTTAAGTAACTTTACTAAGTTATATATTATTTATTTTATAACTTTTATAATTACTATTTAGCTAACTAAAATCTATATAATTACTATATAAGTATAGTAGATTACTATAGTTCTAAAGTAGGTTTATAATTCTTTTCTTTTTAGCTTTTTTAATTCTTTACTAACTTAATATTAGTACTAAAGTACTAAAAATACTCTTAAGTATTATAAGTAGCTCTACTAAAATCTTTATACTTATAAAAAGTAGAAAAAAGAAGCTAAAAGTAGTTTTAAGACTCTAGCTAAATTATTAAATAAAACTTCTAAGTTCTTAAGTAAGAAAAGCTTAAAAAGTACTCTACCTATAACTCTTTATAACTCTAATTTATATAGTACTTATAGTAAGTTTATAATACTAAGTAAGAGAATAAAAGTAATTAATATAGGTAGTAGCTAAATAGCTTTACCTATAATTTCTACTTAGAGTTATTTACTTATATCTTTTAATCTAATACTATAATACTTAGAATATTATTATTAGAGCTTATTCTAGTAGCTACTACTACTAACTTTCTAGCTATAAGCTCTTTATTTTATAAATTAGCTACTATAGAATTAGTAGTATAATTAGTATAGTTATTATTAGTCTTAGTAGTATAACTACTAGTCTTAGTAGTGTAATTATTAGTCTTAGTAGCGTAATAATTATTCTTAGTATTATAATTCTTAGCTACGTAGTTACTAGTTTAATAGCTTTATATCTAGTATTATAAGTAATAAGTTCTACTACTATACTTAGCTTCTACTAGCTAAGGCTAAGTATAAAGAAATAATAATATATACTAAGTATAATTAAATATAGCTTAAAATTTGTATATAGGCTTAAGCTACTAAGACTACTTATTTATAAGCTTAGGTTAAGAATTTTAAGAATAGCTAAAATAGTAAGCTAGCCTTTAATAAGCGTAACTATAAAAGTTATAATTAAAGAAATAATAACTATAGTAGTTAGTAAGTTAGTAGCTATATAGGTTTATCTAAAGAAAAAGTTTAGTAATTTAGCTACTTTATACTTGCGTTAATTTATTAGTAATTTTCTTTCTATAACTAGGCGCTATTTAGAGTAACTAAGATCTAGCTTAAGTATAATTTATCTTTATAGTAGTAGTCTGAATAAAGATTTCTTTACTTTATTTACTTCTTAAGAATTAAATTTTATAAATTTTATAAGTTAAGTAGCTATTTAAACTTCTTAAACTATTACTAAGTAAGTAATTTAGTTAATTAACTTATATTTATAATTTTAGTCTCTAAATACTTAACTTTAAATAATTCTTTAGTATTTTTCTACTATAGCTATATATTCTAGATATTAATATATCTAAGCTAAGTATTAATATACTTTTTCTTTCTAATAACTAGCTTAATAGTTTACTAATTATTATACTAGACTATTTAAAGTTTTTTAAAATTAAGCGCTAGCTTCTTAAAAAAGCGCCTAAGCGCTATAGCTTTCTTAGTAGTATACTTAAAAGTAAGTAGCTCTACTTATATAGTAAAAGTAGTAACTATACTTTAGTTTATAGCTTTCTAGAAAATTACACTTTTATATAATATAGTAATATATCTATAAAATAATTAGTAAGTTTTTAAGCTATTAGTAAAGAATATATTTTTAGTAATTATTAAATTAAGCTTATTATAGTTACTATACTAGATTATATTAAAGTAAGTATAGTAGAGATATATAATTACTTACTTTATAGCTTTTTTATACTTATTACTTAGGTTTATAAAAAAGTATAAGAGCTTTAAAGTAGTATATACTATATCTAATTAAAGTATAATTACTATATAAAGTATAGAGCTAACTATTTTCTAGTATCTTTTAATTTTAGGCTTAGTTACTTTTTTAGTATTTTTAATTAGCTTCTCTAATAGTAGAGATATTAAAGAAAAAGATTTATCTCTAAGCTTAAACTTTTTAAGTATTTTATCTATAAATATATTATAAATAAGTATAATTATTTTTAGATATTAGTCTTTAATTATATAAATACTTAGAAACTACTCTACATTTTTTTAATCTTAAATCTTATACTTACTAAAGATCTTAGCCTATATAGCTATTACTTATTACTTTATATTCTTATAATAGAGTAATAAAATATTATTAATATAAAAGAGAATAAAAATCTTATATTCTTAATTAAAGAAGAGATAAAGCTTTTTTTAAGAAGCTATTATACTAATAGCTTTTAGCGTTTCTAAGAACTTCTTATACTATAATAGTAAAGAGTTTTATAATTTATAGAGCGTATAGTTAAGCTATATATATAATTTTATCTTTCTAAAGCTATTTAGTATTTTATAAATTACTAAGTTTTTTACTATAATCTTTATATTAAGAAATACTTCTAGAATATTAAACTATTTAATCTTTAGATTACTCTAAGTAGTAATTACTATTATAGTATAAAAGAACTTTATAGTAAGTATTACTATATAAGTAAAGTTAATTAAGTTTTTCTTCTAAAGATTACTATAAACTATAACTTAAGCTTTATATTTAAGAAGATAGCTATTCTAATTATACTTATAAGTTTATACTTATTTTAATAGAAGTAGCTAATCTTAGACTTATAACCTATAGATTTCTATTTAGATTCTCTTCTTACTTAGCTAATTAATCTCTCTCTTAGAAGTATTTTTAAAAAGTATATATATTAAATACTAGATTAGTTATTTCTATAACCTAGGTAGCTCTTAGAGATTATTATAGTATTAGTAAGTAGCTTTTAGCTTATACTTACTCAGCGTAGTAGCTATAATAATAGAGTTTATAGTTTTATAGCTAGCTTAATTATTCTAGTTTTTTTAAAAACTAAAAAGGTAAGTTTTATAAAAGTTAATCTAGGCTTACTTATTAACTAAGTTTATAATTACTATATTTACGCTATCTACGCTATTACTCTCTAGTTAATTACTAGGCTAAGTAGACTATTTACTTTTACTCTTTAGGTATTTTAATAGTTAATAGATATTTATAGAAAAAAAGCGCTAAAACTCTTTACTTATAACTTTTCTACTATAGCGCGTTTTAGAGAATTAAGCTATTAGCTAATTCTATAGCTATATTAATTATTAAGAAAAAGCTACTAATCTAAGTAGTTTACCTTTTAGTCTTTTTAGCGCTTACTTTAGTTAAGCTAGTTTTTTATCTATTTTTATAAAACTAAAGTTTATTATAGTAAACTTAATAAATAGAGTTAGATTTTCTAATTTATATATAGAAGGTTCTTTACCTCTAAACTCTAATAAGTTAGCTCTCTTAGGCGTATATACTACTCTTTAACTATTAAAAACTTTATAATTACTTTAATTACCTATCTCTAAAATCTTATACTTAGATATAGGTTTTAAGGTAGTAAGCTTAGTAGAAAGCTACTAATTATTAGAAATTTCTAATAAAATACTAGCTTTATACTCTATCTCTATTATATTAATAAAGCCTTAATTATATTTAATAAGTAGGCTAACTTAATTACTTTATTTATAGCTTATATTACTTCTAAAATCTTACTTAGTAGTTAACAGCTTTACTATACTTACTATTTAATTAATAGAAAGAATATTAAATTTCTTTATAGAATTAATAAGCTTACTATTATTAAGTATTTTAACTTACTTAATTACTTAATCTTTAGTTAGCTTCTCTTTATACTTACTTTAATAAAACTTCTACTTATTAAAAGTTATATTATAAGTTATAATTACTTAAGTAATTACTAGTATATATATATAATATATATTAGAAGCTTAATAGTTAATAAAATATTTTATATAGCTATAAAACTTAACTTTAAAGTCTTAATAGTGCTTTCTAGCTACATAATTACTACTAAGTAGATATACTTAATAGCTATAAGTATAAATTCTACTTTAATTAAAGTAAAAATTAGTAGCTTAGTGCCTAATCTTAGGTAGCTAATAATATTAGAAGTACTTTCTAAACTATTTATATAATATTTAATCTAGAGATTAATAGCTATAAAGCTATAATAAACTTATTCTATAAAGTTAAGCTACTATATTTATAATTACTAGCTAAAGCTTAGCTAGAAGATTAGCACTTATATATATCTTAATTAACTTAGTAATAAGCTTTTAGCTAGCTCTCTTTACTAAGCTATTAGGCTTATAAGTATATAGTAAAAGCGTAATAATTATAATTCTCTTTTCTTTAGTCTATTTTTTTTATCTTAAGTACTCTCTTTAAAAAAGTATTATAGTATTATTATTTTAATAATTTTTTATTAACTTCTACTAATAGTAGCGCTTAGCTATAGCTATAAAGCTTAAAATAACTTCTATTATAAAGTCTAAAGTCTTATTCTTTAGGTTATAATTATATAGTTTACTTAAATAATTCTTTTTAATAATTAGAGCATATTTATTAAGCGTATAGCTTATAGAGAAGTTAAATAGGTTTTATAATATTCTAAAGAATAGTTATAGTAATAGCTTATAAAGCTAATAAAAGATTCTTTAAAATATATAAGTAGTAGCGTAATTATTATATTTACTACGCTATATACTAGTAATCTCTATATTCTAGGTAGCTTTAATAAAAGTCTTAAGAGCTTATTTACTTAGATAGTTTTATTTTTAATACTAAAAGTTAGTATTACTAGTACGTAATTATAGAATATATAAGTAGATAATAGTATTTATAATAATAGAATTAGAAAAATTAATAGAAAAGTTATATTTAATAAATAAAAGGTTAAATCTATACTTAAAAGTTATAAGAATAATAAATACCTCTAGTATATCTATCTTAATTATATTATTATAGCCTATATACTCTATACTACTATTTCTAAAAAGATTCTCTAAAATAATATTAGTATAGAAACTAAAGACAATCTTAACGCTAGTAAGTATAAGATTAGCTTTTGTAGGTTCTTTAGAGGTACTAAGAATAAGATAAAGTATATAATTACTAATACTAATTACTAAAAGAATTTAGCTACCTACTTTAACTATTTCTTTATTAGTCTTAATAAATAAATTAGACTTAATTAAAGCTTTATTATTAACTAAGTAGACTATAGCTCTACTATTAAGAAGTATACTAGCTAAAAGCGCGTAAGACTTAAAGCTTATACTAAAGATAGAAGGCCTAAACTTAGTAATTAGCGTTTTAGAGTAAATAATTATAAAGACTATATTACTTAGATACTTAGAAGCTAAAGCGCTTATTTTTTAGCTAGATTACTTAACCTTTTTATATAGGCTACTCTACTTCTTTTTATAGTAGCGCTTTTAGATCTTTTACTTATTTTAAGCTAAAAGTTTTATAAGTAAAATACTTAGTAGCTTAAATTTAGTATTTATAGTCTATAATTAAAAATATAAAATAAGCTTCTACTTATACTTTACGTTAAGTTTATAAAAGTAGGGCTTAAGTAGTAAGCTTAACTACTTCTTACCTAACTTAGTAGAGGTAAAAAGTTAACTTATAACTACGTTAAAAATTATATTAGCTTTTCTCTTTTTAGTAGTAATTAATATTTTCTAGAAAATAATGCTAAATACTTTACTAAAATTATTAAAGCTTAATATTTTTTTTTTAAACGCTATAGTAAATAGATAATTATATTACTACTAGTAGGCCTACTTAGAGTTAAACTTCTTAATTATAGTAAGAAAGTTAGTAATTATAAAAAGTTCCTTAATCTTTAAGAGCTTAAAGATCTTTACTTTCTAGTAAAGTATTAACTAGTTAGTAAACTACTTTTTAGTAGTACCTTTCTAGATCTTTTTAAAATAAGTATAGAACTTTATATAAACTATATACTATATAGTTTAATTAGTAGAAGTAAGTATAGTCTTAAAAGTTTTTATAAAAGACTAAACTATTCTTTTATTATTACTTATAGTTATAAGAAATAAGTACTTAAGTGTAATAGTGCGTATAATCTAGTTTTTAATATTATTAATCTTCTTACTCTTTCTTAACTACTAATTAGACTTATAGTTCTAGTAAGCTATAAGTGTAGTACTATTTTTAGTTTTATAATTATAATTTTATAAAAGAGTATTATACTTATAAGTAGCTTTATTATACTTAATCTTTTAATTCTTAGTTAGCTTTATAAAGAGAGAGGCTAAAGCTATAAGCTCTAGAACTAGTAAGTTAAAAAACTTAGACTTCTAAGTATTTATATATCTAATATTTAGAAGATTAAAATTAATCTCTTTCTAGATACTCTTTTTATTATAGTATTACTTAAAAAGTATAAACTAGGTATTCTAGTTAGATTACTTTTTAAGAAGTATACCTATAGCTATAATAGCTATATTATAATTACTTATATCTATAAAGTTAGAGCGTAGAATTAATAGAAAGATATAGAAAATAATAAAAAAGTAGGTAGTAAGTAAGTAATTACGTAAAAGAAGTCTTAATTATAGAATATTTAAAAAGAGTAGAGTAAAAACAGGATTAATTAATTTATCTTTTAGTAAGCTTTAATACGTAGTAGGAATTAGTTCTATAATTAAGTAGCTAAGCTTATAACTATAAAAGCTAAAGACTATTAATAATTAGAGATAATTAAGTATATTATAATTATTCTACTACAAAAGAAAGTTAGAATAAAATCTCTAGCTATATACCTAAGAGCTAAGCGATTACGTGTCTATAATTGTAAAGATTATAATAACTTAGTTATTATTATTTTTTTATTATTAAGCTTTGTTAAGATTACACTTATTATTATTTCTTAACAAATTAGAAAAATTCCTAGTAAATCTAATTGCTTACGTAATTAAGATTATAGTAGCTAGTTTTAATCTACTATACTAGGAGATTCTAAAATATCTCTATTTGTCTTAGCCTAGTTATTATTAGAGTTATTACGTAAAATAATAACTTTTATCTTTCTTATCTGTCTTTCTACAATTGCTAAAAGATCTAGTAATAAACTAATTATTAGTCTATGCAATAGAATATATAGACTAATATAATTAGTACTAGTCTAGATTATAAATCTAGAAGATAAGAAGAATTTAGCAGACTTAGATTATAAATTTAGAAATTAAGTAGATTTAATTATAAATTCTTATCTTTAAGTAGAAATAGGCAGATATTTACATAATTAACTTAATAGCTATTTTCTATAAAAAAAAATAGCAATCCTCTATAGTTATTCTTAACTTAGCAATATTATTATTACCTATTACCTATTATCTACTTTGCAATTACTTTATTACAATCTTTATTAGTTATACTATTTATTATAGTATTTAACTACTTTGTTCTAACAAAGCTATATTCTATTATTAGAGTATAGTTTTTGTTACCTCTCTATTCTTTACAGGTTATAAGCCTAGCTAGGCGCTTATAGCTTTATTAGAATATATTTTATTTATGTTATTACTTATTCTAAGTAATTAATATATAATTAAAAAAAAAGATTTCTATTATTCTAAAAGAGTTATTCTTTAGAATTAATAAAATATCTATTTTAGAACTGTATAGTTTAACCTATACTTTTTATCTATTATTATAATAGTACTTTTTTAGCTTTAAGCTATTTAAAGATTTATAATCTTTATTTAGTAGTTAATTAGCCTCTATTATAATTAATAATAAAAATAAGAGTACTTATTATTATTTTATAATAATAAGGAAAAAAGCTTTTAGTTATTATTATTAATAATTAATAAGAAAGAAACTAGAGTACTTCTTATTAATATTAATAAAATAATAGTATTAGCTAAGACTTTTACTAGTATTAGTCCCTGCTTGCTCTACTTATAAGAATATAAGATAATAGAGTTTTATATATGTTTTCTCTATTTAGAGAGCAGTTAGTTACCTACGTATATTATTTTAAAAGCAAACTAGCTAGAGGCTTTAATAAGCTTAAAGAATCTATTTTACTAGAATTATATATATAAAAAGACGTCTTAAAAACGCGTTCTACTTTATATATACTAGTATTTGTAATCTCTCTTAGAGAAAAAGAGTGAATTCTTTAAGTTATTAATTATCTAAAAAATAAGAGTCTGCAATCTTAGTTATTATTACTATAATAACTTTATCTTTATTATTAAAGATCTATAGTAATAAAGTTTTACTTTAGTTACTATTAGAAATTTAGCTTTATTACTATTTTCTATATCCTAGATTCTAGAATTATTCTAAGTAATAAGTAATTAATATTACTCTAAGAATAATTTAGTATTTTTATAATACTAATTCTTTTATTTTATTAAAAGAATATAAAAGAAAGGGGTATAGACCTAGGCTATATTATTAATAATAATAACTAGTTTATTATTATTAATAAATATAAATAGTCTTTGTTCTATATCTATTATTATTAAATACTTTTTTAAGTAGTTTAATAATCTTATTACTCTTAAGTAATAAAATCTTTAGTTATTTAATTATTATTTAATTAATAACTAAAAATATTAGATACTATATTTAAAATTCCTAAATTAAAGGGATCTAGTAATTATAATATTTAGTCTATTAAAATAGAAGCTCTTTTAACTAAAGAAGGCTATCTAGAAGTAATAGCACATAATTTATCTAGTCTAAGCAAAGCTACTAGAGTTCTATTACAAGATAAAGCTATTAAAGCTACTAGCTTTATTAAATTAGCTCTAGAAGACAGACCTTTATTGCAAGTTAGATATATTAGTAATTCTTATTTATTATAGCAAATGCTAAAGAATCTATACAAAGTAAAAGGATTTAGTAGCAAATTTTTAATTAGTAAAGAACTAATTAATACTACTATTAATTCTTATAAAGGCAATTCAGAATTATATATTAATAATTTTAAACGCTTAGCTAATAGCTTAGAAGCTAAAGAAATTAGTTTATCTAATAAATTTCTTGTAGCTCTGCTATTAAATAATCTTAATAACAATTAGAAATATATAGTAACTATAATTATATAAACTATTAGAATAGATAATAATAGTATAGATTTAGATATTATTATATCGCAATTATTAGACAAAAGTAGAAGAGTTAATTCTATTAAGAATAGAAACTCTACTTCTAATTCTAATAATAAGAATCATTTTTTTAGTTATAATTATTCTACTAGTAATAACTATAATACTAGTAATAATAATAATAATAATAAAAGAAATTCTATTAAAAGTAGTAATAATAAAGATATAGAAATGTCTATGTCTACTACTAAGAAAAATAATAAGAAGTCTAATAATAATATTAAGACTTATAATTATTATAAAAAGAAAGGATATCTAGAATCTAATTATTTTAAGAAAAATTCTAATTTAATTAAGAATAAACCTATTAATAATACTACTAAAGAAGAAACTATTTTAACTTCTTCTATAGTTAATAAAGATAATAGTAATAATACTATAGACTTTATTTTAGATTCTAGCGCTACTATACATACCTACTATATTAAAGAGCTATTTATTAATATTAAACCTAGTATTACTACTATTAAGTAAGGTAATACTAATAATAATATTAAAGCTAGTAGTGTAGGCAATATCTTAGTTAAATTTACTAGTACTAATAAACTAGTTAAATTAACTAATATTCTTTATGTACTGCAATTAGGAGTTAATTTATTAAGTCTTAGTTTAATAACTAAGAAAAATTACTCTTTATTTTTTAATAAAGATAATTACTTTATATATAACTCTAATAATAATCTATTATCTAAAGATTATTATAAGAACAGAGTTAGTATATTCTCTATAATTAGTTCTACTTCTAGTATTAGTAAAGATTATAAATCTTATACTACTTTAAATACTATTAATAATAGTAATATAGAAGATCTAGAAGAATCTAATCTAGAAGATAATCTAGAAATAGATAATGCTATAGAATTAGATAATTATTCTAATTTAAATAATAATTCTAACTTAGATATTATTTCTAATAATAGCAAGCAATTAGTATTAAATAATAATACTATAGAACTATTACATAATAGATTAGAACATATTAATCTTAATGCTATTAAAAAATTAAAAGATAACGCTTTAGGCGTAGATTTTAATTTAGAGGATATTTCTACTACTAGAGTTAATTTAGATAATTGTATTACTTATATATAAGCTAAATTAACTAAAAATTGCAATATAAAAGCGAGTACTAGAGTAGAAGCCTATTTAGATCTATTGTATATAAATATAGGCAGGCTTATTAGACCTAAAACCTTTAGAGGTTTTAAATACTATATTACTTTTAGAGATAGTTTTACTAAGTACCTAGTAGTAAAACTATTAAAACCTAGAAAGAGTATTATTAATGTTATAGAAGATACTATAATAGAACTAGAATTAGAAGCTACTAATAATAGCTTAGATTCTAATAATAACTCTAGTAATTCTACTAGTAATAATAACTCTATTATTATATTTAATAATAATAAAGTTAAAGCTCTATAATTAGATAACAAGTTTAAATCTAGAGAACTAGATAGTTATCTAATTAAAAAAGAAATAAATAATAGATATTTTAGTTCTTCTACTTCTAAGCAAAATAGCGCAGCAGAAATAATTAATAGAGTATTACTTAAAAAGGTAAGAGCTTTATTAATTAATAGTAATCTACCTAAGAATTTGTAGAGAGAAACTATATTAACTGCTACTTATTTATATAATAGAACTCCTAATAGTTCTATTAATTTTAAAACGCCTTACAAGTTAAAATATAAAGAAATTCCTAATATTAAAAATATAAGAATTTTTAGATCTTTAACTTATTATAAAGAACCTACTAGTTTAATTAAAAAACTAGATAGTAAAGCTAGTCCTTATTATTTAATAGGATTTAGTAGTTCTAATATCTATAAATTATATAATCCTAGTAATAATAAGACTATTAGAGCTAGAGATTGTAAAATTATAGAAGGTTATTATTATAGACCTAATAATAACGTAAATATTAATAAAATATTTACAAAACTAGAAGATCTTTCTTCTAATAATAATAATATTATAGAAGAAGACTTTAGTAAAATAGAATCTATTACTAGTAATAATAATAGTGAAATTATTATTAACAATAGTAATAGTAATATTATTATTAATAGTAACTCTAAATTTAAAGACTCTAAAGATAAGTTATTAATTAATAATAATAATAATAGCTCTAATACAAGAGTTATTTCTTCTAATAATAACAATAGTTTAGTAGAACTAGATAATAATTATTCTAAAGATAAACTAGCTATTAATTCTACTATTATTATAGAAGATAATAGCTTTAATAGTAAATTAAATATTAAAACTAGTAAAAATAACTAGAATACTCTTTATAAAAATTCTATTATAGAGAATACTTTAAATACTAGTAATAATAGTTTAATAAAATCTAAAAGTTATAAAGAAGTATTAAGTAGAAAAGATAAAGATCTATATCTAGCTGCTATAAAAATAGAAGTAGATAATCTTATTAAAACTAATACTTAGAATATAACTAATAAACCTAATAATATTAATATTATTAAAGGTAGATAAGTTCTTTCTAAGAAATTAAACTTTAATAATACTATTAAAAAATACAAAGCTAGGTAGGTAGCTAAAGGCTTTTTATAAAAATATAATATTAATTATAAAAAAACCTTTGCTTCTACTAGTAAGCCTAGTATTATTAGGCTATTATTAGCTATTTTCTGCTATGTAGATTAGGAAATCTATACTTAGGATATTAAACAAGCTTTTCCTAATACAGAAATAGATAATAATAATATCTATATACAATTACCTATTAGCCTAGAAAAATATATCTTAAAAGAAGCTTTAAAAGATATTACAAAAAAAACCTTAATAGACTTTATTAATAAAGCTATTTTAAATAAAGACTATAATAATCTAGTTTATAGATTAAATAAAGCTTTACATAGTTTAAAACAAGCTTCTAAGCAGTAGTAATTATTTTTAACTAAAATTCTAGAACAAGTAGATTTTAAAGTTTTAAATATAGATAATAGTATTTTTATACATAATACTAAACCTATTGTATTAGCTACACACGTAGACAATATATTAGTATTTGCTAAAAATATAAATCTAGTTAATAAGTTATATAAGAATTTAACTAGAACTTCTAAATTAGAAATAACTAATTTAGAAGAGATTAAAGAATTTCTAGGCGTAGAAGGAATTAGAGATAGATCTAAGAGATCTTTAATTATAACGCAAAGAAGCTTTATTAATAAGCTATTATTTAAATATAATAAGCTTTTAAATAAGCCTAAATCTATACCTTCGCCTATAGAAGTTAACTTATCTAAAAATGTAGAAGATAGTTCTATTATTAAAGACTATTAAAAAGAAATAGGTTGTTTAATTTATTTAACTATATTTACTAGGCCTAACCTAGTTTATAGTGTTAATTATCTAGCTAGATTTATGTCTAATCCTAGTCTAAAACATTATAAATACTTAAATTTTATATTTAGTTATTTATTAAAGACTAGTAATTACGGCTTAGATTTAACTCTACAATCTTTAGAATCTAATAATTCTAATAATAATACTATTAATAATATTAATAATAGTATTAATTTATTAGGTATTAGCGATTTAGATTAGGGAGGTAATTTAGATTCTTAAAAATCTACTACAGGCAATATATTTATTTTAAATAATTCTAAAAGTAATTATAATAATAATATAGCTATTAGTTAGATTTTAAAACTACAGAAAACTATAGCTATTTCTAGTGCAGAAGCAGAATATATAGCTTTAAAAGAAGCTACTAAAGAAAGTTTATATCTTAATAACTTTATTAAAGATCTTTTTAATAATAATTCTATTAAAGAATTTAGTTCTATTTTTAATAGAACTTATATTATTAAGACAGATTCTTTAAGTGCTATAGAACTAGCTAAAAACCCTGTTTTTCACGCTAGAACTAAGCACGTAGATATAACTTATTACTTTGTTAGAGAAAATCTGCTAGATAATAAAATAAATCTAGTTTACAAAAATACTAGTACTATTCTAGCAGATAATCTAACTAAACCTACTAGTTATCCTAAATTTAAGGATTTTATAAATAGAATTAGTCTAGTTAAACTAGATTAATTATTTATAACTAGTTATTATTATTATTTATAATAATAAAAATAGTATATTAATACTATTACTACAGGGCTTAGGTTTTCAACCTCTAAGTTCCTCTACCTTAGAGATTCTAGTCTAGGCTTTATATTTAGTTATTATTATATAACTATTTATATTAGCAAATAGAAATAGAAATAGAAATAGGTTTTTAGTTTTAAGATAGTTATTAAAACTTCTTATAAATTATTATTAATAAGTTAGTTATAAAAACTACTTATATTTTTATTATTTAGTTGTTAAAACTGCAGCTTAAGGGGGTGTGTAAAGATTATAATAACTTAGTTATTATTATCTTTTTATTATTAAGCTTTGTTAAGATTGCACTTATAATTATTTCTTAACAAATTAGAAAAATTCCTAGTAAATCTAATTGCTTACGTAATTAAGATTTTAGTAGCTAGTTTTAATCTGCTACACTAGGAGATTCTAAAATGCTTCTATTTATCTTAGCCTAGTTATTATTAGAGTTATTACGTAAGATAAAAACTTTTATCTTTCTTATCTTTCTTTCTGCAATTGCTAAAAGATCTAGTAATAAACTAATTATTAGTTTATGCAATATAACGCATAGACAAATATAATTAGTACTAGTCTAGATTATAAATCTAGAAGATAAGAAGAATTTAGCAGACTTAGATTATAAATCTAGGAATTAAGCAGATTTAATTATAAATCCTTATCTTTAAGCAGAAATAGGCAGATATATACGTAATTATTCTAGTAGCTATTTTCTATAAAAGAAATAGCAATCCTCTATAGTTATTCTTTACCTAGCAACAGTATTATTACCTTCTACCTATTATCTACTCTGCAATTACTTATTGCAATCTTTATAAGTTATACTATTTATTATAGTATTTAACTACTTTATTCTAACAAAGCTATATTCTATTATTAGAGAATAGTTTCTGTTACCTCTCTATTCTTTACAGTTAAAAAGTATCTAGAACTAGTAGACTTTTAAGTTAAAAAGTAGAACATATATACTATACTTATAAAGCTTAACACTAATAGTAAGCTCTAGAATTTTCTAGACTAGAAGAAAGACTTTTTTAAGTGTATAGCTAATAATAGTTACACTAGTATATAGCTTAGGTAGTTTAGCTACCTTTCTACTTTTCTTAAAATAATCTAATAGTATAGCTTCTATATACCTCTATATATAAATTAAATTAACTAACTAAAGCGCCAGCCTTTAATAATAAGTAGCTAGAGGTAGACAAGAATATATTAATAGATAGAAATCTAGAGTTAGACGTAGAAATTAGACTTAGATAGGCGTAGGTATTAGACTTAGATAGATAAGGTAACTAGTAGAGCGTATTAGAAAGAAAGAGAAAGAGATAAGTTATTATTATTGCTATTTTTAGTATTTACGTAGTTATGCCTATATTATAATAACATAATAGATTATAAACCTAAATACTAACTACTAAGTGCTAAGTAATAAGTAAATGCTACTACTTCTATATACCTAAAACTATAGTAATAAAGCTATAGTAGATAGAGATAGTAATATTATAGGCTATAACTTAGTTAGTAAGCTAGCTAAAAGTAATTTAAAATACTAGAAAAATACTAAAGTTTTAAGAGAATAATTTAGCTTATTTAGAATTATACTTATAAGTCTATACTTATTTTAATAGAAGTAGCTAATCTTAGGCTTATAATCTATAAATTTCTATCTAAGTTCTCTTCTTACTTAGCTAATCAATCTCTCTTTTAGAAGTATCTTTAAAAAGTGTATTTATTAGATACTAGATTAGTTATTTCTATAACTTAGGCAGCTTTTAAAGATTATTATAGTATTAGTAAGTAGTTTTTAGCTTATACTTACTAAGAGTAGTAGCTATAATAATAAAGTTTATAGTTTTATAGCTAGCTTAATTATTTTAGTCTTTTTAAAGATATAAAAAGTAAAATCTATAAAAGTTAATCTAGGCTTACTTATTACTTAAGCCTATAATTACTATATTTATGCTTTTTTTACTATTACTTTTTAGTTAATTACTAAGCTAAGTAGACTATTTACTTTTACTTTTAGAGTATCTTAATAGTTAATAAATATTTATAGAAAAAAAGCGCTTAAGCTTTTTACCTACTACTTTTCTACTTTAGCGCGTTTTAAAGAATTTAGCTATTAGCTAATTTAATAGTTATATTAATTATTAAAACAAGGCTACTAGTTTAAATAGTCTACTTTTTAGTTTTTTTAGCGCTTACTTTAGTTAAGTAAGTTTTTTATCTATTTCTATAAAGCTAAAGTCTATTATAGTAGACTTAATAGATAAATTTAGATTTTCTAATCTATATATAGAAGGCTTTCTACCTCTAGACTTTAATAAGTAAGCTTACTTAAGTGTATATACTACTCTTTAACTATTAAGAACTCTATTATTACTTTAATTACTTATCTCTAAAATCTTATACTTAGGTATAAGTTCTAAAATAGTAAGCCTAGTAAAAAGCTACTAATTATTAAAAATTTCTAATAGAATACTAGCTTTATACTCTATCTCTATTAAATTAATAGAGCTTTAATTATATTTAATAGGTAGGCTAACTTTATTACTTTAATTATAGTCTACTTTACTGTTAAAATCTTACTTAGTAGTTAATAGCTCTACTATACTTACTATTTAATTAATAGAGAGAATATTAAACTTCTTTATAAAATTAATAAGCTTACTATTATTAAGTATTTTAACTTACTTAATTACTTAATCTTTAGTTAGCTTATCTTTATACTTACTTTAATAAAACTTTTACTTATTAAAAATAATATTATAACTTATAATTACTTAATAAATTATAAGTACTTATATTAAATATATATTAAAAGTTTTATAGCTAATAAAATATTCTATATAGCTATAAAACTTAAGTTTAAAGTCTTAATAGTGCTTTTTAGCTATATAATTACTAGTAAGTAGATACGCTTAATAGCTATAAGTATAGATTCTACTTTAATCTAGATAAAGATTAGTAGCCTAGTACCTAATCTTAGATAGTTAATAATATTAGAAATACTTTCTAAACTATTTATATAATATCTAATCTAGAGATTAATAGCTATAAAGCTATAATAAACTTATTTTATAGAGTTAAGCTACTATATTTATAATTACTAGCTAGAGTCTAGCTAAAAGATTAACGCTTATATATATTTTAATTAACTTAGTAATAAGCTTTTAGCTAGCTTTCTCTACTAAGCTATTAAGCTTATAAGTATATAGTAAAAGCGTTATAATTATAATCTTTTTTTCTTTAGCTTATCTTTGATATTTTAAGTACTCTCTCTAAAGTAATAATATAGTATTATTATTCTAGTAAATTTCTATAATCTTCTACTAATAGCAGCGCTTAACTATAGCTATAAAGCTTATAATAACTTCTATTATAAAGTCTAGAGTTTTATTCTTTAAATTATAATTATATAGCTTATTTATATTATTGTTCTTAATAATTAGAGCTTATTTATTAAGTATATAGCTTATAAAGAAGTTATGTATATTTTATAATATGTTAGAGAATAGTTATGATAATAGCTTATAAAGTTAATAAGAGATTCTTTAAATTATATAAGTAGTAGTGTAATTACTATATTTACTATACTATATACTAGTAATCTCTATATTTTAGATAGCTTTAATAAAAGCCTTAAGAGCTTACTTACTTAGGTAGCTTAATCTTAAATACTAAAAGTTAGTGTTACTAGTACGTAATTATCGAACTTATTAGTAGGTAATAGTATTTATAATAATAAAATTAAGAGAATAAATAGAAGAGTAATATTTAATAAATAAGAGGTTAAATCTATACTTGAGAGTTATAAAAATAATAGATACTTTTAGTGTATCTATTTTAATTATATAATTATATCTTATATACTATATACTACTTTTTCTTAAAAGCTTCTCTAATATAATATTAGTATAGAAACTAAAGATAATCTTAATACTAGTAAGTATAAAATTAGCGTTTCTAAGTTTTTTAGAGGTGCTAAGAATAAAATAAAGTATATAATTACTAATACTAATAACTAAAGGAATCTAGCTACTTATTTTAAGAAGAGGTAGTAAGCGTAATTATAGTAGCTATAGATAGAATAAAAGTATAAATATAGTAAGTAAGTATAAGTTAAGTAGTTAGAACGTAGTAAGTAGTCTAAATTAATTAAAGTTATATATTAGACTATAGTAGCTAAAGAGCTAAGAGAAAAAGAACTAAAAGAAGTATAGTTACAAGAGTATAGTTATAAGAGTATTATAGTAAAAAGTGTACTTTAAAAGAACTTTATTTAGTATAAAATAAAGTATTATTAAATATATTTTATCTAAAGTAAGAAATATATAAGTAAGCTAAAGTATATAGCTAATTTCTATAAAACTACTAAAAAAGGCTAGTAAGTATTATAAGCGTATATATATATATAGGCGCTAATTAAGTATAAAAAGAACTAGTAAAGAAAGACTTATGTATAAGCTCTTATAAGTAGTAAATTTTATATCTCTAAATATTTAAACTATTAAGAGGTAAGAGAAAGTAAAAGTAGTAAATTATAAAAAAAAAGTAAAGAACTTATTAAATATTAAAATTCTAAAGTTGTTTAAGTAGTTAGTTTCTTAAAGATATTAAAGTATAAAGTATATAAGCGTAGAAAGAAAGTAGTAATAGATAAAAGCTAATAGTAAGTAGAAATAATAAATAATAATAGCTTTATAAGTAAGTAGCTAGAGTAGCTAAAAAAGCTAGTAAAAAGAGTAGTAAGTACTCTTAATCTAAAAAGTAGTAGTAAAGCTTTAAATACGAAAAAAATAACTAGTAAGTAGAAAATCTAGATAGATACTCTTAAAGTATAGAATAAGTTAAAGCTATACTTAAATATTTATAAGCGCCTATAAGGCGCGTAGTATAATATATTAGTTAAGTATTATATTAGTATAGGTATTTATATATATACAGTAGAGTAGTAGATAGTAATAGTAATAGTATTATAATATTACTAGTAATAGCGTTTCTATAAGAGTAGCTAAATATAAAGCTATATTTAGTATATTAGTATATATATATATATAATATAATATAATATAATATAATATAATATAATATAATATAATATAATATAATATAATATAATATAATATAATATAATATAATATAATATAATATAATGTAATATAATATAATATAATATAATATAATATAATATAATATAATATAATATAATATAATATAATATAATATAATATATATAGTATAGAGTAATTACGTAGTATATAAAGTAGTAGATAAAGTAGTACATAAAGTAGACGTATAGTAAATAAGTATAGGTATAAGTATATTATAAAAGTGCTAGCTAAGTAACTACTCAATATAGTAGGCGCCTAAGGCGCTGCGTAGCTTTAGTAGGCTTAAGAGCTACGTTAAATAGGCGTATATAGGTAGGTTGTTCTAACTTAGACTAAAGAGTCTAGGTTAAGAGCTCTACTTATTTTAACTATTTCTCTATTAGTTTTAATAAAGAAATTAGGCTTAATTAAAGCTTTATTATTAACTAAGTAGACTATAGCTTTACTATTAAGAATTATACTAGCTAAAAGTATATATAGCTTAAAGTCTATACTAAAGATAAAAGAGCTAAACTTAGTAATTAGCTTCTTAAAGTAAATAATTATAAAAATTATATTACCTAAGTACTTAGAAGCTAAAGCACTTATCTTTTAGCTAAATTACTTAACTTTTTTATATAAGCTACTCTACTTCTCTTTATAGTAATACTTTTAGATTTTTTACTTATCTTAAGCTAAGAGTTTTATAAGTAAAACGCCTAGTAGTCTAAATCTAGTAATTACAGTCTATAATTAAAAGTATAAAATAAACTTCTACTTATACTTTATATTAAGTTTATAAGAGTAAAGCTTAAGTAGTAAGCTTAACTACTTTTTACTTAACTTAGTAAAAGTAGAAAGTTAACTTATAACTATATTAAAAATTATATTAGCTTTTCTCTTTCTAGTAGTAACTAATATTTTTTAAAAAATAATACTAAATACTTTACTAAAATTACTAAAGCTTAGTATATTATTTCTAAAAGCTGTAGTATATAATTAATTATATTACTACTAGTAAGCCTACTTAGAGTTAAACTTTTTAATTATAGTAAAAAAGTTAGTAATTATAAAAAGTTCTTTAACCTTTAAAAGCTTAAAAATTTTTACTTTTTAGTAAAGTATTAGCTAGTTAGTAAACTACTTTTTAGTAGTTTTTCTCTAAGTCTTCTTAAAATAAGTATAATACTTTATGTAAACTATATACTATATAGTCTAATTAGTAGAAGTAAGTATAGTCTTTAGAGTCTTTATAAAAGACTAAACTATTTTTTTATTATTACTTATAGTTATAAGTAGTAAGTGCTTAAGTGTAATAGTGTGTATAATTTAGTTCTTAATATTATTAATCTTTTTACTTTTTTTTAACTACTACTTAAACTTATAGTTCTAGTAGGCTATAAGAATAGTACTATTTTTAGTTCTATAGTTATAATTTTATAAAAAAGTATTATACTTATAAGTAGCTTTATTATACTTAATCTTTTAATTCTCAGTTAGCTTTATAAAGAGAGAGGCTAAAGCTATAAGCTCTAGAACTAGTAAGTTAAAAAACTTAGACTTCTAAGTATTTATATATTTAATATTTAGAAGATTAAAATTAATCTCTTTCTAGATACTCTTTTTATTATAGTATTACTTAAAAAGTATAAACTAGGTATTCTAGTTAGATTACTTCTTAAAAAGTATACTTATAGCTATAATAGCTATATTATAATTACTTATATCTATAGAGTTTAAGTATAGAATTAATTTAAAGATATAAAAAATAATAAAGAGGTAGATAGTAATTAAGTATTTATGTAAAAAAAGTTCTAATTATAGAGCGTTTAGAGAGAGTAGAGTAGGAATAAAATTAATTAATTTATCTTCTAGTAAGCTTTAATATATAGTAGAAATTAGTTTTGTAATTAGGTAGCTAGGCTTATAACTATTAGAGCTAGAGATAATAAATAATTAGAGATAATTAAGTATATTATAATTATTTTACTCTAAAAGAAAGTTAAAACAAAATCTCTAGCTATACACTTAAAAGCTAAGCGATTACGTGTCTATAATTAGACAATTATAACTACTCTGTAGCTTTAACACTTAATAATAAAACGCTTCTTAAAAAAGTTATTAGAAGTACTAATTATAATATTATTTATGATAAAGATGGATATCTTTAAAGTAATATTAGTGCTAACATTAAGTTTAGTTAGAGTAGTACTTTATTATATAGAGTTCTTAGAGTTATAAAAAGTTATTTAAAATAGATAGAGAAAAAAAGAAGAAAAAAAGAAGTATTCTTTATATATAGAGTTTTTTATAATTCTTTTTAAGCTACTATTCTCTATACTATAATTTACTTATATAAATATCTTTTTATATTTTATAGTAGTATAGTACTATAATTTAATATTATTTTAGACTTAAAGTTTACTTACGCTACTAAGACTTTTACTCTTCTACTTTTATAGCTAAAAGAAAAGTACTATACTCTAACTTCTACTTTTTTTACTAAGAGTCTTCTTTTAGAAAGCTTCTACATTAACTTTTAAGTATATTTTAACTTTTCTCTAGCTCTATAGCTTATAGTTTATTTCTTACTACTTTTAAGTCTACTTCTAAGTCTACTAAAGATACCTTTATTACTATTACCCTTTATAAGTATGTTATTACTATTTATATTTATAGTAAATATTAGAAAAAGTTTTATTAATACCTATAGCTATATATAGTAAGTATAAGGTATTTTAAAAATATACCTATATTAAGATTACTATATAGAGTTACTAAATACGTTTAGTTACTTTACTCTATATTAATACTCTACCTTAATAAATAAGCTAAGTAGAAGAAAAGCTTAAATATAGACTAATAAATTAGAAATCTTAAACTAGCTACGTTTTATAAACTAAGAATAAACTTCTAAGATATATTAAAATAGTTCTTATATTAAATCTAGAATATAAAGCTAAGACTATACCTTATAGTAACTTTTGAAAAAAATTATTAGATTTACTTATTTAATAGTAATTACTATAGAGTCTATCTACTTTATAAGAGTAATTATTACTAAAGTTATTTAAGAAATTAAAAGGTTTTATATTGTAGAGGTATATTCTATTATAGAGGTAAGAGTAAGAAATAAAGTAAATAATAAAGAACTAAGAACTTTAGAAAAGCTAGATTTATATATATAGATAAAAAATATACTTTATAAACTATAGAACCTACTTCTATTATAGTATAGAGAGTTTCTAGAATTACTAAACGCTATTATACTATAATTATTAAAAAAAAGCATTACGTTTTCTTTAATTAAAGAACATTAATTTCTTTATTTTTCTCTAAATAATATTCTATTACTTTACTAAAGAAAGATAACGTAATAGACTAGTATAATAGATTATATCTAGAAGAAATCTTAGCTAGAAGGTTTGAAAATAAAGTCTAGTTCTAGCTAAGCTTAGAGTACCTTACTAAAGTATTTTACTTTCTAGAAAGCTTTTTTTCTCTAGGCTAATACATTTTTCTATTATATTCTAATTACTACTTCTAAAACTATTTCTTTTTTATAGCTATATAAGAAAAGCTTTCTAAAAATATATAATATAGAGTTAGAGAGGTATAGCTAAGTACTATAGTATTTATCTAATAAAAGACTAATACTTTAAAAATAATTCTACTTCTCTATATAGTGCTCTTAAGCCTAATTTAGAGTTACATTTATAGTAAAAAGATATTAAAACATATTAAAAGGTGTTGAAAAACTTTAAGCTAGCTCTTTAGAGCTACTAGATAATTCTAATATTAATCTAGATTATATTACTATTAGTAATAAAGTTATTACTAGCTTATAGACTAACTCTATAATTGCTTATATAACTTTCTTTATACTATATCTAGAAATAACTCGAGATATCTAGTAATAACTAAGACAATATATAGTAATAGAAATACTACTAATAAAACTTACTATATCTATTCTCTATTAACTAGAACTTTATCTTAATTGTTCTAGTAAAATTAATATAATAAAAATTCTAATAAGTCTTATTTAATATAACTATAAAATACTACTATAGTATCTATTTAAGTAATAGTATTAAGTTAGAGAAGATAAGCTATAAACGCTTTATCTTTAATATTATATTTTTTATTATCTATACTTTAAATCCTAGTAATACCTTTACGTTACTAGTGTATAGCCTATACTAGATATAGAGATAGTAAAAGCTTTTTATTTAGCTTTACTATATATTTTAAATTTTAAATATAAATAGTAATAGTAATTAATAGCGTTTCTTTAGTTACTTTACTAATTAGATAATCTTCTACTTAGTTTATAGAAATCAAATTATACTTACTATTTTAAAATAGCTTTTAAATTTTATTAGTAAGCTTCTTTAATATAAGAATAGAGAACTAAATAAAGAATAGTTTTACTATAACTAGATAACTTTCTAAAACAATAAGAGTATTAATAGAACTATCTATAAACCTAGAATAATATAGATTATTTAATACATATACTTAAAGTTAACTTTATATTATATAGTTAGTATCTTATTCTATAGCTACTAGTATAGCTTCTAATATAGCCTCTCTAAGAGTTTTCTCTTTTATAAGCGTAGAGTAGCTTATATAAGCTTTAGTAAGTAATAGTAATATAGTTTTATAGTAAATAATTAATATAGTAATAAAAAAGTAACTTAGTAGAGCTGCTTAGTAAACTAGTAAAGTAATATAACTAATAAAAAATTAGTTTTATCTATATAAACGCTAAGATAGCTTATAAATTATTTAACTAGCATAGCGTTTAGTATTAAATTAAGCTACTAACGTCTTTAATATATTTTGAAATTTCTAAGAGTAGTAACTTATAAATTTAAAAAAGCGCACTTTATAGGTAGCTTAAATTTAGAAGCTTTAACTACTTTAGAAGTAGTAGCGCTAAGGCTCTAAGCTTTAGCTTACTTAACACTAAATCTCTTAAAGTAGATAAAACTTTTAGTTATGTATTCTTTAGTAAGCTAGTAATAGACTTTACTCTTTTAGATCTAGTATATAGGCTATAGAATTATTAATTTACTAATAAACACTTATCTATTATATATTTATAAACAAAGTTTTTATCAATTTTAATTTAGAAATAAGGTCTTTTTTCTAATTTCTTTACTATTAAAAAAGAAACTAAAAAATACTAAGAAAGTAAGTAAGCTTTATATAAATAAATGTATAAAATTTATTAGCTCTACACTTTTAATTCTTAATTATACCTTGCCTTAATATAGTATATACTACTTTTAAGTTTTAATACTATTATATAAATTAAGAGAAATAATATAAAAAACTTTAAAGTAAGTAATTTTATATCTTTACTATACTAACTATAATATAATATAGTATAGTAAATATATTAAGCTTTGTTTAAGAACTATAAGAAATATATTTTTTATTTATAGTTTAATAACTTACTACTTATTATAGTACTATATAACTATAATATATAAAGAGATAATTTCTTAGATAATAGTAAAGTAAAGTCTAGTTACTTTGTATACTATAGATATATAACTACTTACTTTGAATTATACTACTAAAATAGCTATAGCGCTTAGAAAATATCTTTTAAAGCTAGCGCTTAGTTTTAATAAACTTAAAATAGTATTATATAGTAACTAAGAAACTCTAGAACTAGATATTTAATAGAAATACCTAATTAAATACTAATTTTAAGTATAGTAATAGTAAATATATTTAGCTATACTAAAGAATTACTAAAAGAAGAATAAGAATCTACTTATTTTAAAGTAGTAATTATACTTATAAGGTAAAAAACTAAACACCTTTTATACTAATAGCTTATAAGTTAAAATAGCTACCTACCTTATATACTTTTTAATTCTTAACTATTAAAGAGTTAAAAAAGAGAAAACAACTATATTTAAATAATAATACAAAAGCTAGTAGTTTTTATACTAAATCTTATCTACTCTAGATAAGAGTCTAGTTAGAATAAAGTACTTACTAGATTAATTTACGTAAAGGTAAATAACTTATAAAAACTATTTACTAAATAGAACTTCTCTAACTACTAATCTATTACTTACTTCTTTAATTATAATTTTCTCTACTAATCTAGCTATTTTAAAGTTCTTAGGCTTAGTATATAAATAAGCTTAAAGTAAGTTAAGCTTAAATCTTAGTCTTAAGGTATTATAACTTTTACTTTATATATATATCTTAGACTAGAATAAAGACTTAGTAAGTTAACACTATCTTAAGTATTAAAGTTTACTATTATAGTTAATATAAATATAGAGTAAAGTTAGAAAACGTAGTTTAGAAAATCTATATAGTAATCTTAATATATATTTATTTTCTAAATACTTTATATATACTATAACATAGTAGTAAGTATAAAGAAAACTCTTTACGTAGAATCTAGTATAGATTAAGTATATTAATAATATACTACTAAGAGTAATACTAATAAAGAACTACTAAGTATAGATAAAAGTAACTTTTTAAGAACTAAAAGTAAAGTATTAAGCTATAAAAGTAGTAGAAGTATAAGAATATATATTAAAATAACTTTTAAAAGCTAAGTAGATACTAATAGTAATAATAAGTTGCTTTTATTACTAAAAAGGCTAGAAATTAGAAAGTAGTATAGTATTATATTAAGAACTCTTTTTTCGCTAGAGATTAAGATAAATCTCTATAGTAATAACAGTCTCTAGAATAGTTAATACTATAATTTAGATAATAGCTACTTTATCTAATATCTTTTATAAAGAATCTATGTATATACTAAATACTTTCTTTAGTTTTCTATTTATATTTTATATTTTTCTACATAATAAAAGCTAACTAATCTAAAGAACTAGTAATAATTAAGATAAACTTATTATTTAAACTTTAAAAGAATACGCTTATTCTTATAAACTTTTACTTTAAGTAATACTAAAAGTACTACTAAAGTAGATATTACTTTATAGAAATAGAGGTAGTAAGTGCAATTATAGTAGCTGTAATTAAAGTTAAAACTTTAAGCATAGTAAGTATAAGTTAAGTAGCTAGTCTGTAGTAAAAATTAAAATTTATTTTCGTTCTATTTTAAACTATAGTAGCTAAAGAGCTAAGAAAAAAAAAAGCTAAAGAATGTATAGTAGTAAAATATATACTAAAAAAAGAACTATATTTAGTATAAGAAAAAGTATTATTAAATATACTTTATCTAAAGTAAAAAATATATAAGTAAGCTAAAGTATATAGCTAATCTCTATTAATTAATCTAGAGAAGCTAGTAAGTATTATAAGTATATATATATATATTAGCGCTAATAGATTATAAAAAGAAGTAGTAAAAATAAACCTATATATAAGCTTTTAGAAGTAGTAAATTTTAGAAACTTTAATATTATAAATTTTAAGTAGTAGAAGAAACTAGAATTAGTAAGTTATAAAGAAAAAGTAAGAACTTATAAAATATATAGGTTCTAAAGTTATTTAAGTAGTTTCTTAAAAATATTAAAGTATAAAGTATATAAGTATAAAAAGTAAGTAGTAAGTAAAAGGTTAAAACTAATAGTAAGTAAAAGAAATATATAATTATAGCTTTATAGGTAAGTAGCTAAAGCTACTAAATAATTTAAAAAGTAATGTACTAAGTGCACTTAATTAAACAAGTAAAACTAGAGCTTTGAATAAAAAATAAATAGGTAGTAAGTAAAAAATCTAGATAACACTTTAAAAGTGTAGAATAAGTTAGAGTTATATTTATATATTTTAAAAGAGCCTGTAAAGCGCGTATAATATACTAGTTAAGTCTTATAATAGTATAAGCATTTATCTATATATAGTATAGTAGTAGGTAGTAATAATAATAGCATTATAATATTACTTAGACTAGTGTTTCTTTAAATATAGCTAAATAGAAAGCTGTATTTAGTATTTTAAAATGTATATATAATATGAGATAATATATGTAGTATAAAGTAATTATATATTACGTAGTGTATAAAGTAGTACGTAAAGTAGATATATAGTAAATAAGTATAAGTATTAGTATAAGTGTATTATAAAAGTACTAGCTAAGTAGCTACTAAAAGTAGTAAGCCTATAAAGTACTACGTAGCTTTAGTAGACTTAAGAGTTAAGTAGATATCTATAGCTAGGTAATTTTAACTTAGACTAGAGAGTCTTGATTAAAAGCCTTACTACTTATAAAAGTAGCTAATTTTCTGTTTATACTAGAGTAAAAGAAAAGAGAATAAGTAAGCTGTAAAATATAAAGAGAGGTTTTAAGCTATAGTAAAGAATCTAGTATAATAACTCTAATTTTATTAACTAAACTTGTTTAAATAGTAAGTATATTATAAGATTAAGCATAGCTAGTATATTTTATAAGTTCTATATAGACTTTTTTAAAAAACGTTACTTTAATATCTAAAAGTAGTTAAATTAAAAGAAGAATTAAAAGACTAAACTTAGAGTAAGTTAGCTAGTAATAGCTAAAAAGTAGTTACTTCTTACATTTACTAAGAAGAATAAAAATATAGAGTAAAAGTAAAAAAAACTTTATATAATCTTTAAAGTATTTAAAGTATAGTATAGTATTAAGCTATAGAGGTAGTTTTATAATATAGTAATTAATATAGATAGGCTAAGATATAATTATATATAGAATATAGGCTACTAGTATTTATTTAGGTTTTGCATAGATATCTTAGATTATATTAAGTTATTATTTAGGCTTTATACTAGTATTAAACTTAGAATAGCTTACTAAGTTATCTTGTACTATTAGTACTTACGTAAAGCGCGCTAAAATAGTAGTTAGTAATATAACATTTCTTAGTATTATATTATAAAGATAAATTAGTTAGCTTTTAATAACTATATATATAGTAACTATTATATTAGTATAAGTAGTATAGTTATAAGTATTATAAGTAATAAATTAAGGCTTATAATAGAGTTTTAAAAGTTTTGATATAGAGTTTAATCTAGTAATATATTATTACGTAATTTTATAATTACGTAATTACTTGATTTTAGAAAATTATATTCTAAGCCCTATTACTTTAGGCTAGAGAAAATAGTAGTAGAACTTAGTACTTATAACTTTAGATATTAAGGTATTAAGTTTTTATCTATAAAGCTAAGAAAGCGAAAAGTAAT
Source organism: Alternaria ventricosa (assembly GCF_023758065.1). Classification (NCBI taxonomy): domain Eukaryota; kingdom Fungi; phylum Ascomycota; class Dothideomycetes; order Pleosporales; family Pleosporaceae; genus Alternaria; species Alternaria ventricosa. Next base: position 445,971 of record NW_026055700.1, read on the forward strand.
AACTATCGTGTTAAGTATAAGAGGTACGCTACTAAAACTATTAGTATCTTTACTATAACTAGTATATATTATACTTTCTACGCTATAATTTCTATAATAGCTAAATCTAGAACAGTAAAGAATACTACTAGAATAAAAAGAGTAGCTACTACTAAAACTAACTTTACTTATAACATTCTTACTAGAGCTACTAATATATAATACAAAGGTAAGTTACTTATTAGTTACTAGTAAGACTAAGTAATATACTTTAGTAGTAGTAAAGTGTTAATTTTCTTTAAATTAACTTCTTCTATACTTTAATCTAGTACTACTTAAAAAGTATAAAAGCTTTACTAATTTAACTATTTAGAGCTATAGATAAACAACTCTTTAGATTTTCTTTAGCTAGAGATTTTAGATTTCTAGTTAATAACTTAGTTTAGAGTTTTTAGTAGAGCTTTAGCTGTAATTTCTATATTATAAATTAACGTGTTTTTGTTTAAGTCTTAAAATAGACTATAGCACTTTATAGTATTTTAACTATAACACTAATTTAGTAAAAGATAAGAAAAATAGTAAAATAATTTTAAACTATCCCTAACTACTAAAATATTTTATATTTATTAAAGACTAAGAAAATAAATTTTTATTAATTCTATAGAACTTATTAGAATTATTATATATTTATACTAGATTTACAAAGTTTCTATCTAAGTTAGAAATAAATATAGAAGTAATAGATAGAGTTATTTTAGTATTTAAAATTATGTAAAGCTTTAAGATTCTAACTCTAATAAATAATAAGCTTTAAAACTTTAGACTTAAAAGAGATAAACTAGAGTGTCTTATATAAGTAACTATACCTAAGACTTAAAACTACTTACCTTTATTAACTCTAAGTTTTTTACTTTTAGACTTACTATAATTACTAAAAAAAATAAATTTAATACTTAGAAAAACTGTTTATCTTAAAGATACTCTAAGATTTTAGCTCTATTAATTAGTAGTTATATATTTAATTACTAAATTTAAACTTAAAGTGTACCTAAACTATTACTTAAGGCGCATATTACCTAGATAAGAGCTATAGTAGACTATTTCTATATACTTATAACTCTCTTTAGCTCTTTTAGATAGATTACTACTACTCTCTATAGAATCTTAAGTTACTAGTTTATTTTTATACTTATTATAGAACTTAAGAAATCTCTTACTAGAAATTTCTACAAAAGAAGTAATAGCTTTAAGTAATATATATTAATTAGTAACTAACTTTAACTACATCTATAGTCTATAGTAATAGCTAGATATTAGTGTATAGAGTAATAGCCTACTTATTATAATAGCTTATACTAGAGTTATTACTAATATTTATAGCGTTATTATAGTAAAACCTTAATTACTAGTATGTATAGTTACTCTTAAAATAGAACATCTAACTATTAAACTATATTATTATAGTAAGTATTATATATACGTAGTAAGATAAAAACTTACTATAGTAGTAGAAAAAGTAAAAAAATTAGTAGAAGTAAAGTTATTAGTAAAGTAAATACTTTAATATAAATCTTTAAATTGCAAAAGCTTAAAAGTAGTATATTATAACTAGATAAGAAAAGTTAAAAAGTAGCTTTCTAGCTTAGAAGCTTAAGTATTTTAGTAATATTAAAAGAAAAGACTTTTAGTAATTAAGAGAAGAATTAAGAGATTGTAATAGAAAAGAGCTATAATTATAATATTCGCGCGTACTTATATAGATAGCTTATATAGAATATAAAGCTATAAATTTTAGTAGAGACTTTAGATAAAGAAAGCTAAAAGCTAAATCTACTATTAGAGTTAGCTTTTTCTAGTTAAGATTAAAGATTTTTATAGCGATTACTTATCTTCTAAGCTATTCTAAAGAATAAACTTACTAAATTAAGATAGCTCTTAAGCTACTAAGCAAAATTTATATAAGTATTAGCTTTATACTTTTAGTATAAAGTATTAGTATATACTTATTTAGATACAAATAAACTACTATACTTAAGATTTTTAAGTCTATACTTTGCTAAAGTACACTAGTTATATAGAATTCTATAGATTACAGTTAAAATAACGTAAATTAATATTTCTATACTTGAACAAGTATAATAAAGATAAAAATAAGTAATAGTTATTTAATTATATAAGTAAATCTATTAATTACTTAGGTATAGAGCTAAGAATTCTACTCTAACCTTCTTTAAAGGTAAATAAAAGATTATAATACACTTAATAGTTATAAATTTCCAATTATCTTTCTAGCTCTAATAAGCGTAAAACTAAGTTAGAAATAGTTATAATAAAGCTCTAAGCTTTAACTTACTTAATACTAAGCCTTTAAAAGAATATACAATCTTTTAATTATATATTTACTAGAAAACTAAATATAGTTATTATCTTTTTAAACTTAGCTTTCTAATATCTTTACTATTTATACTATAGACTTAGTTTTTTATCTAATAATAGCTTACTTATTACTACCTCTAAGTTTAATTTTAAGTTTCTTTTCTAAATTTTCTAGTAAAGCGCCTATTCTATAGTATTACTTATTAAAAGTATTTTAATCTTATCTATGTCTATAGTAACTATTGTAATAAGAGTTTTCTTTATTTTAAAGGTAATTTATAATAAGTTTAAAGTATATAAAAGAAGTACCTCTATTAAGATTACTCTCTAGAGTTACTAACTACCTTCTATTGCTCTGTACTTTAGTAATACTATACTATAGTAAATTAATAATAGTAACATAAGAGCACTAATTTATTTTAAGTTATCTAATACTTTTATAAAACTTAAATATAGAATAGAAATTTAGAAGTAGTTAGAATTAGTAATGTTTAAGTAGATAATTACTTAGTACTTAGAGTATACTTTAAAATCTAATCTTAATATTTCTATATAGTAGTAAACTACAATCTCTATTAATACATAATCTCTTTAGCTATTTCTCTAGCGCTAGTATAAGCTATAAAAGCTAGAGAGCTAAAAGAGAATTAGCTAATATAAAGTTTACTCTAAAAGTATAAATATTTATAGTATCTAGTAGAGTAGATATAGATATATTTAATTTATAAGTAGGTTTCTATTTTAGGTATACTATTTAAAAAGAAATCTTCTCTATTTATAACTTAATATCTTCTAAAATAATAAAGCTAATTCTAGAGAAAATATTCTAGAAGCTAAGCAAATAAAACGTATAGTAGTATAGATACATCTATATAGTTACTTATTAGATAAGAGTAGTATACTACTATCTAGGTAATAGATAAACTAAGTTTATAACTAGTAGCTATTCTAGAAGAAAAAGAATCTCTAATATCTAATTTTAAAGATATAAGCATACTTACATAATAAAAGATAATTAAATTATTTTTAGAAATAAGATTATAAGATCTTAGTGTATTAAGTATATATATAGTAGTTATTATAATATTAAAGTGTTAATATAAAGTAGAGAAATAATATATAGTTTCTAACTCTATATAGTAATCTAATTCTAGGTATATTTTCTAAACACTTTATACTTACTATATAGAACTATAAAAATTAAGAAAACTCTTTTCTAATATTTACTAAAAATATAAATAGCAAAAATATACTTATAAGAAGTAATAGTAATAAAAGCCTCTTTAGTAAACTTAAAAATAGACTTAGAAGTAGTAATAAGTAAGCTATAAAGCTATAAAGCTAAAGAACTATTAAAGTATTCTTAGAAGTTAATATAGAAGCTTTCTAAAAGAAGCTTTAGGTAAAGATCTTAGTAAAAAGAGTAAAAGTTAAAGTAAGCTTTTTTTTTCGCTATAAAAGTAAATAGGTAGAAGTCTAAGTAGCTACGTAAGTAAACTTTAGATCTAGAGTAATATTAAATTATAGTACTATACTACTATAAAATATAAAAAGATATTTACATAAGTAAACTATAGTATAAAGAATAGTAGTCTAAAAAGAATTATATAAATCTTTATATATAGAGAATACCTTTTTTCTTTTTTTTTTCTATCTTAAAGAACTTCTTATATCTCTAAAAGCTTCTTATATCTCTATAAACTCTAGATACTTAGCTAAGTACTACTTTTTTATAACTTAATATCAACTAATATCTTCTTAAAAATACTAAACTTTAACTTTGTTACTACTATATAAGCTACTATTATACTTACTACTAAAGTAGCTACTTTTAGCGCGCTCTCTATAAATTACTTTATAATTTAGTAAATTTAATATACTATATTAAATAAAGTAATAAATAACTATTACTATAACTAGAACGTAATATTTAGAACTATAGTTCTGTTTAACTATATATAAGTATTATATACTACTATATATATATATATATGTATACTACTAAGTATAACTTCTAAGCTTAAGAATAAGCTAATATTAAATAGACTTTATTTTAAAAAGTAGTTAGTAGTTACTATTTTTATAGTGTGTAAGCTATATATACTAATAAGTCTAGACTTATTAACTACTAAAGAGACTTTTATAGTATAGTAGTATAAGTAGCTTAAAGCTTTAAAAGTTAAAACTACTAATAGTTAAGTAGTAATAATAAAGAAATAAAACTTTATTAATCTTACTTTAGAGTAGTAGTATAGTATTAAAAGTAGAAGTAGAAAGTTTTGTATATTTTTTATAAAGTATATAACTATAAAGCTACTAAAGAATAAGTAGTAAAGCCTAGTATAAAAGACTATAGTAAGAGCTAGAATCTTATTAGTATAGACAAAGAATAGGTAAATAAGTAAAAGTTAATATAGATAGTAAGTAGTAGATATATAATATAGCTAGCTAATAACTAATTATATATAATATAGGTTATTAGTAATTGTATAAGTATTGTGTAGGTATCTTAGATTGTTTTAGGTTATCTTAGAGGCTTTATACTAGTAAAAGACTTAATAGTAAATCTTATAAAAAGGTATTTTTAATTACTATAAATAGATTAAGTTGTTATAAAGTATTTAGAAGAACTATATATATTAAGATTACTACATAGAGTTACTACTTAAATCTTAATACTGTACTCTATAATAGAAATTAAACATAATAAAAAAAAAAAAAGTTACTAGTAGTTATATAAGTATTATTTAGAAGTTTAAAAGGTTCTTAGTTAAATTAAGAATAATACTAGTAGTAGACTTATTAGATTACTTTTTCTAGATATATATTCTAATAAAGCTAGTACTAGTACTAGTTATAAGTTTAAAAAGCGACTAGTGATATAAAATATATATAGATTAGATAGCTAATAATAAATATATATATAAAGGTAGTACCTAGGTATTTAGAGTTTATAGAGATATAAAAAGTTCTTAGAGATATAAAGAGTTCTTTAAGATAGAAATTTAATAAAAAGAAAAAATAAAGAAGAAGAGAAGTGTTTTCTATACACAAAGTTCTTATAGTTCTTTTTAGACTACTATTCTCTATACTATAGTGTACTTATATAAATATCTTTTTATATTTTATAGTAGTATAGCACTAGAATTTAATTTTACTCTAGACTTAAAGTTTACTTATACTACTTTAACTTTTACTTATTTTCTTTTATAGCTAAAAGAAAGACTTTTACTTTTTTTACTAATATCTTTACTAAAAGCTTTCTTTTATAAAGCTTTTTTATTAGCTTTTAAAAGTATCTTAATGTTTCTTTAGCTTTATAGCTTATAACTTACTTTTTACTACTTTTAGAGCGTTTAACTTAGACTCTCTAGTCTAAGTTAGAATAACTTACCTATATACACCTACTTAATATAGTTATAGAGCTTTTAAGCCTACTAAAGCTATATAGTACTTTAGGCGCTTACTACTTTAGATAGCTACTTAGTTAGTACATTTATAATATACCTACACTTATACTTATACTTATTTAATATATATATACTTTATATATAACTTTAAATACTATATAATATATAATTACTTATATATACTATAAGTATTATAATATATTATATATATATACTAAAATACTAAATATAGCTTTATATTTAGCTACTTTTATATAAGCACTATTACTAGTAATAATATAATACTAATACTTCTAGAATAGATAATTACTCTACTATATAAATACCTATACTAATATAATACTTAATTTATATATTATACTACGCGCTTTAGTAATTATAAAATATATAAATATAGCTCTAATCTCTTCTATACTCTGATTACTACTATCTAATTTTTATAGACCTATTCTATCTTCTTTTTATTCTACTTAGACTTCTTATCTTTTTTATTTCACTTAAATAGCTATTAGCTTTTTAGGTCTTAAAGCTTATTAAGCTACTTCTTAATAAATATATTAGTACTTTCTATATATATACTATTAGCTATAAATTATTCTATATACGTGTATATATATATATATTTATAAATACTTTATTCGCTAAATTCTTTTAGAAACTTACTAAATTACCTAATAATATTGTTATTTTATATCTTACGAAACTACTTTCTATAGTTTACCTCTCTATTCTTCTACTTCTTAATAGTCTTAGTATTTAGATCTATAAGATTTACTATCTACTTTAGCTTTATTACCATAGTTTTAGGTATATAGAAATTATAGTATTAATATATCACTTAGTACTTAGCTTTAGTATCAAAATTTATAATCTATTATATTATTATAAAATAGGTATAACTATATAAATACTACTAATAATAACAACAAAATCTTATATATTTCTTGTTTTTTCTAATACACTTTACTAGTTACTTTATTAATCTAAGCTTAATATTTATACCTTACTTTTAATCTTTACTTCTTAATATATTTACTTCTAGCTTTAGCTACTTATTATTAAGAGCGCGTGCTTTAGTTAATAAATTTAGCTTATATATAAAGGTTTATAAAAGCTATACTATTAGATTATTTTAAGAAAAGCTAAAAGGTAAAGAGATTACTAAAGCTTTATACTAGAAATACTATTATTAGCTATATACTTAAGAAATACTTTTTTTTAGTTTAGAAACTTTTAGCTCTTAACGCTTACTTTTATAAGTATACTATATATATTACTCTTTTCATTATAAAAATACGCTAGCTTAATTTAGTTTTAACTTTTTAAAAGTCTAGCTTATTTCTTGAAGATTAATAGTATATATAAAAGCTTATTCTTTATAATATAGCTAATAATTAATAATTAAAGATTACTTATAGTACTAAAGTAGTAAAGGTTTAGTATTAGCTTATTATATAAGCTACGCCTATAGAATAGCTATACTAGGTAAGTATATAGTATATATCTATCATTATTAATAAAGTTTTTAAAGTATATTATAGAAAGTAGTAGTATATCTATATATTAATTATACTAGTTATTTATTAATATTTAGAGTTTTTATATTATTATTTTTGATATATTAAAAGAAAAAAAGTTATATAAAATTTAGAAGATATAGTAAAGAAAGAAGTAGTATAGAAGAGCTACAGAATAGTATAGAATATATAAATTTCTCTTCTTATATATAAAAATTTACTTATTTAAGTATTATTACTCTACTTATAGAGCTATATATACTTAACTTATACTAGATAAAAGTAAACACACTAATTAGTTAATTAGAAGTAGCTATCTAATTAGCTATAGAACGTAATTATAGTAAGTATTACTATAAGTATAGCGTGTTAGCGTTTTAGCGTAGTAGCGTAAGCTACTAAGAAATATTAAAACTTAGAATAATTACGCGCGCGCGCGCTATAGTAGTAAGCTAATATAACGCTTATATTAGGTTACTATCTAAAACTTTAGATAGAAGTAATATAATAAGTATATAGCGTAAGATATAGCGCTAAAACTTTTAGATAGAAGTAAAAGTATAGTATAAAGCGCAGGCTCTAAGGCCTACGTAATAACTAAGCTCTACTAAAATCTAGTTACTACTCTCTAGCGTAGCTAGAAAGTAGAGTAGCTTAATTCTATCTAGAATTACTGTAGATTTTATACTACTACTTTATACTTAAGACTTAGCTATTAAATAATATATTATTATAACTTTAAGTCTCTAGCCTACTTTACTCTTTCTTTCTTACTTCTTACTTCTATAAGTATAATACTAATTATAATATTATATATAGCGTTTCTCTAATTTTATAATAATTACGTACTAGCTTATTATATATATAATCCTACTTAATTAGAGCTATAGAATTTTTAAAGCCTAAGATAATTATATACTAACTATAAAAAGTAGTAGATAACTATTAACTTAGAATAATCTATAACTAAATAGAATAGGCTATAAGACTTCTCTAGGTCTTTCTACCTATTACTAAAGCCTATAGAATTAGATATGAAAACATTATTAACTTATAGCTCTTTTAGGCTAGCTTAGAAGCTTAAATTACTACTATTACTATATATAAAAAAACTAATCTTTCTTACTATATAATAATTAATAAAAAGTCTATAGTAAAGTACTAATTATCGCTATTAATATATAGAATAAAAATATAATAGCAGAATACTAATAAGAGTGAAAGCTTAGAACTCTAGAAAAGAAAAAAAGTTTACTATCTATATAGGCTAGTATCTCTCTATATATAATTAGGAGCTATATATATATATATCTATACGCTTTTAATACTTACTATCCTTTTTAAGTAGTCTAAAAGAAATCTTTTGTATACTTTAGCTTACTTATATAATTCTTAGTTTAGATAAAATAGATTTAATTATATTTTTTGTGGAGATTATAATAACTTCGTTATTATTATCTTTTTATTATTAAGCTTTGTTAAGATTGCACTTATAATTATTTCTTAACAAATTAGAAAAATTCCTAGTAAATCTAATTGCTTACGTAATTAAGATTTTAGTAGCTAGTTTTAATCTACTACACTAAGAGATTCTAAAATACTTCTATTTATCTTAGCCTAGTTATTATTAGAGTTATTACGTAAGATAAAAACTTTTATCTTTCTTATCTTTCTTTCTGCAATTACTAAAAGATCTAGTAATAAACTAATTATTAGTTTATACAATATAACGCATAGACAAATATAATTAGTACTAGTCTAGATTATAAATCTAGAAGATAAGAAGAATTTAGCAGACTTAGATTATAAATCTAGGAATTAAGTAGATTTAATTATAAATCCTTATCTTTAAGCAGAAATAGGCAGATATATACGTAATTATTCTAATAGCTATTTTCTATAAAAGAAATAGCAATCTTCTTTAGTTATTCTTTACTTAGCAACAATATTATTACCTATTACCTATTATCTACTTTGCAATTACTTTATTACAATCTTTATTAGTTATACTATTTATTATAGTATTTAACTACTTTGTTCTAACAAAGCTATATTCTATTATTAGAGAATAGTTTATATTACCTCTCTATTCTTTACATTTTTTATAAGCTAAACAAGGTTCTTTTAAAGAACGCTTTTTACTACTATACTTTTATAACTATACTTTTATTTAGCTTTTTCTTCTTAGCTTTTTAGCTACTATAGTCTAAGATATAACTTAAATTAATTTAAATCTCTGCTATGTTCTAGCTACTTATTATATACTTACTATATCTATACTTTTATTATATATATAGCTACTATAATCGCGCTTACTACTTCTTTTTTTTACTACTTTTCTAATTACTTCTAGTCTACTAGGATTAACACTATTACTATTACTCTTCATAAGTATATTATTACTATTTATATCTTTAGTAAATATTAAGAATTTTTTTTTTCTTATTTTAAAAGTTATATATAGTAAGTGTAAAATGTTTAAAAAATATACTTCTAATAAGACTACTATATAGAGTTACTAAATATAAATTATTACTCTACTCTTTATACATACTTTACTATAATAAATATATATACTAACTCTAAAGTATTTTTTTTAACTTAAGTTTTAAGGTTTACTTATTAGAGTATATAATTATTCTATAACAATTATCTATTTTAAGTACAAATAAGTACTTTTCTTAGCATTTATAGAAAATAATATAGAGATAAATAGATATATCTTTTAAGTATATATTAGATAGTGTAATTAAACCTTATACTTTTAGAACTTTATAATATTATTATTAAAGCTTGTTAACTTTCTAAAGTCTTATAACTAGAGCTAAGTACTAACTATATAATAAAACTTAGGCGTATTAGTATACGCTACTTTAAAATTATACTTTTATCTAATTTAAAATCTTCTAGATCTTATTAGCTAGTAAGTATTTACTTAAATATTTAACTTAAGTATAACTTTTTATATATTATATCTACTTAGTAATAATACTATATATTATTACAATAAGGTATTAGTATAAAGTAAAGTAATAATCTATAGTTAGTAACGCTATATAGTAATATTAGTATAGAGATTTTATTCTTAAATATTTATACTAACTAGATATAACTAATAAAATTAAATAACTTCTTTTATAATATTAACTATAGTTATAAATAGCATTTATATACTTAAAAACCTAATAGTAGTAAAAAGCGTCTTTTCTAAACTTATAAGTAAACTTAGAAGTTATAATAAGTAAGGTAAGCTATAAAAATATTAAGATATTTTAAAAAGTTAATATAAAAGCTTTTTAAAAAGAAGCTCTTATAAAGCTTTTAGTAGAAAAAGTAAAAGTTAAAGTATAGCGCTTTTTCTCTAGCTATAAAACTAAATAAGAAAAAGTCTTAATAGTATAGATTAACTTTACGTTTAGAATAATATTAAATAATAGTACTACTATAAAATATAAGAGAATATCTATAGAAGTAAATAATAGTATAAAGAATAGTAGGCTAAAAAAGAAATGTAAAGAGCTTTATATATAAAAAGATACTTTTATAATTCTATATCTATCTTAATACTTCTAAATATATCTTAAGATAATTTACTAAGATATCTACTAAATAGAAGTAATACTTTATACTAAAATTCTTTTTTATACTTACTATTTAAGCTCTAGTTCTTCTAAATACTTAGATACTATTATCTCTAAGTATAATAAGATATACTACTTAAGTAAATCTTACTAGCTTTATATATAGTATATTAAACTTTCTGATTTTTTTTAGTAAGTTTCGAAGAAAAAAAAAATCTAAAATATAGCTATAAAAAAAAAGCTAAGAAAGAGCTTTTATGAAAAGAGTAGAAAGTAGATAAAACTAGTTACTACTAATAAAAAGCGTCTTATATCTTTATAAATGATAGGTATATTTTATCTTTACTTAAAAACTTCTTTTTCTAATACTTTAGTAATAATAATAAAAAGATTTTTATCTACTTAGTATTCTAAATAAGAAGCTAGCTAAAGTAGTAGATATACTAGTAGCTTAATATAAGCTTAAATTTATTAAGCTTATAAAGCGTAACATTTTTCTTAGCTAAAGAAAGTTAATAATCTACTAGCTATAGAAAGTAGTATAAAGATAGTATAGTATTAAGCTATACTAATTTTCTTTATCTAGAGTCTAAAGCTTTTTCTTTATAGATAAATTACTATATAGTAATACTTTAATAATAGAGCTATAATAAGTACTTTACTCTATACTTTAAATTTATAATAAAGTAAAAAGATATATCTATTTATATATATAATAAAAAAACAAATTTAAATCTATAGGCTAGCCTAAAATTTTAAAGTAAGTAATAAACAAGTTAACTAACTTTATATTAGTCTATTTCTAGTTTTTAGTTTAGGTAATATCTAGAAAAGCTAATATAGCTAGGTATATTACTTTAACTTCTATAGTAACTAGTTTACTAGTACTATTAGAATAGGTAAAGATAGGTTAATATTAATACTTACTATTAAAGGCAATATATAATAAAAGTCTTACTATTACTAAGTAATAAAAGAAAGGTTATAGCTATACTATAATACTTTTTAGAGACTATAGTAGTTAAAAAGTAAAATTTACTCTATAAAGTTAATTTAAGAAAGTTATAAAGTAGAGTTAATATATAGAATCTATTATAAGTAGTAAAAGGTATTATTAACTAGCAAAGTATTTATCTTGCTAGTAATAATAGCTTATTATATTCTATATAGTTTTTAGCTCTTTCTTTTCTTTATAAATCTTCTAATATATACTTTTATATATAAATTAAAAAACTAATAAATTAAGTAAGTAGTAACTTAACTTTTAATTAATAATAAGTAACTATTATATCTTTAATAATATAACTTATAAGTTAGGATTTTATAGAAACTTTAATAAAAAACTAGTCTATAGTATTCTAAATTAGCTTATATAGGTTTTTAAAAACTTAGAAGTATAGAAAGTAAGCTAAGTAGATCTTTACTATTAATTATAAGTAATATTAGTAGTATTAAGCTATTATGTATTCTATTAAGAATATAGAAGTAAGCTAGTACTTAAACTTTTAAAAAGTTTTTAAAGTTTTAGTTTCTTTATATAAAGAAGAGAAAACTTTCTTTATACTATATAAGCTTTATAATAACTAAGTATTTATATAATAAAAGCTAAACTTAATTAACCTTATAGTTAATAGTATAACTACTAGAAGTATATAGCTAGAATAATTTTCTTATTTTATAGATACTCTAAAAAAAATATAGTAACTTTATATACTTATTATCTTAGAAACTAATTAATTTACTAGAAAGGTTTACGTATAGCTAGCTCTAGTAATTAGTAAGTAGTATTAACAAAAGGAAAAATTAGTTATTAAGAGTTAGAAATCAATTTAAGTATCTTAGAATTAGACTTAAATAAATAAGCTAACTAGTAGAGTATATTAAAAAGAAAGAAAAAGAGGAATTATAAGTATTTATATAGTATTACTATTATTATTTATAGTAATATAATAAAGAATATAAAGCTAAGTACTATATAATCTTGTAGTTTTTAGTAACGTAATAAAGAGCTTAAAGCTAAGTGCTAAGTGCTATAAGCTAGCTTAAAAAGTAGATATTACTAGTTATATATATAAACCTATAGTTTTTAAGCTATAGTAAAGCTATACTAATAAATATATAATTACAAGTAGAATATAAAGTAAGAATATATAAAAATAGCGTAAGATAGCTAATATAGCTAAAGTTATAAGTAATTATATAGAAAACATAAGTTACTAGTAATTATATAAGCATTATATAGATATCTAAAATAAAATTAAGCTTTATACTAGTAGTAAATTTATTAAGTTTTCTTTTAGTATTAAGTAAGTTTTAAAAGCAAGTACTAGTACTAGTTAATATTTTAGATAGCTATTAGTAATACATATTAAATATAAACTAGTTAGCTTACTATAGTTATATAGAGAGTAATTATTATAGAAGTAGTATAAAAGTAAGTATTATAAGTTATAAATCTATTCTTATATAACAGAGTTTTAAGTTTACTATTAAGTCTACTATACTAATATAATATAATATAATTACATAATTGTATAATTATAAAATTTCTTAATTTTAATAAAAGTACGCTATAGACTCTACTTCTTAGACCTAGAGAGAGGTACTATATATTATATATATATTAAATAACTTGAATAGTAAAGTATTATAAAAGTCTGAATAATTAAGAAGAAACTATAAAGGTTTTAAACTTATTAAGCTAATAATACGTAATTTAGCTATAAAAGTTTCTATAGTTAAGAAAGTACTTAAGACTCTAGTTACAGAGCTATCTAGATAAAAGTAGTAATGTTCTATAAATACTTTCCTAGTAATAGAACTCTAATATTATATTAAGATTACTATAAGTACGCGTATTTATTATAAAAGAACTAAAAAGTATATAAGTACTATTACTTAGCTTACGCTCTAACTTAGAAAGATAAAGTATTATTTAGATTTCTAGACTATAATTTAGCTAAATCTAAGTTACTTTAAGTTAGTATATTATTCTATATTCTATATTATTATTAGAAGTATTAAGTATATTAAGCTTTTGTAATATTATATAAATATAACTAAAAGTAGCTACTTTTAAAAAGAGCTTAAGAACTTCTATAGTATAAAGTAGTATCTTAATATTAGTTATTATTTAAAGCTTAAGTAGTATTTATATTTTATTAAGTTTTTTATAGCTAAATTAAGTAGCACTTTATTTTTTAATTTTCTAAGCTATTCTATAAAAATAAAAGGTTATATTCTATTAATATATATAACTTTTATATATAGACTTTCTCTATAAAGAATTCTATTTTAGTATAATTAGATAACTAATATCATTACGCGAACATGTATACTAATTATAAGTAACTTTAATAATATATAGTAAAGAATAATAATAAAGAATTAAAGACTATAGAAAAAATAAAAATAGATAAAAAGATAACTACAGTGTTTTAGTAAAAATAATAATAAAGTAAGCTAGTAGTGTTATTATAATTATCACTCTTAAAATAAATTTATTTCTATTTATATTATAAGAAAAAAATGTAATTAAAAAGTTAACTACTAAGTACTAGATAGTAAGTAATAAGTAAATACTACTTTTTTATATATTAAAAATTATAGTAAGAAAGCTATAGTAGGTAGTAACTATTATATTAGTAGTAGTAGTAGTTATAATAGTAGTAGTAGTAGTAGTAGTAGTAGTAGTAGTAGTAGTAGTAGTAGTAGTAGTAGTAGTAGTAGTAGTAGTAGTGTAGGTATAAGTATTATAAGTTATAAATCTAGGCTTGCGTTAAAAAATTTTAAGTTTACTATTAAGTCTAATATAGTAACGCGTTATTACGTAATTACGTTATTGCTTAATTACTTAATTCTAAGAAAGTACGCTATAGGCTCTGTTTCTTAGGCCTAGAGAGAATAATACTAGTTATTATATATAAACTTACTAATATAGCCTATTATATTTTAGTAAGAGATAATTAGAATAGTTTAGACTTTACCTAGGCTTAGATATATAAGATTATTAACTTATATAGTATTCTAAAGTAAGTTATCTTAAATAAAAGTTTACTAATCAATATAAAGTATTAGAATACTTTTTAACACTATTTTAACTTAAAAAAAGTTCTTAAATTTATATTCTACCTCTAGATAGATAGTTAAACTAAGTAGTAAAACTAAATACTAGAATAGTACTTTTAGTATTACTATATACTAAAATAGAATAACTAGACTCTATAAATATTTATTAGAGAATTTATATATAATAATAGTATTTATATAACTACTAGTATAACTTTTTTCTAAGTCTACTATAGTGCTAACTTAAAAGAGATAGACTAGCCTAGTATAGTCTAGAGTAAAAGAAAAAGCTTTATAAAGCTCTTTACTACTATAAAAGTTCTTAGCTTATAGGCTAAGTATAAGAAAAAAATTATTATAGCTAATACCTATTACAAAGTATATATTAATAAGAAGAGAATATCTCTTCTATTTAAAGTAAAAAAATAAGTTTTAATCTTTAATTAGTATATACGTTTTACTAGACTAAAAAAGAAACTAAATTAGAAGTATATAGGCTTTAGGCGTATAATAGCCTAGATTAGCCTATTTATATTTAAGATTAATATATCTAAACTAAAAGTAGTTTATCTAGTCTTTTATATATTACTTCTAGAACTATATAAGCTAACTAGATAATTATTATACCTACTAATATAGAGTATTAATACTATATATAGATTTAGTAATAATATATATAAAATTAACTAAATTCTAGATTAAAGGCGTAACAAAAATAATTAGTAGAAGTATCTTATTAAATAGTAAAGCTACTCTAATAAAAAGAACTCTTAAAAACTAGAACTAGAGATTAGTGTAAAGGCGCTATAGAAGTTTTAAAATAATAAAAGTATATAGCTTTAATATTAGTCTAAAAAGAAAAAGTCTAAGTAAAGCTATAAATAGCTCTCTAAAAAGAAAGAAGATAAGTTTAAATAATACTTAGAGAATAAAACTAAGTATACCTTTACTAGTTTTTTTCTAAATTAAGTTTTTTAATATAGTGTTTAATAGTACTATAGCCTAATAGCTTATCTTAACTATCTTTATAATAACTATATACTACTTATAATAAGTTATTATAACTTGTTTTATATTATAAAGCTTTATTTCTATTAGTTTTTCTATAGATTTTAGACTCTAAGATAAAATATTATATTTCTATAAAGTTACTTAGAAGGTAGATTTTAGTAAGACTTTAGTAATTCTTACTAAGCTAGGTATACGCTAAAGAATAAGCTATTAAAGTCTATTATAGCTTAGAATAACCTAAAATAAGCTAAGAGTTCTAAATATTATATATAAACGCTACTTTTCTACTAAAATTACTTATAAATACTTTAAATAGTATCTAATACTTTAATATTATTTATATTCTACTATAATAACTTAGAATAGCTTATTATAGAGTATTATACCTATTTTTAGTCTCTTTATAAAGTGTATTAGCTACTAAGTATAAGACTAGCTTTTCTAAGTTTCTTAGAGATATAAAAAGAAAACAAAATATATAGTTACTAATACTAATCACTAAAAGAATTTAGCTACTAGCTATTGCTATCTTTTTATTAGTCTTAATAAAGAGATAAGGCTTAATTATAGCTTTATTCTTTACTAAGTAATCTCTAGCTTTATTATTTAAAATAATACTAGCTAAAAGTATATAAAGCTTAATGCTTATACTAAAGGTAAATAGCTTAAACTTAGTAATTAGCCTTTTAAAGTAAATAATTCTAAACACTATATTTCTTAAATACTTAATAGCTAAGGCGCTTATTTTAAGCTAAATAATAGAGCTTTTTTATATAAACTACTCTACTTCTATCTAAAATAGTACTTTTAAATCTAATACTTATCTTAAGTAAAGAGCTTTATAGTATTATATTTAGTAGTTTTAATCTAGTAATTATAGTTAAGAATTAAAAGTATTAAATTAGCTCTTACTTTTACTTTGTATTAAAGTTATAAAGGTAGAAAATAGGTAGTTAAGATACCTACTTCTTATGTAACTTAGTAAAGGTAGAAAGTTAATTTATAATTATAGTAAAGATTATACTTTATTTATCTCTTTAAAAACTTATTAATATTTTCTAAAAAATAATGCTAAACACTTTACTAAAATTACTAAAGCTTAATGTATTTTCAGAAGCTATATTATATAACTAATTATAGTACTACTAGTAAGCCTACTTAAAGTCTAATTTCTTAGTTAAAGTAAAGATTTTATCTAGAGACTAAACTTTTTTTTTAGTATTACTTATAGTTATTAGTAAAACGTACGTAGATGTAATAGTGTATATAATCTATTTCTAAATATTATTAATTTTTTTACTTTTTCTTAGCTACTACTTAGAATTATATGTATAGTAAGCTATTAAAGTAAATCTATTTTTAGTTTTATAATTCTAATTAAATAAAATATTTTAGACTTATAAGTAGTCTTTCTAGAACTATTATATAACTACTTAGTAAGTTCTACTAAAAGGTCTACTAGCTTTATAAGCTTTATAGGAAAAGTATTTAGAAACTTAAACTTAAAAGTATTTATATCTTTAATTTTAAGAAGTTTAAAATTAACTCTTTTCTTAATACTTCTTTTATTATAGTATTACTTAACAAATATAAACTAAGAATACTAGTTTAAGTGCTTAAAAGAATAATACCTATAGCTATAATAGCTATATTATAATTACTTATATTACTAGACTTTAATTATAATATTAATATTAAAAGACAACATTAATAAAAAAGTAAGTAGTAAGTAAGTAATTATATAAAAGCTCTAATTAGAAATACTAAAAAAATAAAGTAAAGAAGAACTAATTAGTTTATCCTTAAGTAAGTGTTAATATAGTAGAAGTTAGTTCTATAGTTAGGTATCTAGGCTTAAGACTATAAAAGCTAAAGTAATAATTAATTATTAAAGATAATTAAGTATGTTAAAATTATATTATAAAGAAAAGTAAAAATAAAATCTTTACCTAGATACATAGAAGCTAAGCAATTACGTATCTAAGATTAGATTATAATTACTACTTTTATACTTTAATAGATATTAAGTAAGAAACTATACAAAAGGTAGTAAGAACAAACTAAACTTAAAACTAAAAACCTATAGAAAAAGCTTAGCGTATTTATTATATAAAGTAGAGTTAGTGTTTATTACTTTAATAATAATAGTAGAAAATAACCTAGTAGTAGCTAGAATTAACTTATAAATAGAACTAAGCTCTACCTTTTTTAATCCTATCCTCTTAAGCTCTAGAATAGAATTAAAAAATAAAATTAAGAATATAGAAACTTAAAGGCGTATTAAAAGAGAGTTCTAATACTTAAGTTAGTTATTCTAACTAATAGTATTTCTAAGCTTTATAAATACTTTTAAATAATATATAGAATTAGAAAAGCTAGAAGTAATATAAAAAGTATTCTATATACCTAACACTAACTCTTTCTTACTAGTTAAAAGCTCTAAATTAATTTTTCTTTAGAATAACTAAATTCTTTTTTATCTCTAAATAAGAAGAATATAGTATAAGTAAATTTTAAACTTTAAAAGCGTTTTACTAATATTTATAAAGTTACTTTTAAAGTTAGGTACTTTAAGTCTAATACTTTTTAAATTCTATAAGTATAAAGATAAAGACATAACGTAGTTTAAAAACACATTTAATATTTAGAATATAGATATATCTTTAGAATACTATATAAAATAGTATATAGTAGTATATAGTTTTACTTAAAAGTTCTAGAAATTAAAACAAAGCTATATAATTTAATATTATGTAACTAATACAAAAATATAAAAATACACAAACTAAGACTAAAGAACTACGCTCTAATAATTTATTTTACGTAAACTAACTTAAAATCTCTACTACGTTCTAGCTACCTAAACTACGCCTACTACTCTAACACTTTCTATTCTCTATTTAGCAACTATAATTATACTTATAACTCTTACCTTAGTCTAAAGATATAAAGAATAAGAAAATATTCTATATATTTCTAATTCTAATAGAAGTGTATTAAGAAATTTTCTATATATCTTATTACTTTCTAGAAGCTTTATATAGAATTAATAAGTAAAGAAAACTTTAACTAAAAAGAATAAGCTATCTAATTCTAAATACGTAAGCTAATATTGTATAGGTATTAGAGAGTATAAAGATGTATTACTACAAGAATGTAAGGTAGTTAGCATAGATAAGAAAGTATATAGATATTAGTTTAGTAGAAAAGAGTTCTATTATAGAGAGATTCTATTATCTAAAGTATTATCTAAAAGTCTAATACTAAAAAGTATAAGTAAAAGATAAAATTATAGATAACAATATAATCTTAAAGAGCTCTTATTAGAAGACGTTTTTCTTCTAGGTATGTTTTAGGTTATTATAGATTCTATTTCTATAAGAACACTTTATATACTAGTATAAACCTTCTCTTTCTTATAGTATAGTTCTATTATACTACTTAAACTATATTACTTACTTATAATATAAAGAAAAGATAAAGAAAATATATAAGAAAAAAAGTAAATAGTAAAATAAATAATTAAGTAGAGATATTATTAATGTATTATTATAGTATAAATAGTAGTTAGATTTTAGGTAAAATAAGAAGCTTGCCTAAAATCTACGTACTAATAGTTTTACTAATATACCTAGTCTACTTTACATTCTATCTACTATAATATAGTTCTAATAAGCTAGCTATAGAAGCTAATAGAGCTAGTAGTAGTAATATTATTAAAGAGAATAAGAAGCTAGAGAGTAATAATAGACTAGACGCTAGACTACTAGCGCAAGCCTAAGAAGTCTTAAACAAAGAGAAAGAAGTAAGTATAGTATTAAGGTTAGTAGCGTTATAAAAGTAGTAATAAATATCTAGTTTTATATTAATTTTATTAATAAAACGTTTAATAGTATCTTCTATACTATAATTCTAATTCTAAATATACTACTCTCTTTTAGAGGTAGAAGGTTTACTCTTATTAGTAAAAAAGAAAATATTTAAGTATTTACTATTAGCGCTTTTAGCAAAGGTAGCCTTCTTAAGCTTCTTAACTACTAGCTATAGTATTTAATTTTTTTTAATAATATATTTACGCTCTTTTTTAATATACTCTAGAATACTATTCTTATTTTTATTAAGAAGGTTATAAATCTTTTTATATATAAAAGAGTTATTTTAAAAGACTTACGTAAGAATAGCTTTCTAGATTTAAAAGAAGAAGTTAATATATATATCTACTAGAAATACCTACTTAATACTACTATACTTATTATAATATCTAGATAGTAACGTAAAAAAGGCTATAAGATTATAATAAGCTTTTAAAATCTTATTATATATTTCTATAGCTAGATTTTCTATAACGCTTTAGCGTACTATAATATACTATAGAAGATTTATTTAATAAGTCTTACTTACTAGTTTTATAAAGCTATAAAGCGTTATAAAGTAAGTAATATAAACGTCTTCTTCTCTATAAATAGACTTAGCCTACTTTATACTTAGTACTATTACTTATACTTCTTATATCTAATTAATATTATCTTTTTATTCTTTAATAAGGCTACTAGAATTTGTTTTAGTAGTCTTACGCTATTATAAGTATAGCTCTATATAATAATAGAAGCTTTCTAAAACCTCTATATAGTTTTAAGAGTTCTTATTATTAATTAAGACTAATTCTTAGATTATATTAGTACTTAGATCTTAAGCGTAGGTAACTAATAAGTTAAGATTAATATAGTAGAAGAATGTTTTATTACTTAGTATAGTATACTTAGTATAGTAAGAGTAGAAAACTATAGTATACTCTTTGCAAAGTACTATATAGAGTAACAAGTAATAAAGATTAGTATAGATAGCTTACTAAATAAGAGAATAGTATATAATATACAGCTAGCTAAAGTTCTTATTACTATTAATGCGTTAAAAGTAGTAATAGTATATTTTAAAGAATTTATTAATAATAATCTTAAGTTCTTTATTATTAAAGAATAACTACTTAAAATTTTTTATAGTAATGCTACTCTTCTACTTAAAGTCTTCTACTAGCTTACTCTAACTTATCTTTTTACTAACCTTTTTCTAAACAGAAATTAGGTATAGATTATAGACTATTTAAGAATAAAAGTAATAGCTAAAAAAGTTAAAGTTTTATTTACTAAGCTTATACTACTTAATAAAGAGAATAGATATAACTAAGTAAGTTTAAAGTTTATACTACGTATATTAGAAAAAATATAGAAAAAGAAGAATATTATTTATAGCTTTTATATTTATAGCTTACTCAAAGAGACCTATATAAGTAGCTATTACTAATATAAAGGTTTAATAAATATAAGTACTATTAATTAATAAGCTATTAGAGTAGTAACTAATATAGACTTCTTAATACTACGCTTAGATAACTTTAATATATTTATAGTTATTAAGTTTAGTATACTTAGAGTAGCTATTAAGAATTAGTTAAAGAAAATTAAAAGTTCTATCTATATAATAATAGTTCTTAGCTATAGTTAAAGCCTTAAGCTTATTAGAATTCTAGTCTTTATCTTCTAAGTTATCTTTATTAAGTATAGTGTCTATCTTCTTAGATAGAGATTAGTAAGCTAGAGTAGATTTTAGAGCGCTAGCGCTAGATAGTAGTAGTAGTTAAGAAAGACTAGCTTATATACTATAAAGCCTTAATTTTTATAACTTAGCTACTACTACTCTCTTCTTAACTACTTTAAGACTAGCCTAACACTCTTAGTATACCTACTTCTTCAGGTTTACTAAAAGAGTAACTAATTTAGCTCTACTAAGTTACTTTACTTTAATTTTTTTTAGCTCTACTTTAATATAATTACTACTTTTATTAATTACTTTTAACTTATATAGAGATAATCTAAGTTTTATTATAATAGAGATAGCTAATTAATAGGTAGAGTAAAGTTTTATTTAGTATCTAGCTATAGTGTTAGTAATTATTATATTATTACTACTATAAAAAGTATACGCAATTAAGTAGTTCTAGTTAAAATACTTATTAGCTATATATAGAAAGATATATTACTAAAACTAATATTAATTATTATAAGTACTATCTTTTTTATACTTATAAGTAAAAGAAACTATAATATATCTAGTAGTAAAGCTAAGTATACTTAGCATTATACTACACTTTTTATAGTTCTTTTTTAATACTTTAATAAAATACTTTATAAGAGATAGTATTTTAAAAAGCAAGTTTTTCTTAGTAAACTAAATAGTTACTTTAATAGTATTTTTTAAAGTAGCCTAGTTTTACGTAATAATATTAGTTTTAGTACTTTTATATAAAGTATAGATATAAATAGCTACTACTTAGACTAAGAATAAAGCTATATTATAGATATCTAGACGCCTAAAGTAGAACTATATATTAGATATAGCTTAGTAGTTATATAAAACTTTACTTAAAAAGTAAAAAATATAGCTTATAAAACTAGGCTCTAATACATTAATATACTTAGTAGCGTTAGTTAGCTTTATAATACACTTATTTTTAGTATTCTTAGCTTAGCTTAAGAATTAATACTAGCTATTAAATACTTTAACACTACTATACTTATCTATAAGCTCTAGTAGCTTCTTAACTATATTAGATACTTTAAAAATAAAGTTAGTAATTTAGTTAAATAGAAAAGTTACGTTAGTTATAAAAGTGTTAAGAATAACCTTCTATTACTTAGAAGACTACTATTTAAAACTAGTAATAAACTCTATTACCTTATTATTAATATTTAGATTCTAGAAATCTTAGTTCTAAGCTAAGGTAAGAACTTAGGTTTTAGCTTTAATATATAGAGCCTAAATAATTATAAGAGTATGTTTTTTTAGACGTAAACTAGAAAAAGTAGTAAAAAAAAAGCTAGTATTACTTCTAGAAACTTAATCTTAGATACCTAGAGTAGTAAAGCTTTTAAATAAACTAAGTATATAGAGCTTAAAAGATAAACCTTTCTAAAAAGAAGTCTTTTATAAAGAAAAGCCTTAGCTATAAAAGAAAGTTAACTATCTAGTATCTATAGCTTTATTTTTACTTTTATTCTTATTACTAGCTATTTTCTACTAAACTTCTAGTAGCGTAAGTGTTTTTTTTAAGTAACTTAAGAGTAGCTCTTATAAAAAAACTCTTACTAAACTAGCTTATAGTATAGAACTAATAGTACTAAGCTTATATATATATATATATAGTTATACTTATATACTTATTTATAGAATTAGTTATAAGTAAAATAGGCTAAGCGCGCGCTTTTATATATAAAGTTAGTAGTAACTAAAGGTTATAGAGAAAGTTTAGATAGCCTATAAACTTATTATATTACTTTACGCTAGATGTAGTAATTATAGTTATTACTATAATTATTAAAGTATAATATATAGAAAGTTAGCTAACAAAAAAAAAAAAAAAGACATAGTCTACTTCTAAAAGGTAACTATAGTATATAAAGGTAAGAAGAAAAAATTAAAAAAGTTATAGAAGAAAAAAAAAGTAGCCTAAGAAAAAGTATATATATATACTATTAAAAGATATCTATCTATTATAGTATTATAATATTATAATATTAATAGGTAAAGTTAAAAGGTAGAATTATAGTAAAGATAAAGTAATTAATTACATAATTAGCTATTATACTTAGTAGTATTCTTACGTGTATAATAGTATTAGTAAATAGATAGCGTTATATTATTATAGTAGTAATAACTAGATTTTAGATAAAATTCTAACCTACCTAAAATCTATATATTAGAACTATTATAGCCTATAATTATTAGAATTATAGCTAATAAACTATAATAGCTATATAAATATAGTTTAAAGAAAGTTTAAAGCTAGATAGAATAGTTAAAAAAGTAATACTTATTATAATTAGCACTAGTATTTCTAATATTAAAGTTATACTTATAGGTATATTAGTCTCTCTACTCTTCTCTGCGTATAGATTATAGATAAAATTACTTTCTAGCTTATTACTAAAGAGTTAATACTTATTACTCTTACTTTTATTATCTTTATAGATATATAAAAGTAGAAGAGATATAGTTACTAAAAGTAAAGTAGTTATAGTAGTAGTAGTAGTTTCTAGATAGTTACTTATAGTAGCTGTAGTAGCTACGCTCTCTAGAAATTCTAAGTATATTAAGATAGTAGTAGAATATAGATATCTTTATCTACCTAGTAGTAAATACTTTCTAGAGATCTAACTATAGATAAACTAATATAACTAGAATATACTATTCTAAGCTTTAATTTAAGTAGCTTAAGAGGCTTAGAATAATCTAAATAGCTAATACTAGTAGAGAAATAGACTACTACTAGATAGTTATTACTAAGTAGTTATATATTCTAGTAGTTTAGTTACTAGAAAGTAAGAGATTTAATAGAAGATAGAATATAGTAAGATAGTAAGAAAGAAAGCTATCTTCTCTACTTTATCTTAAGACTTATAGTACTTATACTCTATCTTCTTAACTTTTACTAAGAGTATCTAAATATATACTACCTACTACTAGTAGATAGAGAGTACTTAGAGTAGCGTTTACTTAGGCTCTAGTAGTAGCTTCTACACTATCTTTATTACTACTTATTTTATAGTCTATAATATATTATTTAGTATAGTACGTAACTATAAAGAAGTTAGACACTTCTTTTATAGGCGTAAGATAAGAAAGAGAGAGAGCTTTTCTAATAAAAGTAAGAGAAAAAAAAAATTAGCTAGTTTTATATAAGTTAATAGTATACTAGATACTATAGACATTATAACTTTTAGGTTCTTATTTATCTAAGTTTTCTTCTTATATAGATATAGTTATATTAGAGCTAAATTCTATATTATTATATAATAGCCTTTATTCTTTAGAAGCCTATAACTTTTTAGAAGCTCTAGATAAAAATACTAATTAAGCTTTACTTTTTATACTCTTTACTCTACTTATAAGTATTTTTACTTTAATACTTTCTTTTTATTAGCGTAGAATTAAAACGCTAGATACTATTACTCTTAGCCTTAAGAATAGAAAAGGCAGAATTAGTCTATTATCTTTTTTATTATCTAATACTATAACGTCTAGAAAGTAATCTCTACTATCTACTTTAGAGTTATACTTACACTTATACTTATTAATAAGTTAGTACTATATTATACTATTAGAGAATAGTTTCTCTAAGTAAAAAGAATATAAAAAAAAAAAAAGAGAGATTAATTCTTATTAAGGCGCGCTGCCTAGATAATAAAAAAAAAAGAAATAAAAAGAAAATAAAGAAGTACACTTTAAATACTTAGTAATTATTTACTATATATTATTAAAGAGGCTTTTAAATAAAAGAGCCTATAGTAAACTTTTTTTTCTTTTTCTTAAGTAAAGGCTATTTTATAGCCTAAGCTCTTTCTCTATCTAATACTAATAATATATTAAAATAAGAGAAAGAAATAAAGTTTAGTTTAAATACTCTTTATTCTTCTTCTAGAAAACGCTTAGTAATAACTATACTTAGCTAACTAATAAGTTTTAAAAAAATACTTAGCTAATTAATAAGCCTTAAAGTATTACTTACTTTTTTTTCTTTAAGTTATAGTTAGAAAAAGGTATTATAGCTATTCTTCTTATTATTATTAATAGAGCTAGCTAGTATATCTATAAAGATATTAGTATTCTTCTAATTATCTAGGTTATAGAGCTTTATCTAGCTATAATATTACTTAGTAATATCTTCTAGTATTTACTAGTAAAAGAGCTTTAGCCTCTTACTAAAAATAGTATATAGAAGTAGAGTTCTATTAAGATTCTTAATCTAGTAAGTACTTTACTCTAGCTATAGTTATTAAATATAATAGAGACCTATC
This sequence comes from Alternaria ventricosa, assembly GCF_023758065.1. Lineage (NCBI taxonomy): Eukaryota > Fungi > Ascomycota > Dothideomycetes > Pleosporales > Pleosporaceae > Alternaria > Alternaria ventricosa. The sequence goes on from NW_026055700.1 coordinate 471,764, forward strand.
TACCTAGTATTAAGCTTTTTATCTCTAGATATATTAATCTTTTATATAGAGTTCTATAGAAGAACTAAGTTACTAAGTTAAAGCTTCTTATAGCGTATCTTAGTATTATTCTAATAATTTTTCTTAGCTTAATATAGTTAATTAGTATAAGTAATAGTATTTTTAGTAAATTAGTTCTAGAGGTCTAGTTATATTACGCGTATTACTAGAAGTTATACACAATTCTATACTTTTTAAAATAGAAAAGTTTACTATATTAGAAGCTCTAATTCTAATAGAAGAACTAAGTTATAACTAGTAATTAACTAGTATAGTAAATAGCTTATTTAAGACTAAGTAGAAATATAGTTAGTAAAAAGAATAGTAAGTAAGTTATTTACCTATAGGCCTAATAGCTTAGCAAGAGTATTAATAATAGGCTTATATCTACTCTTAATCTTACCTATAGCTTATAAGTTATATAAGAATAACTAAATATATTTAATCTTATAGTTAGCTATAAGATACTTTACTATCTTAGTAAAGTTAGTTTTACTATTAACTAAGAGCTTATATATTATACTCTATTAATAGATAATATTCTTATAAATAAACTTAGTAATAGTACTAGAATTATTATTAGAGAAGTAAAGCTAGTATTTAGAATAATATTAAATTCTTCTTTAAACGTTTTTATATATATTAGACTACTAGTAATATTAGAAGAGTATAGAGTATATAGTATTAGTTCTATAATAGCTAATAGCTTTATATATTAACTATATAGTTTATAAGTAGATATTAGTATTATTAATAACGTAGTGTATAGCTATATTTCTTAAAGTCTTATAGAAGAGCGCGTAATTATATATAAAAAAGTTTAGAGCTCTTTTCTTCTATATATAAAGCTCTTTTAGTATTATACTTTTAGAAACTTTAAAGTTAATAAAGAACTAGATAATCTATTTAGATTATTTAGTATACTTATACTTAAGTACCTAGAATACTCTAATAAATAGTAGCTCTTCTTCTATACTTCTAATTATATAGTTAATAAACTTCTTAAGATTATTCTTAAGTTCTTTTAGTAGAACTTAATTATTAGATTTAAAGTAGTAAAAAAGAGCGTCTATAATAACGTTCTTCTTTCTAGAAACGTAGATAATATTAAAGTTCTAAAGAAAAATAGTAGAAATTTACTAATTTATAACTAATTCTAAGTTATCTATAAAAACGTAATTAAGCTAAGTAATAAGTATTACTATATTAGTTTTAATAGTAAAGTATATACTATATAGGTATATATAAAACTTCTTTAAAGCCTATAGCACTATCTTATATTTTAACTTAGTAAAATACTAAAGACGTTTTTTTACTAACTAAAGTATACTTTTAAATTAAATAGAGTAGCGTTTACTATTAGTTTATAGCTATTTAAGATAAGCTTCTTTTTTATTCTAACTAGTATTAGTTATAAAAAAGATAATATACTTTAATATATCTAAGTAGTTAAAGCTTACTAGCGCTAGTACTAAGTATATAGCATATTTAAGTATATATATTACTTAATTCTAATCTAAACTCTACTTATACTTTACATTCTTATAAAAAAAATAGAAAAGAGGCTTAGTAATAGTAGTAAATTCTTTTACCTAGATACAGTAGTAGATATATAGTCTAAGAAATAAGTAAATATTATATATATTATAGTAAGGTAGCTAGTTTTAAAACTTCTAAACCTTCTTACTATTAGAATAGCGTTTTTTAGAGCTAATCTTATAGCTAATAACTTCTAGGCGCTATATAGAAAAGTAGTATTTCTTACTAGAAACTATTTCTTCTACGCGCTTAATATCTATAAGAATATAGTTAAGTTAGAGAATATATCTATAAACGTAGTAATAAATACTAGGTATAGCTATCTTACTACTATAGTCTATCTTAGAATCTCTATAAGTAATATTATTAATAAATACTATAGTATTTAGCTAATAGTCTTTAGAAATCTTTATTATAACGCGCTAAAATACTATAACTAAGTTAGTTACCTCTATAACTATAGTATATAAATAAAAAAAACTAACTAGTATCTAAAAAGCTATTATATTCTAGCTTATAGTATAAAGAGTAATCTAATTATAACTAGAATAGAGATCTATAAAAAGGTTAATAAGATATCTAGTAAAGTGTTTAAAGAACTTATTTACTATTAGTAGTAAGTTTATATTATATATACTAATAGTATTAATTTTTTATATATTAGATATTTATTAAGCTTCTTTATCTTTCTTAGAAACTACATACTATAAGTTATAATACTAACTATTTTAGCGTTTCTAAGTATCTTTATTAAGATAGGTATTAGCTATATTAACTATAGCCTACTTAAGCTTCTTAGAAATAGTAAAGCCTTATACTTACTAAGCTTTATATTTAACTATATAAATCTTATATAGTAGATATATATTAGAGTATATTCTTCTAAATTTAGTAAATTTCTATAATAAAGCTACTTCTCTATTATAGAGTATCTAGATAAAGAGATTTCTCTTTTCTTACGTAACTTATCATCTAATATAAAGATTAGCTAGTCTTTTAGATATAAAGTAAGTTTTTTATAGAAATATAGTATATTATAGTTTAAATATATTATTATATAGTTTTAGGTCTAGTTTATAAATAGATAGGCAAAGTTATTAATACTAAATAGCTTATTTCTTCTAGTCTTTCTATCTAAACTCTATTAGCTTATCTACTTAAGAAGTATTAATTTTTTTTTTTTTTTTTTAATTTAGAGTCTGTTAGTTTTTGCTAATAAAAGTATATTTCTATTCTATATTACTTTAGTTATAATAGCTGTAATTAAGACTTTACTTTATCTCTTTAATTAATAACAAAGTAGTATTTATATATTATATGTTTTTTGTATTATAAAGCTTATAGCTAAATTCTCTATACTTATAGTATTAAAATAGTGTGTAAAACACTTCTATAGCTCTTAAAATAGCTAAGTTAGCTCTACGCAGGTAATAATAGTAATAAGAAAGTGTAGCTTATAACTATAGCTAGTAACTATAGCTTAAAACTATAGCTTATAACTATAGCTATAGTTTAAGCTATATTTATAAGGCTGCTATATAAAGTATAGTAGTAAAATAGTATACAAAATCTTCTTCTCTTGCACGTAGAATTTCTTCTTACCTTCTATACAATATTATCTTGCTAACTATTATCTTATAAGAAATATTAAAAGTTAAACTTTCTTATCTATAGTTTTATATAAGGTAGTAACCTTTAGTTACTAATAAGCTCTATACGCGTAATTAAGTATCTTTTTATAGTTAATTTTATATATAATAGTATACTTAGTAAGCTTTTATTTATACTAAATAATTAGCTTAGTATTCTTATCTACTTAAAGTATCTCTACACTATTATTAAAGAGAGAGTGTATTTTTTTTTCTATATTTATTAGATACTTACTAGAAATAGTATATTATATTACCTAAAACTATATATTAGATTATACTACGCTTTTTAGTATAGATACTAAACTATAAAAGAATTCTTAGCTAGTTCTAAAGTAGAGTTAGTTATAGTGCTAACTTATACATGTTTAGTAGTATTATTATTACTCTTCTTTTACTTATAATCTATAGTAAAGAATAAGTATATAGGCTTAGAGTCTAAAGTAATAAAGAAAACTAACTTAGTTCTATTTTTAGACTAAATATAACATTACACTCTACTAAATACGTTATATTATATTCTAATATATAACGCTATATACTATAGCTCTCTAAGTATAGCTAAGTGTATAAAATTTATAATAATATAAAAAGTAGTATAAATAACTATAGTACTAATACGTATAAAAATATTAAAAATAGTACTAATAAATAGTTTATAGCTACTATTAGTAGAAGTAATACTCTATAGTAGGTTACTAAGCTTTTATATCTAGTACTTATATAGTATCTTTAATACGCGCGCTATACTAAAGTAAAAGATATTTATTTATATACGTATATCTATAAGGTATTTAATAGAATTACTATAAATATAAACTTAGGTCTTTAGTAAGTCTATTTAGATAAACGCGTATTTAGCGCGTCTCTATACTCTATATACTATCTTAGTAAATATATAGTTAAGAGTGTTACTCTATAAGTTACTATAACTAGTAACTTTATATTAAGTTTATATATTTAAATAGTATATATTAATAGTGTTATAAAAGATATTAGTATTATATTAATATAACTATATAGTTAGTAGAGGTTATATTAAGTATTTATAAAAGGTATAATAGTAGAGTATAAACGTGTAGAAGAGTGTATAGATTTTAGATAAAAATAAAGCCTACCTAAAATCTATAGCGTAGCTAGCCTTAAAGCTATTTACTATTTTAATACTATTTATACTAATATAATTCTTTTTTAGAAGATTATGTAATTAATTAGTAATATTATTCTTACTAATTAAGTTAGAAACTATTACTTTTTATACTTTCTAACTTAGAAGCGCTATTATAATATAATTAAGTTATTTTTTAATAAGCTTTTTAAGTTCTAAGTTAAAAAAGCGTCTAAGAACTTAACTACCTTCTTCTTACAGCCTTATAATAAATATCTAGAATTAGCTAATATACTATTATTAATATAGATATTAGTAAGTAAATGTATAACTATAAATAGTATATTAGAAGCTTATAAAAGAAATAGCTATTCTAACTAACTATTCTTTAGTATTATAGTAGTATCTAACGCCTATAAGTTAGAAACTTATCTAATAGTATTTTTCTTAAGTAATAGCTAAGAGCTCTATAATTACTTAGAAAGTCTACCTCTTTTCTTAATATAGCTATTATAAACTTAATTAGAGTTATTAAGAATACTTTTATTTAGGCGCTTAATAGTATTACCTTTAGCGCTATAGAGAAACGCGTTATTTTTACTACTAATAATAATACTATTAGAATTAATATTATTAAGTAGCTAGGCCTACTTAGAGTACTTAATACTTTTCTAAAACTAAATAAACAACTATTAAGTGTTTTTATAATTAATATAATAGTCTAAGTAAGTAATTATATTAGCTATATTTAATTACTTAAGAATATACTTAGAGTAAAAGTCTCTCTTAAACTTCTTAGAAAGAATACTAGATATAAGCTATTCTATTATATTATTAGTAATATTAAAATACTTCTTAATTTTAGACTTAAGCTATTTAAGCTTATAAATTAATAAAGAAGTACTAAAGATTTAGTTAAAATAATTATAGAGTAGGCTAAAATAGTACGTTTCTTACTTACGCTTATTATTTTAATAGTAACTAATTTAATCTAAGTTATAGAGGTTATTATAAAGTTTATAATTAGTAATCTTATAACTCTTCTTATTATATATATAGTAAGTGTTAGTATACTTAGTCTTTCTATACTAAATAGTTCTTCTCTTAAAAGCTATATTTCTAGATACTTTAGTAATAAAAGAACTATTATTTCTCTTTATAAAGAGCTCTACCTTAAATATATAGTTTATAAAGTATAAAGTATTATAAAGGTTCTTAAAAAATAAAGTAACTAATAAGTAAACTATAAATAAATAAAGTATATCTATATTAAGCTTTAATCTATTTAGTAAAGTTATAAAGTCTTCTACTTTAGAATCTACGCTAGAAGAAAGTAGAGATTCTTACTTGTCTTATTACTTCTTAAGATTAGTAATAGTATTCTTTACTTTCTCTAAGTTAAAAGTAGCGCGCTTATTAGTAAGTATAATATATTTTATCTTAGTATCTATACTACTACGTTTCTAGGTATATATATTATTAATAGTATTAGCTTTCTTATAGTATTTCTTAAGAAAGGTGTAGATTTTATCTATATAGTACTTAGTCTAATTATTACTTTTTAAAGCGTTACGTATTATAAAAGTAACTATCTACTTATTATATTTTAAAAGTCTATAGTAGAAAAGAAAGCTAAGTTTTATTTATAGAACTTACTTATTAGTAATATAAGCTTTAGCTATTATATAGAAGTAAGTATAATACTTAGTAAGACTAAGTAGATTATTAATATACTTATAGATAAAAGCTTATAAGTATAAGCGCTTACCTATTTTAATAGTAGTATTCTTATCTACTTAGTATTTCTTTATATTTACTTTAAGCTTAGCTTAGTTCTTTTCTTTATAACTAGTAAAGAGCTTAATAATATAAGTAATAGAGTAATTCTTATTACTAATATAATTTAGAAAAATAGGAACTTTTATCTTATTAAAGAGGCCTCTATTATTAGCTTATTAGTTATAGTTTTTAAGAAACTTAGTAATATTCTTACTAGTAAAAACTAAAGCAGCGTATCTAGAGTAAACTATAGAGACTATACTATTAGTTACTATTATAAATAATAATATACTTTCTACTTTAGAAATAGTTCTTAGAGTTAGTATCTTTAGTATTAAAGTAGTTAAAGAAGTAGTAGATAAAAGCTTAGGTAAGAGAATTACTAGATTTCTTAACTTCTTACACTTTTTCTTCTATTTCTTTAATAGTTATTATAGTTCTAAATAACTTATAAAAAAGCTAATACTTTTTTACTTAATAAACTAAATACTAAATAGATACTATACTATAGAGATTACGTAAGAAAAAGATAAGTTTTTAATACTTAATAGTGTTTAATACTCTTTACCTAATAGTAGAAGATACTTTCTAAATACCTTTATAGTTAGTATAGCTTAGCGTTTTACTTACTATAATACTCTATTAAGGTATTAGTTCTATTAAACTATAGTTCTACACTAGTATACGTTTTAAGTATACTCTTATAGTATTATACTAACCTAGTTAGTATAGCATTTTATTATACTTCTAATATTACTATTCTAAGTATTAGTTAAATTACTATTTCTTAGTATTTCTAAGTAGCTACTTTACTTACGCAATTATCTTATTTAATATTAATAGTAGTAAGAATAAAGTTAGCTTAAACATAACTACTATAATAGTTCTAGCTAACTTAAAGAAAAGAGCTAAGTCTATACTTATAGTATTTTTAGTAGTTATTCTTACTATTTATATTATATTAATATATACTAACTACTTCTTATACTATATAGTAGAATATATCTCTATAGGCTTTACTATTTATATAAGTATTAGAGAGTATAAAGATATATTACTATAAAAATGTAAAGTAGTTAGTATAAGTAAGAAAGTATATAGATATTAGTTTAGTAGAAAAGAGTTTTATTATAGAGAGATTCTATTATCTAAAGTATTATTTAAAAGTCTAATACTAAAAAGTATAAGTAAAAGATAAGATTATAGATAATAATATAATCTTAAAGAGCTTTTATTAAAAGACGTTCTTCTTCTAGGTATTTCTTAGGTTGTTATAGATTCTATTTCTATAAGAGCACCTTATACACTAGCATAATATATATAAGAATCTCTTAGAATAAAGATATAAGTAAAGAAAATAGTAATATATAGTACTTTAGATATCTAAATTTAATATTTATAGGTATTTTAAGTAAGTAAAAAAGTTAAATTAGAAAGGTTTATAAAAAAGGTTCTAAATAAATATATATACTAGACTCTTACTTATAGTTAAAAATTACAAAAGTCTATATCTAGCATTAATTCTTTGCTTATTTTTTCGATTTACTTGATTATTAAGTTTTTCTTTATATCTATCTTAAAAACACTAACTTATAATTCTATAAATAATAATAATTAGACTAATATAAATTCTATATCTTAGTTTACTTTTAGACTAGGTTTAAAATTTAGTTTCTTTTTATAACATTTTCTTTACTAGTAATTAAAGTATATAAGTAAAAAGAAAAAAAGATTATAACTTATATTAGATATATTAAAAGTTAAAGATAAAGTTTAAAGAAAATAGAGCTTATCTTTTTTTAAATAACAAGAAGCTTTAGTATTAATTAAAGTGTAAAATATTTAATTAGAGATTAGATTATTAGAATAAGTATTTTTATTTCTAGTAATTTCTTACAAAACTTAATTAATTATAGTAGTAAATAATTTAAGTATATACTCTAAGATATAGTACTAATATTAGCTTGCTCTTAACTTTAGTAGATAATATTACTAGGTTTTTCTTTTTTAAAGTACCTTTATAATATAGATCTTACTTATATTTAATTACTATAACTATATACTATTAGTGCTACTTAAAATAGCTAGGCTACTAAAATATTTTTTACTACTTAAAGCTTTTATATAAGCTTATAATTAATTATAATACTAAATATATACTTTAGACTAGGTAAGTACCTAAAATAGAATAGTTAATTTAAATAATAGAGTAGTACTACTAGCTTTCGTTATAAGCTTCTTATAAAATATAAGATTAAAATTCTAAACTTTTGAAGTACTTGTAGTTAAGTTAATATATTAGAATAGGTAAAAAAGTATAGACGTTTCTAAAATTTTCTTAAGTATTTAGACTTAGATATTAGAGTTTATATAGTATAGCTCTTCTATTATATTCTAGACTTACTACTACTTATTCTAAGATTATATTAAGATTTTAGCTAATAGTAACTATAATAAAAGTTTTAATAGTACTTCTTTTAAACAGAAACTATATATTATAAGTAGTAATAAATATATTATAAAAGAATTATAAGTTTCTATTAATAGTATAAAAGAGAGAGAACTATAAGGTAGATATTTAAATACATTTAAGTTTTATCTAAGATTTTAAAATACAAAAGTCTTTTTATTTATTATTAATAATCTATTATAATAAAATAAAATATAGTATAGTAGGCTCTATTGTCAAAACCTAAACAGAGGAAATTAAGCTTATTAATAAGAAACCTGTAAAGTAAATACTTAAATAACTTAGCAGACTATTAGATAAGTTAATATAGTAAGTAACGCTAGAAAAAAAAGTAATTAAACTTTCTAATAAGCTTAAAAAGAAAGTAATATTTACTCTACTAGTACTAAGTTTTCTATAATAAAAGATATAAGTACTTTAAAAGGTAAGTTAAAGTAGTATAGTATAGATAAAGTAAATGTAATTTAAAGAATATTAGATATAGTAAATTATTAAAAGTAAGTAAAGAAGATAATAGAAGTTAAAAAAATCTTTTAAATTAAGAATAAACTATAGTTATTTTTATAAGATTATATTATAATATAGCTTACTCTATTCTTTCTTACGCTAGAGTGCTTATACTTAGTACTAAATAATAGAAGTTTTAATAGTAGCTATATAAAGAATATTATACTACTATAAACTTAAGAGCTATATAAGAGAATAGCTTAGAAAAAGAAAAAGCTTTTAAGATAAGCTCTACTTAAGATACTCTTAGCTAAATCTATTAAAAGCTTAGTCTAGTTTCTACTATATTTAAACAAAAATATTATATATAGTTACTTTAAAATTATTTACTTCCTAGGTTATAAAGTTTATCTATTACTTTCTAATACTAAATCTTAGAGTTAGTTTTATAGATATTAAGTATATAGATATTAGATTATAATTCTCTAAAATAAGCTTTTAGTAATTTATTATAGTAGAGTAATAAGAAGAAAAAAAATGTTTTTAAAGTTATAATTTTTAAAGCTATATATTTAGATAATAAAGCCTACTAAAACTAGAATTATTAGTTTTTTAGAAATCTAGAAACCTTTTCTTTAAGCTAGCTTCTATAAAATATATCTTTAAAAGTATATATAAAGAGAAAAGTAGTATTAAATATAAAGAAAAAAAAGACTTAGTGTAACCTAGCTATAACTTTTTAATTAGCGTGTAAACAGTTTAAAATAAATCTATATAATACTAAACTATATATAACTAATAATAGTAAAATCTTACTAATAGTTTCTTATCTTAATAGTTCTTTTAAATTAAAATTAAGATAAGTATACTAAAAACAAGTACTAAAATTACTCTAGCTTCTTTTAGTTTTATTTTATATATTCTTTTCTTTCTAAGTTAGTTCTTTCTTTTATCTAGATTCTCTCTATATTTATAAAACTTTTAAAATTAGAAAAATAAGTTTATAGTCTATCTTTAAAATCTGTAGTAAATTCTAATAAATGTAAAGAATAGAGAGGTAATAGAAACTATTCTCTAATAATAGAATTTAGCTTTGTTAGAACAAAGTAGTTAAATACTATAATAAATAGTATAACTAATAAAGATTGCAATAAGTAATTGCAGAGTAGATAATAAGTAGAAGGTAATAATATTGTTGCTAGGTAAAGAATAACTATAGAGAATTGCTATTTCTTTTATAGAAAATAGCTACTAGAATAATTACGTAAATATCCGCCTATTTCTGCCTAAAGATAAAGATTTATAATTAAATCTGCTTAATTTCTAGATTTATAATCTAAGTCCGCTAAGTTCTTCTTATCTCCTAGATTTATAATCTAGACTAGTACTAATTATATTAGTCTATGCGTTATACTGCATAGACTAATAATTAGTCTATTACTAGATCTTTTAGCAATTGTAGAAAGAGAGATAAGAAAGATAAGAGTTATT